>NW_028261395.1:15369083-15683527 GCF_051295495.1 Thamnophis sirtalis
GCCATTCCTGTAGCATTTTGCAGTTTTTAGCTTCTAATGCATATGGGGATTTAATTTTGAGGATCGGTTTAGAAAATGGAATCTCATTTCCCATCGTTTGGCAAGGCCCCATGGTTTTTATTAGAGGCCAAGTATATCACAGAGATTTTTCCTGTGCGCTCTATTGAATAAGAAATATGACAATCTTTATAAACACTCTAGAGTTTGTTATTTAAGTAGATTCGTGGCTGTGGGGTTTTTGCAAAAAAAAATTGCAGAAAGATGTTATCGGTAACAGCTGAATAACTCTTGTATAGATGCTTCTGTTTGATTGAAAAATAAAGTCCATTTTTAAAGAGCAGCAGTGCTAGGTGTTGGCAAATTAGTTTGAAGAAGTAAACAGAAAGTGGAAAACAGGAAGATGAGAAATGAACTGGTTGTGTTTATGTTGATTTGAAGATACTGTTAATAGGAAGGTGAATAAATAAATCAATTGTCCTTAGATCATTTTAAAGTGTTGCTTAAACATAAGTAAAATTGATAGGCTTTAACAGGATCCAAATGACAATGATTTTATGTGTGATTGAGAGTACTTTATTATTATAATTTCATCATTAATCTGTATGAAAATCTTCCCAATGGGAAGTGTAGTTAGTTTGAGCTGAGAGAGCTAACCCAGGGAGCCACTAGAGAATAGTCTTGTGGTCTTTATGAATTGTTTGCTAAATGTCAGTATTGTTTGCATATTAGTACCTGATGATCCTGCAAGGCTTGGCAGAAAGGGATTAAAAACAATTCTTGCTGGTAAATCAAAGATTTTTGGATCCTACATCCAAAAGGTGAAGATTCTAATGTGCAAACCAAAGTAAAATTCTTTTTCAAAGTCCTATAGTTATTCTGGTGTTTTCTAATTAATATTTGTGGTGCAGCGTTCTACTCTCTAATGGAAAATGCCACTTCATCATCTTCATTATATCTCTGGCTGGCTTCCACCTCTACTTAAGCAGGTTTTTGCTGTGTACAGCTATCTGTCTGATAGATTACATTTTTTCAGTGATGTATCTTGACTCAGTGGCCTAATGGATAAGACTGTGCTGCTGAATTTTGCAGAAGACTGAGAAATTGCAAATAAATTAGATTTGTTGCAATTGACCGGCATCTGCTTGAGATCATCCCAGTAACAAATATGAGATCAGTCATGCAAAAAACACAAACAGATACCTTTCCTAACCCACCAATGAATCAAAAGAACCTCATGATCCAATAATTGTATTCTGAGATGTTTTGTTTCTTGCTTTGATAGTTGCAGACAGAATGTGAAAATTAATAAATCCGAGTGTTTCATTTATATAACTCTAAAATTTAAAATTAATACAATAGGAAGCTTTTATGAATATGGTGGATTTCCAGTGGGTGGTTTTCCTATGCAGAATCAGCTGTGACAGCTGGGGAAATTGGGAAAATGCCTCCTTTAACAGCTCCAAAAAGAGGTGTTCTATGTGCCTTTCAAGCCATTTTCAGAGTCAATACAGCAGACCCGTAGTTCCAAAGGGTGCCATTGGTGAGGGAATTCTGGGAGTTGAAGTCCACACATCTTTACATTGCAAAGTTGAAAAACACTGATTTAGAATAGGCTATATTTCCTGGGAAGAGAGGAGAGATCTTCCCCTTTGTATTGATCTTCTGTGCTTCTATTTTTTAATATCCCATCCAGGTTACTTTTGGCTTCATTGTTCTTCTCCTTCCTCCCCATTGCTGACCTTGAAAACTGAGAGAAGCTGGAGAGAGATCCAGAAAATGCTAGAATAAAGTAAAATGCTCATCTGAAAATGAGTTTTTTAATGCCACTTTTTTTTTTAAATTCAGGGACTGAACAGTACAGTGAATATACTGGATATGCAGAAACCTACCAGTGGGCCAGGAGCCATGAAGATGACAGGCCCAGGTAAAATTCTGACCCTCCAAATTAACTTTAAATAATAGAATTTGTATTGGCATAATTTTGGGGAAATCTGCAACAGAAAGTAAGTATTCTTCAGAAATCCAGGCCATCATTTCGTCCAAGCAGGACACCTCAGTCTTCCTTCTTTCATTTCATTTGATTGCTTTATCTTCCCCTTTCTGTCAATCACTTGGGTGGGTTATAATTAAAAAAATATATTACTAATAAAAATACTAAAAACATTTTAAAACAGTAAAGAATTGATTTATGGGTTGGGACCATTTTGATCTCCAAAAGAAGAAGAAATATATTTTTTCATTCCTTCCTTGAACCATATTCTGTATCTACTAACTGTGCTCACTATTGCTTGGACTCTTTTCATCTCTCTGTAAAAAAAAAATCTGTAAAATCCCAGTTATATTAAAAACCTATCTATCTATTGGGTTCTGTCACCTATGTTTGGTTCCTTGAACTTGAGGATGTGAGAAGGGATCATCAAGATACAGTTGTTTTTCTACAATCCTCCAACGCCTTGAGTTTGAGTGGAGCTTCCATTGTCCGTTGTTTATGGGAAGAAAGTCAAGAACCATGTTTCCTCTTGTGCCATATTATCCAGTGTTCTCTGCCCAGCAGGGCTAGACGTTGTAGAAGAAGATGCTGAAGACAGTGTTGATATTATTTTCTTCACCATGCAATATAATACAATACATTGTATTGTATTCACAATACAAGGAAATATTATTGTATTTGTAATCCACTGAGTATAAATTGTTATAATTCCAATCCAATTTGTAATCCACATATGAATCCCCACAAAAGGAGGACAAAAAGAAATAAAGAAAAGAAAACCCCCCAAAGAGAAGAAAAAAAATGAAAAAAAATATAGAAAAAACCTTTGTAATCCAAATTTCAGAATTTTACTTCTTTTCTTCAGGTTATTCTTACCTTAATACAAATTACCTCAGGAACAGGAAAAATAAAATAAAAATAAAATTTGTAATCCAAATCAGCCCACCAAGAAGATAAAAAATATATAGAATTAAAAATAAGAAGGCAGATAACAGTCACTAAAAAAAAGAGCAAAACTCAGAATCTTATTTCAGAGTATCCAAAAAACAAAAAGAAAAGAAAAATCCTTATAGTCTATTTCTACTATTTCACCTTTGAAGTCCCAAGAGCTGCACTATTCAGTAAGAAGCAAAAACAAAGTTCCCCATGTTCCGCGCTCTATCAATCAGAACAATTTCTTATCATTTCAATTCACAGGCTCCCAAGGTCACATCTCATCCTGGCTTTTATGTCCTCCAATTTACACTGGTGCCTCTAGATGGCACTGTTGTTCAATTCAAAGAAAAAAAGTTTTATAAACAAAAGAAACAACAAAAAAGTTTGTATACTCACTTTAGCTTTAGTTATCAATCCTAATTTGAATATCCAGTCTGGTTTTCTGTCTTTATTCTTCAAACCAATCTTTCTCAGCCAGTTTTATTTTTTCCCCTTTGTTCTTTTGGCTCCATCTGCCTTCCTCGCAACTGTTCTATCGGAGGTGGAGCCCCCACTTCCACCACCTCTTTAAGCTGTACTCTCCTCTCTCTGTTGTTTCCAAGGAGGTTCAAAAAGAAAAGAAAATGTGTTTGTGTGTGTGTGTGTGTGATCTCACTCAGACCGTTCACACCTTTCTTCCTCCTCCACACTTTTGCTGTGGCTGCCCCAGCTTTGTAGCGGCTTGCAATGCCTGCCTTCACAGCTGTCAGTTTGGGAAGCTTCCTCCGATTCAATCAGGGAATTTGCAGAGTCCCCGGAATCGTTGGGGTTCGTTCCCCCTGCTCACTGTCCCTACAGGATGGCTTCGGTCCCAAAGGACCACCCCGATAGTTTGGATATCGGCGATTCCCTCAGGAGCACCAAAAGGAAACGTCGTCTCATGAGAACGAGATGACGTTTGGACTTTAGATGTTCATTTTAAGTTAGTTTCATTGCATTACATTACACTAGTCAAAAACAAAAACGTACCAGCATTAAATGATTCATACACAGTAGTTTTAACACAGTACTTATGGATAATTGGGGACTTAAAAAAAAAACAAGCAAAAGAAAGGACAATTAAAGGCTTGGATATTATGTCTACAAAATCTACAAAAGTAAAAAACTACAAAATCTTCGACCAATATGCTCAAAAGTCTTCTTTCTTACCTGTTTGTGGAAAAAGAATGTTGATGAATAACATATGAAAAATTCACTGCTGCAAGCCAGAGCTAGATTTCTTCTTCCTGTGCTGTGTAATTCTTTTCATTGATCTTCATGTTCCCAAATGTAGTTCATATTTTGACAGGTTCCCAATGCTGAGGCTATAACCAAGCAAAACATGCCCGCCTGCCGTGAGCAGCAATAATAATAATAATAATAATAATAATAATAATAATAATAATAATAATAATAATAATAATATAATGATGATTATGTACCTGCCCCGAAAATCAGATGGCAGAGGATTATTACAAGTGAAGCAAACAGTTGAAGAAGAAAAACATGCACTGGCTGATTATTTAAAAGAAAGTCAAGAACATCTATTAATTGAAGTAAAGAACAAAAAACTACTGAAGGCCCAACGGACGAAACAAGAATACAGAAAAGATGTGATAAAATCAAGAATGGAGAGTTGGCAGAACAAAGCACCGCATGGCCAATTTCTGGCAAAAATAAAAGATAAAGTGGACAGTGAACAAACTTGGTTATTGTTAACAACAGGTACATTAAAGAAAGAAACAGAGTCACTAATCCTGGCTGCGCAAGAACAAGCTATCCGCACAAATGCCATTAAGGCCAAAATCGAAAAATCCTCTGATGATGCCAAATGCAGACTTTGCAAAGAAGCTGATGAAACTGTTGATCACATACTCAGCTGCTGTAAAAAAATCGCGCAGACTGATTATAAATTGCGGCACAATTCAGTAGCACAAATGATCCATTGGAATTTGTGCAAAAATTATAATATTAAAACAGCAACAAACTGGTGGGAACATCAGCCTGAAAAAGTCACCGAAAATCAGATGGTCAAGATCTTGTGGGATTTTCGCATACAAACCGACAAAATACTGGCACATAATACACCAGACATCACACTGGTTGAGAAAAATAAGGTCACAATCATAGACATCGCAATACCAGGTGATAGCAGGGTCGCTGAGAAGGAACATGAAAAAATCGCAAAATACCAGGACTTAAAAATCGAAATTCAACGACTATGGCACAAACCAGCAGTGGTAATTCCAGTGGTAATTGGCACACTGGGTGCTATTCCAAAAGCACTAGAATTACATTTAAAACAGTTAAAAATTGACAAAATCACCATCAGTCAAATGCAAAAAGCCCACTGCTTGGATCTGCACGCATATTACGAAAATACGTTACAACGTCCTAGGCCCCTGGGTGGGGCCCGACTAGTAACCAATGCCAAATCCGGCAAAACAACTGGCCGCTGTGATACAATTGTATAATAATAATAATAAAACAGCAACAAACTGGTGGGAACATCAGCCTGAAAAAGTCACCGAAAATCAGATGGTCAAGATCTTGTGGGATTTCCGTATACAAACGGACAAAATACTGGCGCATAATATACCAGACATCACACTGGTTGAGAAAAATAAAGTCACAATCATAGACATTGCAGTACCAGGTGATGACAGGGTCGCTGAGAAGGAACATGAAAAAATCGCAAAATACCAGGACTTAAAAATCGAAATTCAACGACTATGGCACAAACCAGCAGTGGTAATTCCAGTGGTAATTGGCACACTGGTTGCTATTCCAAAAGCACTGGAATTATATTTAAAACAGTTAACAATTGACAAAATCACCATCAGTCAAATGCAAAAAGCCCACTGCTTGGATCTGCACGCATATTACGAAAATACGTTACAACGTCCTAGGCCCCTGGGTGGGGCCCGACTAGTAACCAATGCCAAATCCGGCAAAACAACTGGCCGCTGTGATACAATTGTATAATAATAATAATAAAACAGCAACAAACTGGTGGGAACATCAGCCTGAAAAAGTCACCGAAAATCAGATGGTCAAGATCTTGTGGGATTTCCGTATACAAACGGACAAAATACTGGCGCATAATATACCAGACATCACACTGGTTGAGAAAAATAAAGTCACAATCATAGACATTGCAGTACCAGGTGATGACAGGGTCGCTGAGAAGGAACATGAAAAAATCGCAAAATACCAGGACTTAAAAATCGAAATTCAACGACTATGGCACAAACCAGCAGTGGTAATTCCAGTGGTAATTGGCAACTGGTTGCTATTCCAAAAGCACTGGAATTATATTTAAAACAGTTAACAATTGACAAAATCACCATCAGTCAAATGCAAAAAGCCGCACTGCTTGGATCTGCATGCATATTACGAAAATATGTTACAACGTCCTAGGCCCCTGGGTGGGGCCCGACTAGTAATCAATGCCAAATCCGGCAAAACAACTGGCCGCTATGAAACAATTGTATAATAATAATATATGGGATTATGGTATCATCTTTGAATCAATAGTGGCTTAGCACTGAATACCAACCCAGGCACCTACCATCACTAATGATGAGAAAAAAACCAACAAAATTCCACATTGGATCGGTCATCGCCTGGGTCATCAAGGACCACGTCAGATGCGATGGCTCCTGGACATCTGTAGAATAAGGGGCTACAGGGCTCAGTTGTTACTGCCAGGGTGCAAAGCGACTGGAACCAAAGCACAAAACTTGGACAACCGAAGAAAATCAAGAAATCCTCAAATATTACTACCAGGCAGAACCAATAGCTAGAGGATTTCAAAAAAGAATGATGCAACTGTGGAAGGAAAGTGACATAACTGAACAAAGATTAATGGATCAAAGACATAAAGTTTTCACAGATGTGGAAATGTAACATCTAGAAATATTGGCTAAAAACAAAACAATAAGCCAGTGGAAGAAACCAACATGCAGGATGAAGATCCTTCTGTGCAACAACTCAAAAGTGTAGAGCTAAGTGATCTAGCAAAAATGCTGAAAGGAAAAATTGAAAACCACATCAAAGAAAATGTAGAAAGGAAAAGACTACCTACCATTCGCGAAGCGCATAGCAAATGAGTGAAAAATCTGTTAACTGCTGTGAACAACATTTTAACTTCCATTTCATCCAGCACATTATATGAAACCAATCATTTAATGTATAGCACAGCTGCCAATATAACTGCAGAACTGGGTTATAAAATACCCCCCAAAAACCCCAAACCACCGCTGGAACACCAAAGTGGAAAATTTGACTTGAAATTAAAAAAAAACTATGAGGGGATGTCAGCAATCTGAAGTACTTGAAAGAAGGAAACTAAAGAACAAAATGGTGAAAAATAGTTTATACAAAAAATACAACCTCGAGATAAAAGCAAGCGAAATCATGGAAGAACTGAAACCATGTGTAATAGCAACAGCAAAGAAAACCCAGGTCTGCCAAAAAAAATAAAAAATTTGAGAGCTGTTTTTGGTTATTCCATGTAATCTTTATGTTTTTTGGTCCACTGAATCCGAAAATGACCTCCACAGACATCACATTTCCTGACAAATTAGGCAACTCTGTTAAATAAGGCAATACCTAAAAATAAATGGAAATAGACTTATAAAATTAACGTTTTATTAAAATATTTTCATGAAAATCCTTTTTTGAACTGAAATGAGCTCCCCTACACACACTAAACTCGATTCTTCTTCCTTGTGAGGCTCCTCTTGGTGCATTTACGCTTGTGAGTAGCATCTGGAATGTCTCTCTGAAGCATCCAACAGTAGTCTGCCATCATTGTAATGCTCCATTTTCCCTGGTATCTCCTTTCCATCTCTTTAATGTCTTGGTGGAATCGTTCACCTTGTTCCTCACTCGCAGCTCCCAACTTTTAAGGAAAGTAGTCAAGGTGGGACTGGAGGAAATGCACTTTCAAACTCATCAGGCAGCCTAAAGCTTGAAATACTTTCAGCATTCTTCCGACAATCCTTTTGTAGTGAGGATCTTTGTTATTGCCTAAAAATTTCTGTATGACTTCTTTAAATGCAATCCACCTTTCTTTTTGAGGAACCATCATAGTATTGACAAACTCTTGATCAACTATAAGCTTTCTAATGTCTGGTCCGACAAACACACCTTCCTTCAATTTTGCCTCCAACAGGCATGAAAACTTGGTGACCAAGTATTTGAAGCATTCTCCATCCCTTGGAAGTAATTTTACGAATTGCTTCATCAATCCCAATTTTATGTGGAGAGGTGGTAGAAGAACTTTATGGGAAGGTACCAAAGTTTCTTGGAGGACATTTTTTTTTTCACCGACTGTTAGCACCCTCGGCTGCCAACTCTTCTTGGTCCAGTGATTTTGTCGGTCTCGACTGTCCCATAGACACAGAAAACAAGGGTATTTGGTGTACCCAGCTTGTTGCCCGAGCACATTCATAAGACCTTCAAGTCCCCACACACTTGCCAACCATGGTCTTCATATTTAAGTTTACGAAGAACCAATTCCAAGTTCTCATAGGTTTCCTTCAAGTGTATGGAATGACCTACAGGTATGGAAGTGTAAAAACCATTGTGGAGTAAAACTGCTTTGAGACTACTTTTTGAAGAATCTATAAAAAGATGCCATTGCTCTGAATCATATTGGATTTTAAATTGACCCATCAGACCTTCGACATCAATGCAATAAACCAACTTGTCATCCTGGGCGAAGTAAGGAACGAACTCCTTTTCATGATGTCTGAATCATGAAGATGACACTCCTGGCAACAGTAAATTCCTGCTTTACAGCCTTGATCCGAGTAACTCAGCGGCATCTTTGGGAAGATTCAAATCTCTTACCAAATCATTCATCTCCTCCTGAGAAAATTTTGGTCTTGTATCATCTTCAAACTCAGAACTTGATTCGTCATCTGGTTCAGATATGACTTCGCCTTCATTGCAGCTAGATATCTCTTCCAAGGTAGCAGGGGGCTTGGGTACTGGTTTATCTGTGCTATGGGGGATGGGACGAATTGCTGAGTGAAGATTGGGGTATGAAATGGAATGCTTCCATTAGGAATTAAACCCTTTCACATCGCATGAACAAAAGTAACAGTCATCACTATGGTTCTTTTGCTCTCGCCATACCATAGGAATCCCATAACAGAAAGATTTTTTCTTACCCTTGAATCAGTTTCGGAGGTCCTCAACACACCGTTTGCATACTTTATGAGGCGCCCAAACTTTATCTTGATCTCAAATTTTTAATCCAAAGTATGCAACGTATACTTTTTTCACAAAGTCTGTAATATTCTGCTGTTGCTTCAACATTGCATATTCACCACAGATGAAACAGAAACTGTCTGGTGAATTAATACACTTTCGTGGAGCCATAACATAACAGTTGAAGAATGACAAGCTAACATGAATTGCGATGAAAAAGTATGAACAGCCTAGAACCAAGAACCTGATGATAATTCGTGCACAAGTGTGGCATGCAGGAGAGAGCAATTCTGTGTCTGTACATGAAACATCACAGTGCTGGCCACGCCCCTTGAACTGACCGGAGGTGCTCCTATCTGCCCTGTGTCTCCCTCCCACTGGATTCTTCAGGAAAGATTAACCCCTTCTACCATTCACAGACTTAAAACTTGCTTAGCTTATGTATATATTGCTGACCATCAGATTTACAGTGCTATATTTTTTTTACATAACTCGGACAAATCCTTTAAGGTTTTTTTGGCATTTTATATCTTAAATGCACTTATGTAAATTAATTAATAGTAATTTGGACTTTAAATTTGGTTTAAAACCCATAATATAAAAAATACCAAAAATTAAAAAAGATGATAAATTTGAAGACAATTTTTTTTATAATTTATTTTATTTTATCAATTTCATATATACATTCACAATTATATGATCTCATAACTGTTATTAATAATATGTATTTATAACAATTTTTCCCTACTGTTGACAATATACTTGAAGATTGCTTTTTTATCATCCCATAGATCCATCTTATCTTACAATGGTCCTACTTCTTCTTCCCTCCCTTCCTCTTTCCTTCTCTCGTTTCTTCTCTCCTACTCCCCTTCCTTCCCTCCCTCCTTCTCTCCTTCCCTCCTTCCTTCCCTCCTTTCTTTTCTCCTTCTGTCCTTCCTTTCCCCCTTCCTTTCCTCCTTCCTTCTCCCCTTCCTTCTCTCCTACATTCCCTCCTTCCTTCCCTCCTTCCTTCTCTCCTTCCTTCCCTCCTTCCTTCCCTCCTTTCTTCTCTCCTTCTCTCCTTCCTTCCCTCCTTCCTTCCCTCCTTCCTTCCCTCCTTGCTAAATTTGAAGACAATTTTGCATGTTGTGGCAAATATGACGTCTAGGAGTTTTTTCAATATTTTATTTGTTTTCAGCACACCAAAATACATGGAAATTTGATGAAAATAATCAAACAACTTTTTAGTCACAGACCTGTGAAATTGAAAGATACAAAAGACGAATAAAACAATATCATGAAAATGTCCAGTTTAGAAGAAACCAACACCTCTTCTACCGGTCTCTCAATGAAAATCGAATCCAAACTAATGTTCACCCATGTAAAGAAAAAACTTTGAACTTTTGGAAAGAACTGTGGGAAAACTCAGTGGAACACAACAAAACTACCTCATGGATCAAAGATATTCAACAACAAACAACACGAAACAAAATGGAAAATATTTTAATAAAAACTGACATGGTGGCAAAACAAGCAAAAAAGGTCAAGAACTGGAGTGTCCCTGGCCTGGACGAACTGTATGTATAGTGGCTAAAATACCTGATCAGTCTCCATCATCACATGGCCACTCAATTTGATCAAATGCTTCAAAATGCAAAAAGTGAAGATTGGTTAACAGCTGGTTGAACATACTTGATAATGAAAGATCCAGAAAAGGGCATAGAACCAAGCAACTATTGTCCAATTACTTGTCTACCATCAACATTCAAACTTTTTGCAAGAATACTGGCAAATTCAGTATTCAATCATCTGATGGAAAATAGTTTGTATCCAGTAGAACAAAAAGAAAATTATAAAAAATCAATAGGAACAAAAGATCAGCTGCTCATAGACAAAATGGTACTAAAAAATGCAAAACAAAGAAAAACAAATTTAAATATGGCGTGGATTGATTACAAGAAGGCATTTGACTAATTACCCCATAGCTGGATTAACACCTGTCTGGAAAACTTTGGAATCAGCAAAAATATCTGTACATTTTTGGAAACAAATATGCAAAAATGGAAAACAGTTCTAACAGCAAATGGGGAGAACATTGGTGAAGTCAATATCAGATGAGGAATCTTCCAGGGGGACTCACTTTCACCACTACTGTTCAACATCGCATTAATTCAACTGACAATAATCCTAGGAAACACAAAACTTGGGATACCAAATCTCAAGGCAACATGGCAAGATAAACCATCTACTATACATGGATGACTTAAAAATGTATGCCAAAAGCCCCACTCAACTTAAATAAATCCTCAACACAGTTCAACTGTTCAGCAGTGACATCAAAATAAACTTTGGCCTTGAAAAATGTGATACATTATCCATGCAGTGAGGAAAAATGGAAAAATTAGAAGAAATAGAACTGGGAAATGGAAGCATAGTGAAAGCTTTAGCAAAGGATGACGGTTACAAATACCTAGGCATATTGGGAGCAGATAACATCTTGAATGGAAAAGTCAGAGTCAATGCAAAAGGAATAAATCAGGAGGGTCCGCAAATTACTAAAATTAAAGCTGAATGCTGGAAATATAGTTAAAGCCATTAATGCATGGGCAGTTCCAGTGATATGCTACTCAGCTGGAATCATCAACTGGACTTTGACTGACCTGGAAAATCTGAACCAGAAAATGCAAAAAAATTTGAATATGTCTTACGCTTTACATCTGCAAAGTGATATTGACAGGTTGTACCTGCCACAAAAAATAGGGGGCAGGGGGCTACTGCAAATCCATCAAACTCTGGAAGGAGAAAAATGAAGTTTGAATGATTATGTGAACCAAAGCACTGAAAGATTGCTGCAGGCTGTGAAAACGGAGAACATTATAGTAACAACAGAAACAAAGGAAAAACAGCTGGATGACAGAGTAAATAGATGGAAAACCAAATCTTTGCATGGACAGTACTTGAAAAACATTGGCAAATGTGATGACAACTTGACAAGAACATGGTTTAAGAAACCATTAAGAAAGAAACAGGTTTAATGTTTGCTGCTCAAGAACAAGCACTACAAACGAATCCCATGAAAGCGAAGATACAATAGCAACAGTAGTTAGACTTATATACCGCCTCATAGGGCTTTCAGCCCTCTTTAAGCGGTTTACAGAGTCAGCATATCGCCCCCACAATCTGGGTCCTCATTTTACCCACCTCAGAAGGATGGAAGGCTGAGTCAACCTTGAGCCGGTGAGATTTGAACCGCCGAACTGCAGATAGCAGTCAGCTGAAGTGACCTGCAGTACTGCACTCTACCCACTGCGCCACCTCGGCTCTTCGAAATACAAAATACAAAAATCCACTGACAATCCAAACTGCCAACTTTGCAACAACAAAGTTGAAGCTATTTCACATTTAATATGTGAATACAGCAAAATCACAAAAACAAAGGTAGGCATGATCAATTTGCTAAATTAATCCACAGGTCATTATGTAAAAAATACAATTTACCAGTAAATGGAAACATAAAGTGGAAAAAGTTATCAAAAATGAGAAGAATCTTGTCTCACTTTTGAATATAGACGGATCGTCACTTGGAACACAACATGCCAGATACCACAAATGTCAAAAACCGAAGCGTACAATTTATTGACATCGCAGTACCAAGAAATGCCAAAGTCGATGAAAAAGAACTGGAAAAAAATTACAAAATACTGCGGCCTGGCCATCGAAACTACCCGATTATGGATGAAACATGTAACAGTGATACCCATTGTCATTGGGGCACTTGGTACCATGTCCAAGAATTGTATAAGATACAACAACAAATTGCAGCTTCCTGCAATAACACCAGCGGAACTGCAAAAAAACTGCACTACTCAGAACATTGTATATTTTAAGAAGGTACTTGGTTGATACCTAGGACACTGGCAGCAATCCGTATCAACCATTAGCACCAGTCATTGGTATTTGTGATACATTTTTGAATGTTCAGTTGACTGAGTTTCATGTTTAATGAATAAAGTATATAATAATATTTTTTTTTAAAAAATCTTCATGTAGAGAAAAAAATGGCGAATTTTCACATTTGTAAAGAAGTCTGACCTCCCACTTGAACCGTTTCCATAATATCTGCTAGGGTTATTTTTTTCCCCCTAAATACAAATTGGAAATTTGGGAAGGGAGGGTAGCGCCAGTCTGACACAGTCTGTAGAGGTTTTGCAAAATCAATCATGCCCTGGTTTATTATAAATATGCCAATGGTGAATCAAAACTTGACAGCTGCACCTGAAAGTTAGAGCTTCAGTGTAAAACAAAGAAATGCTAAAGAAAAAAAAATATTCTTTGAATTGGGCATATGATATTCCTGTTACTGTGATAATCTACGTAGCAACATTTTTTAGTGGGGGAGGTTGACAATCCTGGAGTGTGGCTGATTTGACATTCTCATCATGAAATATATTTAGGAGACAAAATATCTTGTCTTCTCCCCTCTCATCTGTCTTATTCAATTTTAATACAGATTATTGGTAATCTAGTTGAACATTGCCTTTCCTAATGCTTGTTTTTGTGCTCTGAGGTTTCGGTTAATCTCTTGAGAGATGAACTCATATCTGTCTTATTTATATGACTAATTACAACATATTCTTCCTCTCTCTCTTCCTCTATCCCTCTCTCCCTCCCTCTCTCTCCCCTCTCCCTCCCTCTCTCTCTCTCTCTCTCTTCCCTTTTGCCAGGGATGAATGGCAGAGACGCTGCACAGAAATTGTGGCTATAGATGCTTTTCATTTCAGACGTTTTCTGGATCAGTTCGCTCCGGAGAAAATTAGAAGAGAGCTGAACAAGGCCAGTAACTTCTTAATCCCTCTTGCCCTGTAAGGTTTTTCCTTTCTTTTCTTCTTTTCAGCTGTGCCCTTAATGTTGGATTGACCCTGTGGGTTAAAAACAGCCAATCCACTAAAAAAAAAAAAAAAGGAAAGTTTATCGTGGCATGCTCTTGAAAAACCAAGGCTGCCAGAGGCTGTGAGCTTTTTGTCTGCCTGCAGGCTTTCTGTGGTTTCTCTCGTCCCGGTCTCCCTCCACATCACCTTCCAGCTGTTGCAACAGGAAACTGGGGCTGCGGGGCTTTTGGAGGCGACTCAAGACTGAAAGGTAAACCTGACTCTCCTTGCAGTTAAATCTCAGGGGTTTTTGGCTGCCGTGAGCGCTCGCCATTTCTGCAGCTTCAGGTCAGAGGAATGTAGGGCACGGATGGGACAGGGGAAGGCTGAAATCAAGCTCTTTCTTCTGCTCTCAAATTCTGTATGAACACTGACTAAGCAGTCCAGGCAGTTTAAATGAATATAAAGGTTTATTGCAAGCTTAAGCTCTTGACAAGAATCTGAACTACTAACAGTCCAAAGCAAATAGACGGTAGATGTGAGTCAAAGGAATTCAAGTGGGGTTGGACTTAGATCTCTTGTGAGCAGGAAAGGATTCAAGACTGATGACACGCTTGACCTCTCCCTCGGGTTCAGCATAGTGGTCATCTTTTGTAAATTAATTTCACTTTGCAGTTCTCCAGTCTTCTGTCCTCATCATGCTGTCTCAAGTATAGGAAGTGCATCGCTTCTTTCTTAGCAGAGGGTCGCCTTCCTGTCACCGTCATTGCTACTTGAAAAGAAAAGTCATGTATTCTTAACGAGGACTTTTCATGAAAATCAAGTTACTGAAGCTGCAGAGAATTCATAGCCTCTGTCATAGCTTGATTAAAACCACCATTCTTGCTGGAAATTGAACTCATGAGTCCCCCAATGATTTAGGTGTGGGCTCCATTAGTGACCCTGATGCTTTCTTGCATTTATATATGGAAGTTTTGTCTTTCCAAGGACTTTTTTTTAATGCAATTCAAGGTTAAATCCTATCATTTTGAACAAATAAAATATTCACTTAAGGTTGATCAGTAGACACATCATCTCCTGTATAGGGAAACATCTAAGTCAAGAGATAAAGTAACCATCGGCCCTTCTCCCCCTTGGCTCCCCTTGTCTTGACAGCCCAGCTGAAAGAGAAGCAGCACATGTTCCCTGCTGCTGAATTACACTTTCCATCTTCCCAGGAGAAACTCACCTAGATAACGTCTCTTGAAGGCAGCCACAGTTTCTCCTTGCCTGGAGCTGGAGAAGCATCCCAGTGCAGGTCACCTGTTGTAGAAAGTCCATTTCAGATGAAAAATGGGGTCCTCTTCCTCCACTTCGTTTATCACTGTCTTCTCTTCATTTGCTTTAGCCTTAATACAGATCTTAGCAGCTGCTGAGGCTGGACGCGACGTGGTTTATTTCACCTTTGGAGATGCTGAATTGATGAGAGACATTTACAGCATGCACACGTTTCTGAGCGAGAGGGGCCAAGTGGTGGGTATGTATCATCTCCCTTCCCTTGAAGAGCACCGTGGACAGCACAGAAGGGAGGCAATGCTTACTAGGATAGGTCAAGGAAAACACCTTGGAGATTTTTTTAAAATAAATCTGAATTTGGTATGGACAAGTCAAATTGGGGTGAATTAAATTTGACAGAATAATTTTATTGTCACTTTAGACTAATCAGCATACATTAAAATGAAACTTCATTGGATGGAGCTCTCAAATATACACTATATAATCATGACAGAATAAATAAATGCAAAATTATGCATATACCTGCATATGTTCCATGACACAGAGAAACAACACAGTCTAGTTCGGATGTATGAGGGTGTAGGGTCTCTCATGAGCCTTGGAGCTTTAAGCACATAGCACTTATAAGCAGTGCCCTGAATCAAGGGAGTGAGCTTTCTACAATCTTCTTGGTTGTCCTCACCACTCTCTATATGGACTTTTTATCTGAGGCACTGCTGCCACGAAACCAAACAGGGATGCAGTTTGTTAAAATGCTCTCAACTGTGCCTCTGTAAAACACTTTTAGTTGCACCTCCGTAAAAAGTGGCCAGGACAGAAGGAGAAAAATGTGCTTGCCTTCTCCGATGCAGGAAATGCAGACACTGATTTGCATGCTTCATTAAGGATGATGTGTGAAGAGACCAGTTCAGATTGTTAGTTATCTGCAACCCCAGATACTTCATACTGCTGACCACCCATACAGCTGCATAAACCGAGCTAACATGATTTCCATGAGAATAGAAGCTGAGGACCATGGAACTTATATATTGTAACGTATCACCACTGGCTCTTGCTGCATGTACTCCCAAAAACTATTGAGTAGTGGTCTCCAACCCCCTTAGAAATGTCTCCCCAGTTTGCAATTTTTAATGGGGAGTTGTCTTTTGATCTGTGCAATTATGTGGCCTTTAATGTGCTTTTAATCTGCACATTGGATTGCCTAGAATCTTCTTTGAGTTGGGCAGCTTTTTTATTTATTTGTTTCTTTGTTTGTTTTATATCCTACTTTGATTATTTTTACAAATAACTCAAGACAGCGAACCTATCCAACACATTCTCCTGTGTGCTGCTCCGGGAATCCAATCATGGGTTAACTTAGCCTTCTAGCCTTGAGACTGAGTATGCAAATATCAAAGTTACGCCTCCTCTGACTGGACTTCCGTTTCCTCCCCAGTTCTTATTACTCAGTCAAGCCTACGAGACTTATTTTCAACGCTCTCTTAATTAATTGCTAATATTTCAAGGTTAAGGATGAAATTACTTGGTTTTCACTGCGGATTTCTTGCTGGATTGGAGGTAAAGCGACAGATTGCTGCCAGCCGATTCCTCCCTCGCTATTTCCCTTAAAGGGATATCGGATCGCTACAGCTGGAGTGGAACGTTCTCCGCCTGCCCTCCCTTATCATCAGCGCGCAAGGAAGCTGAGTCTCCCAGCGCTGCCATTCATGCCGGATAGTACCCGCCCGCGAGCGCGGTCAGATCCGAGGCTTTGGCTTGTCGGAGCGGGTCTCCCCCCCTCCCCGCCTCCCTCCTTTGTGCCCTCGCTGGAGCGGCTGCCGGAGGATTACATGGATCGGCTGTTTGGGATCCCCTGCGGTTCCTTTGAATTGCGCGCCTTTGATGCCGGTGACCTTATTTGGAAGCGCTTTCACGCATGCGCTCTAACGCCTGGGATGAGAAGGCAGATTTTGCTCGCGCGCTTGAGTTTGCGCACTGCTTACGCCCCTCCCTTTTCCCTCACTCGTGTTTGCTGACTCAGAGAGGAGGTCGCTTCTCTTGGTCTCTGCTTCCACGTGGCGTTCTTGGCGGGTGCTTTCAGTTGCATTCCTTTGTTTCGCTGATTGAGCTCTTTCAAATTCATATCATGGCTGATCAATTGCAAGGTACTGTCCGGCCAGTTTCTGAGCCCCGCTCCCCTGGCGAGGGAGGGGCCAGCCCTGGGCCCAGTAGGGCCGCGACCAGGGCCTCTACTAGTAGGCCTCGAGCCTCATCTACTGTTCGGGATAAGTCGCACAAGCGCAAGGACAAGGCCAAAGTTCCCCCCAAGGCATCTGGGGCTCCCATTTCTTCCCCTCCGGTTCTGATTCAGCAGCCTGTGTCTCCGGTGAGGGTAGTTGAGCAGGGTTGGTCTCCTGATATTCAGCTTCCCCAGGGCCCTACTCCTGAGGTAGAGGCTTTCGGGCCTCGTTCTCCCCCAATTATTTCGGAGGCTAGTGGGGCTTCTCTTCGTTCACCTCCACGCGCTGGGCCCTCTGCCACGTTCACCCCCACAGCTGCAGGCCTCAGGCCTCTGGAGGGCCAGGATTTGGGCCTTTCTGCTGAATTCTACAGCATGATCTCAGAGGCTATTTCCAGAGGGGTGGATGCGGAATTAGCGCGTAGATCCCAGGTCTCCAGGCCTATTCTGGCCTACTCAGGCCTGGCTCCCCAAGCAGTACAAGGGGATTCTTCCATTCTGCAAACTGATCCTCCTTCCCCTTTACACTCTGTGTTTAGCGCACAATCTCCCTTAGTGGAGGAAGGTGAAATCCAGGATAGGGAACTCTCTGGTGACGAGGGCCTTCCTGTGGACCAGCCTCCGCCCCCTGGGCTTTTCAGGCACACTCTTTTCAAATCCCTGCTATATAAGGCCAAGACTACCACCCACATGGGAGAGGCAATTTCTGCAGAAAGTGCTGCTGTGGGCCTGGATGCCACCGAGCGGCTCTTTGCTGAGCAGGTGGCTCTGCAAGATTTTATTCCATCTCCCAAGCTTTTTCTTGATTTGATCCAAAAGCAGTGGGATGAGCCGACCGCAGTTAAGCCCCCTGGGTCTGGTGATAGGAAGCTTTTCACATCTTCCCCAGAGTTGGAGGCCCTCCTGCAGTTTCCCACAGTGGATGCTCCCATAGCTGCTCTTGCTTCACCGGCGTTAATTCCTTCTGAAATTTCGGAAGGATTGAAGGCCGAGGACCGCAAGGCAGAATCGGTCCTTCGCAAGACTCATCAGGCAGCAGCGTGGGCCTTGCGATCAGCCACTGCAGCTTCCTTCTTTAATAGGACTTCCTTAGTTTGGCTGAGACAACTACAGGAAAGGCTGGATCCGGAGGAACTGCGCCTCCATCAGGATGTCACCAAACTGATAGCGGCCCTAGAGTTTTCTGCTGATGCCACCCTTAGCGCGGCAAAGTTTGCATCCCGAGCCGTGGCTTCCAATGTGGCTTCTCGCCGTTTGCTCTGGCTCCGCCACTGGCAAGCTGATATCAAATCCAAGTGGCGTCTAGCATCCACGCCCTTTAAGGGCGGGGCCTTGTTTGGTTCAGTGCTGGATCCAATTCTCATTGAGACTCGGGACAGACGTAGGGTGCTTCCCTCCACAAGTGCCCGTGTGGCCAGAAGGCCACAGCCTTATGGTAGACGGCAGCCCTTTCGGTCTGGGGACTCGGGGTTTACCTCTGCCCCCTATGTCCCCAACTATACCAGGGGGTTCTCCCAGGCACAGGACCGTGGCCAGGACCGTGCCGGGGCCAGAGACAGGGGGCGCCAGCAGAGTCAGGCGCAGAGCAGACGGTCATTCCGAGGAGCGGGCAACCGATCCTTTCGCAGGTACCGCTGACTCGCAGGAGGTAGGGCCCATAGGAGGACGTCTCTTGGCCTTCGCCCACCGGTGGGCGGAGCTCACGTCAGACGCCTGGGCCCTTCAAGTAGTGAGTTTGGGTCTCACGCTAGAATTTCTATCCATCCCCCCGAGAAGGTTCATCAGGTGCCCTGTGCCCAGGTGCCCGTCAAAGCGGCGCCTTATGGACACCGAGATATCTCATCTTCTCACCATCAGGGCCATAGAGCAAGTTCCCAAAGGGCAGGGAGGCCTAGGGTTTTATTCCATCTTGTTCCTAGTACCAAAGAACTCCGGGGGATGGAGGGCAATCCTAGATTTGAAACAGCTCAATCAGTATATCAAATACCAAAAATTCAAAATGCACTCTCTAAAGAGCATATTGGCTTCCATCCGCCAAGGCGACATGATGACTTCCATAGACATCAAAGAAGCGTACCTCCATGTGCCCATTCATCCGGCACATCGGAAGTTCCTGCGGTTTCACTTCAACGGCCGTCATTATCAATACCGGGCCTTGCCATTCGGCCTCTCCTCGGCCCCGCGCACGTTCACCAAACTTCTGGCAGTATTGGCAGCCTCCCTTCGTTCAATTCCAATACGCATCAATTGTTATTTGGACGACGTGTTGGTGCTGTCGTCCTCTCGAGATCAGGCCCTCCGAGACCTACAGGTCACGATGGACGCATTGCGGGACCATGGCTTTGTCCTCAATCTGCCCAAGAGCCACCTACGCCCAACCACGTCCCTCCTTCATCTGGGAACCATCATCAACTCGAGGTCGTGCGAGGTTTTCCTGTCCCCGGAAAGGAGGCAGAGCATATACCACCTGGCGCATCATGCGCTATCCCATCGGCGAGTACCGCTGCTGTCGCTATCCAAGCTGCTAGGGAAGATGATCTCCTGCATCAGCGTGGTGCCCTGGGCCAGGTTCCATGCGCGTCCTCTCCAGTGGTTCCTGCTGCCCTTCCAAAGAGCGCATACCAGTCATTCCCACATCAAGGTGCAGCTCCCGGGCAAGGCCAGGCGGTCCCTGCATTGGTGGATGTCGTCCAGGCTCCTCAGGGGATGTCCATTCAAGGAGCCGGACCGCATTCAAGTTACAACGGACGCCAGCTTATTCGGATGGGGGGCCCATGCCCTGGACAAGGTGGCCCAAGGTCGATGGTCGGATCAGGAACTGGCGAACAGCATAAACTGGCTGGAGTTGCGGGCCATCCGCCTGGCTCTCCTGGAGTTTCGGGACATTGTATCTCATCACCATGTGTTAATCTTGACCGACAATGTGGCCTCCAAGGCTCACATCAACCGCCAAGGGGGAACGCAGTCCAGAGCTCTGATGCTGGAAGCGGAAAGGTTGTTCCATTGGGCGGAGCCCAGACTCTCATCGATTCGGGCGGAGCACATCTCGGGCGAAGCCAACACTCAGGCGGACTGGCTGAGCAGAGCGACTGTGGATCAGGGGGAGTGGCAGCTCCACCCCATTCTCTTCCAGGAGCTCTCTCGCCGCTTCGGCCTGCCCGAGGTGGATCTGTTCGCTCACCCGCAAAACGCACAACTTCCCCGGTTTTACTCCCGATACCAGGCTCCGGGGGCGGAGGGAGTAGACGCTCTACGCAGCCGTTGGCCAGCCGGCCTTCTCTATGCCTTTCCTCCTCTCCCGATCCTTCCGTCGGTCATTCAGAAGATCTTGACAGAACAGGCGGAAGTGCTACTGGTCGCTCCAATGTGGCCCAGACGCCCCTGGTACGCAGACCTCGTCCATCTGTCCGTTTCGCGTCCTTGGAGGATCCCGGACGACAAGATTCAGCTCCACCAAGGGGCTCTCCAGCACCCGGGCCCTCAGCTGTTGCAGTTAGCCGTGTGGCACGTGAGCGGGAGATGCTAGCGGCCCTCCACTATTCAGACGAAGTCATTTCTACAATTCAAGCGGCCCGTCGCCCGTCGACTACCCGTATTTACGAGGCTACCTGGCAGGCCTTCTGCCGCTGGTGCCGTCGCACCGGGGTCGATCCCATCAAGGCCTCGGTGCCCCAGGTTCTGGATTTCTTGCAGTCCGGCCTCAACAAGGGGTTGGCACCCAACACGCTTCGCCGTCAGGTCACAGCCTTGTCGACGGTAGTCGGGGGTGGCCAAGGCCGCTCCTTATCCCAGAACTCGCGAGTTCGAACCTTCCTTAAGGGTGCTTCCAACTTACGACCGCCGACGGTACATCGTTATCCCACGTGGGATTTGACCTTGGTTCTCAGGGCCCTTACAGCTGCCCCCTTTGAGCCTCTACATTCCATCAGCCTCCGCTTGCTGACGCTCAAGACGGCTTTCCTGGTGGCCATAACATCGGCCAGGAGGGTGTCGGAGCTAGCAGCCCTTTCGGTTCGTGCGGATCTTTGCATCTTCCACCCGAACAAAGTAGTGCTTCGTTTGGATCCGACCTTTCTTCCAAAGATAAACTCGTTGTTTCACAGAACTCAGGAACTTGTCCTGCCGGACTTTTGTCCTCACCCGTCTCATCCGCGGGAACGTCAGTGGCACCATCTGGATGTTCGCAGGGCTCTTCGTCGCTATGTGAAGCGCACGGCGTCGTTCCGAAGATCGGAGGCCCTGTTCGTCTCTTTCCAGCCATCTTCAATGGGACAGAAGGTGTCCTCCCACACCATCGGCCGATGGTTGAAAGCTTGCATTGCGTTGGCGTATGACACCCACTCCAGACCGGTTCCAAGGCGAATCACTCCTCATTCCACCAGGAGTGCGGCCACCACAGCGGCCTGGGCGACGCAAGCGTCTGTGGAAGAGATTTGCAGGGCGGCCACTTGGGCATCCCCCTCGCCTTTTATTCGCCACTACAAGATTGATGTCTTCGCCTCGGCCGAGGCGTCCTTTGGGCGGAGAGTGTTGCAAAGGGTCCTTCCGTCTGCGGAGGAGCCTGACCAGCCTAGCTCCCGCCCTGGGAGTTCATTGCTTTGATATATCCCATGATTGGATTCCCGGAGCAGCACACAGGAGAATGACCGTTGTCTTACCTGAACGGTCCTTCTATGGGTGCTGCGAAGGGAATCCAAACCCGCCCGCAGCTTCGGCTGGTCAGGGCTCCGTTTTGTTTGTGACTCTCTGACTTGTTACTGACTGGACTTGACTCTGCCGGATGACTTGCGGCTTGTTTGAGGATTGACATAATGTTTCTTCGGTGGACTTCGTAATAAGAACTGGGGAGGAAACGGAAGTCCAGTCAGAGGAGGCGTAACTTTGATATTTGCATACTCAGTCTCAAGGCTAGAAGGCTAAGTTAACCCATGATTGGATTCCCTTCGCAGCACCCATAGAAGGACCGTTCAGGTAAGACAACGGTCATTTTCCTCCTCTTATTTTCCCTATAACAAAAGCACTGAGCTGGGCTGAGAGAGAATGACTGGCCCAAAGACACCCAGCTGGCTTTTAGGGCTAAGGCAGGACTAGAACTCGCGGTGCCTTGCTTTCTAGCCTGGTGCCTTAACTACTAGACCAAGCTGGCTCTGAGGGAATCACAGTGGTTTAAGTGAATCAGCCGGGGTGGTTGACTGGAAGGCCGTAAAATTGGGTAAAACTCACTTAATACATGTCTCATTTAGCAGCAGAAATTTTGGGCTCTATTGTGGTCATAAGTCGAGGACCTGTATGTAAATTTTAGTTTTTCTCTCTGTTTTGTTTCCATTTTCCAGGAGATGTTTACAAGCTGTTGCTTCGATACTACAATGAGGAATGCAGGTGTTGCTCTACATCAAGGCCAGAAGTCAAGCTGTATCCTTTCATCTACAATACAGTTGAATCCTACATGAGCCCTCCCGAGGAGGAGAAAGAGCGGGGTTTGGATGATTAAGAGTGACTGCGCGCCCAACAAATATATTTTTCCTTTTCCCTATAAACTGTCAGTTGGATTGCTGGGTGTCATATATAGTTGTCTGAAGACCAACACTGATATTTGAGAAGAAATCTGTTTTCTTTCCAAAGCAGAAAGTAAACTTGATCAGAGCATACAGAGCGTTTCTCCTCCCTCACCAAGAAATGACGGTTGGCAGAAGATTTCCATTCCTTATAGCATTCTCTGAAAATAGATTGATACGGGCCTGCCTTTCTATTTTTATAATTGTCTCAGTGTCCACATACATTTATGTATGGAGTTCACTGGCATAGGCTTACGTTCCCCATGCGAATGAGTGATTTCTTTAGCACACATGCCAGCGGTATAACTTTAAAGGGGTAGATGTGAAGAAAAAAAACCCAAAGAAAATATAGAAATATATATATTTTGCATTACATACACAATTCAAGTCATCCTGATTTTTTTTTTTAATTTAGATTTTACTTTTTCAAACACTCTCTCTCTTCTGTGTTAAGAAAAGGCAAGAATAACAGAGAAAGAATGAGTTATCCAGACCTTCCCTCTACATGGAAAACGGCTGGAAGAGGACAGGAAGGGAGAATGGGAAAGGCAGTGGTACATTGGGGTTGCCAAACAGCCAAAGCTACTCTTTGATGTAGACTTACATTGTAAAAACCTATAACAAGGGCCATCTATTTATGATATAATGAAACAGCTTTTCTAAAAAAATCAATTGCACAAAGTTCTTTGCTGGATGTTGTGATCCTGCTAAGAGGCAAATAGAGACCTATATTATTTAAATGTACAATAAGAACCGGGACTGTTATACTTAGGGGGTTCATTATATAATGATAAAACCTCTGTGCAGCAGGCATCGGGGTGGATTTGAAGGTCATTAAAAGGGATTGACCACCCATCAGAGCATCAGCTCCACAGAGCAGGCTTGCTCCCTCTTTCCTAGCCTCCTTTCCAAGAAAAAGTTCTAAGAAAAGTTACCTCAGGTGTGGGAGGCAGAAAGGAAAGGAAATTTGGCAAAGAGAGAAGAAGGGAGGTGATCCGCCAGGAGATGCTGTACAAACAGCCTTCTGTCCAGTTGAGAGAGGAGGCCGATGGGGAAGAGAGGCAAAGCAGTCCGAAGAAGGCTTGGCTACTTAGCAAAGAAGGGAGACTGGCCAACCATCTCTCCCGCTTCAGAGGGAAAGAGCTCAGGGCTGGAGAGAGGAATGGGCCTTCTGATGGAAGAAGAAGCTCATTCTAGGACAGGTCCACAGCTTCTCATCACATCTTCCAGAATGGCTCCATCCTGGGCCCTCCCCCCGGTGTGGAACACGCCTCCCACGGGCAGCTTCCATCCCCCTCATCAAGGAGGGACAGTTGTGGGATCGTCATCCAGCCAACAAGCCGATGCAGCCAAAACCGCAGCTTTTCTCTCTTGGCCAATCCTTGTGGGCATCGGGCAATAGATTACAAAAGCTGGCAGGTTGGGCAGTTGATTCTTGGCTTTTACTGGAGCACTGGGGGACCTTGATCTTCTGCTATGTATTCAAGATTCCTTTTGGTAATGGAAAAATAATAAAATCGATAGATGTTTTTCTCCACACCAGCCTTTGAGTATGTTCATTTGAAGGCTCTCCCTTCTAGTTCTTTGACAACAGGTTATCAAAAAGTTCATATACAGTGTTTGCATAGGTTTAAGTTGGTGTTTCTCAATCCTGGCAACCCTTTAAATGTGTGGACTTCAACTCCCAGAATTCCCAACAGGGCTGGCTGGGGAATTCTGGGAGTCGAAGTTCACACATTATAAAGTGGCCAAGGTTGAGAAACACTGATCTCAGTTGTATGTATCCTATATTTCGTATAAACTTCTGTGGCCAATTATTTAAAGTCTTGAAAATGATGTTTAATTTTTGTCCCAGATTCCCTGATTTTTGGCTTAATTGTGGAAAGAAAGGGAGAAGGGGCATTTCATTTTCATCACCTCTTGCTTGTATCTTTCTCTTGTAGTAGCTGCAAACCTTCATGGTATTTTCATAGCTACAATTGATGGAAATGCATTCTTTAAAAAAATAAAAATTGACCCTTTCACTTCATGTTCCATGCTCCTGAGAACTGAAGGATCTCTCTTCAGTCTGGAGAACTGTCACCATTTTGGCGGACATCCTCCACTCTCTCCGTTGGTGGAAGTCGACTGCCATCACCAGAGGCTTCCACTTCAGGGTGGTTCACAGGGTGACGGTTACCACGGACACCACCCTGTATGGCTGGGAGGCTCATCTGCAGGTGCAGATGGCCCAGGGGCAATGGGACCTGGTGGACAGGACTTACAACAAACTGGTTAGAACTCAGAGCCATCCATCTGGCCCTCCAGAGATTCCTGGGCAGTATAGCCGGGCAACATGTGCTAGTCTTAATGGACAACGTGGCCTCCAAAACCCATGTCAACCAGCAAGGCAGCACGAAGTCCAAGATTCTTATGATGGAAACTGGGGATCTGGGCCGCTGGGCGGAGAGGCACTTGGCTTCATTGACTGTGGAACACATCTCGGGGGTGGCGAATGTTTGGGCCGACTGGCTCAGCTGGGCCAAGGTGGACAATGCCGTATGGCACCTCCACCTGCATCTCTTCTGACAGATCTCGGCCCATTTCGGATCACCAGTAGTGGACCTATTCGCCACTCCAGACAATTCACAACTTCCACGCTTTTACATGAGGTTCTGGACACGGGGTGGAGGGATGGCAGTGGCTCCCTGGCCGCCTTTATGCGTTCCCCCCGCTGTCCCTGATTCCTCGGGTGTTGTGCAAGGTGATCACTGAACGGGCAGAGGTGATCCTGGTGGCCCCACATTGGCCATGACTGCCGTGGTTTGCCAACCTACAGACCCTGTCAGTGGGCAGACCCTGAAGGATCCCTCAGACCGCAAGTGCCCTCAGCCAGGGGTCGCTGGAGCATCCAGATCCTCAGTGGCTCCAGGTGACTGCCTGGTGCTTGAACGAGACTCTCTGAGGGAGGACAATCTTTCCTCCAGGGTCATGGGCACAATCCAGGCCTCCAGGAGGCCTTCCACGGTCCTCATATATGACACTATGTGGCGTATTTTCTGTAAGTGGTGTGACAAAAGGTCTATTCATTCCCCAACTACCTCTGTGGTACAGGTATTGGAGTTTCTCCAAGATGGGCTGGAGAAAAGGCTATCACCCAATAACTTGAGATGGCAGATTGCCACTCTATCCATGATTCTGACTTGGGGAGAGGGACAGCCTCTATCCCATCACCCAGCTGTCAGAAGGTTCCTAAAAGGGGCAGTCAACCTGAGACTACCGGTGGTTCACTGTTATCCCATGTGGGATTTGCCCAAGGTATTGTCTCCTCTAATGGGAGCACCCTTTGAGCCCTTTCGTTCTGTGGAACTACAGTTCCTTACTTGGAAGGTGGCCTTTCTGGTGGCCATCACCTCCGCCAGGAGGATCTTGGAACTGCAGGCTCTGTCAGTGAGGGAGGATTTTTGCATCTTCCACACCGACAGAGTTGTGCTTCGATTATACCCCTACTTTTCGCAGACAGTCTCCTCTTGGTTCCATAGGGTGCAAGAAGTTCTGCCCAACTTCTGCCCCTCTCCTGCTCATCCCTTGGAGAGATGCTGGTACAAGCTGGATGTGCAACGGACCCTTAAGGTCTATATCAGTCGCATGTCTGACTTTAGGAGACCAGAAGCCTTATTCGTCTCCTTTCAGTCCGAGACCCTAGGTAAGAAGATGTCTGCCTCTACCATTGGCAGGTGGCTCCGCAGTTGTATAGTCAGGGCGTACATTTTGCAGCATCAGCCAGTACCTGAGGGCATAACAGCTCACTCTATGAGAGCGCGGCCACCACGGCAGCCTGGGCCACACAGGCTTCTCTAGAAGAGATCTCCCAGGCAGCTACCTGGGCTTCACCTTCCCCATTCATTACCATCTATAAAATAGAAAAGTTTGTGTCTGCAGAAGTGGTATTTGGCTGCAAGGTCTTACAAGTGGTTCATTCTACTGCAACTATTCCAGATCAATCTGATTCCCTCCTGTAGGGACAATTGGGCTTGGATATCTCCCATGTATGGATGCTATCTCCACCACTATTGAGAAAGGGTGTTGGTCGGAACGTGTGTTTTCCCACCCCTTGCAACTCCCTGTTTC
The DNA here is from genome assembly GCF_051295495.1 of Thamnophis sirtalis. Taxonomy (NCBI): domain Eukaryota; kingdom Metazoa; phylum Chordata; class Lepidosauria; order Squamata; family Natricidae; genus Thamnophis; species Thamnophis sirtalis. The sequence continues at coordinate 15,396,258 of NW_028261395.1, forward strand.
TGACCTTTTAAAATCTCTCTCCCACTTCCCTTGAGGGAAAATATCATTGTTTAGAAACAAAGGCCTGGAGTCAAATGAGAGCGATGATTCTTTGAGAGATTTTTTTGAAACAAATTATTAAAAGAAGCACCTATTCTGTAGAAAAAGTAGCTCTTCTGGGAAAGGGTTAAGAGCAAAAAATTGCTGCTGAGAATTGCTAAGTTTACCCCATCCCCATTTTGTGAACATTGCATTTTATTTTCCGTTGCTTTACTGAAAACCAACATGGGGGAAGTGCTTCAACCAAAGGCTGAATTTCAACTCGGGAATTCAAGTAGAGACAGAAGAGTGACTTTTCCAGTTGCGCCTTCTGCTGTCAACATTGTCCATCTAGATGGCAACAACTAGACAATTTTAGATCATTTCAAAAAAGATCTTGACCAGGCTGATATTTGGATCAGTCATCAGGACATCCCCTTAATAGGAGAAGATCAACATGACTTCCCATTTACCATGCTTTTAAATGATCAAAATTATCAATCATTTTTAACAGATAATTTCCTTTATAAAAGGCATTTAAAAAATATTGTTCAGACATTATTAATTTTTAACGCAATTAGTACAGCATGCATGGCTCCATTGATTTCTGATGTTCCTCTTTTTTAAAAAAAAATCATTGTGATGATCCTCATTATCATCATCCAAAAATAAGAGCAGAAAACTAATAAGAAAGTCAGGAAACAGCATTTTGAAAGATTGATTGATTGATTGATTGATTGATCATATGGTATCTACAAACATTATGCAATCATTGATATACAACACTAATAAAACACAATTTTTAAAAGTTAACCAGTTATCGATATGCAAAAATGAAGCGGAACAATTAGGAGGCAGGCAGTATGAGTTTCTAAGAACAGGTTCCTGCATGTGTCTTCACATCTGATGCCATTTCTAAGAGTAATATAAAAAAAGGATAACAAACAAATCTTTCAGGTCTTATTGTCTAAACCATTAATGCAATGCATGACACGTGCATCATGATGGATGTAGACATAATGCATGCAAAATATGTTCGGACTGGAAAAAGAAGAGGAAGAGGGACAAGAAGAGAAGATGAAGAGGAGGGGGAGGAGCAGCAACAGCAGCAAGCAAATACTTTGAAAAAATCTGTTCAAAATGCCATTCTATTGTCACGAAAACTACATGTAATGTCGATACGAACATGTAATGTCCATATGAAAATTGAACTCTAGGAAATTTGAGTAAATTTTCATAAAATTCTTCCTGTTGTTTCTCTGAAGAAGTAAGACTCATGCAGACATTTGGAAAGATTACTTTAAATCCACTGATGCAAACTGGAAGATTGATTCAGAGTTACTCTTTTGCCTATACTTCATAGACAATTGACCCATAATTTTCCATAACATAATTTCAAATATTGGGGACACTGAAAAACAAATAGAATAACAGAATATATATATACACAGAGCAGGGAGCAGGGAGAGATCCTTGATGAACAATCTTTGTCTGTCTGTCTGTCTATGGCAAGGAGCAATCACTTTAAAAACATGTGGACAACCTTGTATATTTTGGACCAAAATATAACAAATTAATGTCCCAGCTCCTCAAGGACATTTCCAATAGATAGATAACTCTCTTGAGCTTCAAAAGCAAGGGAGGTGTTGACCAAAATAATAGTTGAACCCAGGACAAACGTTTCTTCCTTTCTTGTAGACATTTCCCATAATTTGACAATTGATCTTCAACCATTTTGTAACTCAGAGCTCTTGTCTCTTGGGAGTGAGAGGGTTAATCGAAAGCCAGACTTCCAACTTTCCCCTTTTGAAAATGCCACTGTGGCCTGTATTGAGTTAAAAATGGCTCTTCTGAGAATGAAATGGGCTAAGATTAATGGGCGTGGGGAAAGAGTTAAAGTATCCCTGTGACTCCCTATCTTTTCCAAACATACTTAACATTTTTTTAAACAAATTGGCACAATTTATAAAATGTAAAATATCAACTGCTGTAGTTTTCTGACATCCCCGCCACTAAACAAGCTTCATATTTATGGTCTTGTTATGCTTGCAGCCGATCCCTCCTGCATTTATCACTGCATAAGTGAAGACAGCCTATGACGTCTTTCTCCTTCCCATCCATTTCTACACAACCTCACTGTCAGCTTCTTCTGCAGACTTCTTGCAATTCAGAATGGAGTGACACAGATGGTAGTTAAAAGAGATCCAATATGTGCTCATTTATGTATCAGTGGCCTCACCTATCCTGGATGGACCCTCCATTGTATTAGCACAAGTTAGTAATATGTTTCCACAATACTGATGAGCTAGCAGTAGAAGCTTGACAGCTTCGGATAAGGTTAAAGGTAAAGGTAAATGTTCCCCTTGCACATATGTGTAATCGTTCCTGACTCTAGGGCCTGTTTTTCACCCATTTTTCGCAAAAATACGGTGCACACAGAATGCTTGGGAGGCCTGTAGAGTGCTCCTGGGGGCTGGAGAGAGCAAAAACTGGATGCGCGGAGCCCAAAGACTATTATTATTCTTGTTTTTCTCGGCGAAATCTTGGTGCGTCATATACTCTGGTACATCTTATAGTCCAAAAAATAAGGTAACTTGGTTAGAACATGCTTGGAACAACCATATTCTTTTATTAAATGACACACACACACCCTCATACTAACCATGAATTTATTCGATTTAGAGCAAAATGTCATGAAAATAAATTGGAATAATTGTATATATTTCTTTTCTTCCTCTTTTTTATTGAAAGACCCAACAAACCCAGTAATTAAACTCTGAGAGTTTGAGGCTCTCAGAGCCTCAAACTCTTCAGCATGATATAGTATAGTTAATTACAATGCTGGGATTTAACATCATTATTTCTGTTGCTACCTGAGGAATGTTGGGCAGAAATGATATTCATAAAATGCCAGCCATACAAATATTCTAACTTCAACTTATTAACTGATCAGAAAACCAAATTTATACACATAAAATGGTTTTTTCATTCAACATATCATGGTACACACATTCAAGTGATGCAATGATTTCTTTTGCAAGAGCCAGCAAATTTGAGTATCGGCGAGACAAAAGCAGCATCCATTACAATATAGTCCATCTTTAATCAGTTCACCACAGGGCTGTAAGGCCATTCTTAGACATGGAATATACTTTAAAGTAGGCTGCATCGTGTCCATCCACTTCAATGCTCCAAGTTTTTATGAGCTATTTGTCAACTTGACTATTATCAGGTTGGCATTGGAGGGAGGATTCCATGCATACCTTTGGCCAGAGTCGAATCTCAATTTTCTACAACTTTGTTGGTGAATGTGATTTATAACCCAGACAGAGGGGAGGGGACACAAGGGTAAAGTTCAAATGCAATTAAGCGAAAGTCAGTTTTGGCTCCGCAGAAGAGCATGCCAGAATGTTGGTCCTAATAAATGAATTGATTTCTTTTGAACTTTGTCTCGAGGCTCGTAAATTAATTAGGTCATTTTCTGGGAACTTCACAGAGAGCCAAAATTGACTTTAAAAATCTATCAAGATTTCCAGGTTTCCTGAATCCTGGGCTCTCCAAGCATTCCCCCAATATTTGGAGTGCTTGGAGGGAAAATCAGGCAACCATGGGTGAAGAGAGAGACCTCAAAACTCCAGACAGCCCAGCAGCAGAAGCAAGAAAGGATGAGTACTGGTGGAAATTAGCCCCTAAGGCAGCTGAAGTAGAGTTCCCTTACCCTAGACCCCAGATACAGGGAAGGATCTCCAGCGAGCTGGCAAGAGTGGACTGGAGGTGGGACTGGACACAAGCCAGGCTCCCAAAGCCCCAGATGGAATCCCTGGAGAGTGCAATAGTGCAACAGAGGGAGGATTTTGACATGATCACCTTGCTGATGAGGGGCCATCATGCCACCCAAAAGAGAAGGGAGGAACATATGATCCTGTTGAGGGAGAAGATGCAGACTGGAGTGCAGCCCCCCCTCCTCCACCCAGTAGAAGCAGAAGGAGCCCGAACTGCAACCAGTGCCTCTACCAAGCAGCAGGCAGGCTGTCTAGGGCAGGCAAACTCCTCCCTCCCTCCGAACTAGAGGTGAGGAAGATGGCCAGCCATATCAGGTGCAAGCATACAGAGGCCGACAGGAGGTTGGAGCAGTAGAGCTGAATGACCCGCCCCAATTCAGGGGAAAGTTTGACGGGGATTCAGACCAGCTAGCTCTATTCCTTGATTCAGCTGATATCCACCTAGAATGCCATGGGCACCTGTTGTGGCCCAGCAGGATCTGGTTGAGCTGCTGATGGACTCAGATAGTGAGGAACTATATGAGTCTGCTCTGGATGATGTGGAGGAACCTGGGCAGGGTTCAGACTCAGAGAGGTTGGTTAGCCACCAGGAGGCGCCTGAAGCATGGAGCAATGGGGAGGATCAAAGGCAGTTTGTCCCTGATGCTAGATTAAGAAGGACTGAGAAACGGAAGTAGCAACTCTGTAGGCAGACTCACAGAAGCACAGGTGGTTGTGGATTGGCCCCTCCCAAGAGAGTTTATAGCTGAGACATTGGGAGGGGACATTTGCAGGAAACAACCGTTTGAATTTGGAGTGAAGAAAATCTGTCTGTATATTCGTGTCTGTTCATTTGGACTATCTGCGTTGTTCAAAGTCTGGACCGACCACAAAAATCTGGAAAATCACTCAAACAAGTCTGATGGCCTCAATACTTCAACTATTTTGATTTTGTGTTAAAGCACATTCCAGGGGGAGGAACTTTCTAGCTGACTCCTCCTCCTGCATGCCTCAGTGCAAATGCGAATGGGAGCACGTAGTGGACGCCAACATTCCCTCTACTCAAACAGCTGCCCAGGTGACCACCAGGTGGCAACGCCGTGACTGGCAAAACCAACCTGCAAGCGACCTAACCATGAAGTTAAAACCCGAACTGCTAGCAGACCCCTGGTTCCAAAATAACCAATACATCTTGACAAAAAGAGATGACCTTGCATGGAAGGGGATGAAACTATGTCCCAGAATTCCTACGCACCCTAATTCTCCAGAGGGGCCATGATGCCAAACCGGCAGGCCACTTTGGGTTCCTAAAGACTTTACACTTAGCCCGGAAGCAATTCTGGTAGCCTGGCATAAAGAAAGATGTGGATAGTTATGTGAAAAGTTGTACCATCTGTGCCACAATGAAGAGATGACCGGGACCCCACCCCCCTGGACTGCTGCAAACAGTAGCAGAGCCAACAAGGCTGTGGGAAGTGATCGCAATGGACTTTATAGTAGAGTTGCCAAAAAGTGGGGGAAACACAGTGATTTGGACTGTAATAGACCTGTTCATACCCTGCAGCAGACTCCTCTCAGCTCACAATCTGGCTAAACTGTTTGTGAAGCATATCTACCGACTTCATGGAGTACCTTGAAGAATTATTTCAGATAGAGGGGTCCAGTTCACAGCTAGGTTCTGGAGGGAGTTCCTGCGGTTCATTGGTCTCATAGTCTTAGTTCAGCTTTTCATCTGAGCACCAATGGGGCAGCAGAGAGACTGAACACCATGATAGAGCAGTACCTGAGGTGCTACATGAACTATCAGCAGTCCAATTGGGCACACCTTTTATCTTTTGCTGAGGTCACGTACAATAATGCTGTATACAGTAGCACAGGACTCACGCCGTTCAAAACAGTGAGCAGTATGGATTTCGTCCCAATGCTTGAGTATCCAAGGGATTCCCCACTCCTCAGTCAGCTTGACTGATTGGATGTCGATGCTGAAAACAACCTGGGAGAATGTCAAAAAAAGCACTGGCTAAAGCAGCACAAACCTATAAGAAACAGACAGATAAACACTGGGCTCTGCAACAGCCATTCTGGGTGGGAGGGAAGGTTTACCTCTCTGTTCTGACCCCCTCCTCTGTCCATTAACGAATGCCGAGACAAGCTTAGCTGGAATGCCACAACACTTTATTAGCAGGAAACATAAATCTTGGTGGCTGAAAGCCCAAGCACGATGAACAGATGAAGAACCTTGGCAGCAACCCAGACTCCGACAGACACAGATAACAGCTTCTCCAGCATTGAGAATTACATTGAATCCTGCAACCAGACTCCTCCCAGAGTCTCTCCTTAAATACTTTCTTGAGAGGAGCCTAATTACAACCACCTGGGTTCAATTATCTTCTGTACCTGCGTAGCTTTTCTCTATGTTGATCTGTCCAAAATTGCCGGGCGTCCAGGACCAACTCCCTTGTCTCCTCCCCACTGCTCCAAGGCCTGATGTCAGGAGCACACTCCCTTTGGATTTCACCGCTGCTCCATGCCTCAGATGCCTCCTGGTGGCAACCAGCCTCTCTAATCCCTGCTCGGAGTCAGAACCCTGTCCAGGGTCCTCCACATCTTCCAGAGCCAACTCATAGGGCCCCTCACTGTCAGAGTCTGTTTGCAGCTCCAACGGCTCCTGCTGGGCCATAACACCTCTCTACAAAATATTTGAGATTAAAACTGCCTAGCAAGAAACTGGGGCCAAAGTTTATGGGACCATTACCAATAGTAAAGATCATCAACCCAGTCACAGTGCAATTGAAACTGCCTCGATTGCTGGGGAAGATACACTGGGCATTTTCATAGTAGCCTCTTAAAACCCGTGATCGAATCCACTCTGAGACCACTATCCCAGGAGCTCCTGGGCCCTGTGGTCATAGGGGGCCAAACCCATTATGAAGTTCAATGAGTCCTTGATTTGAGGTGGCACAGGAGACAACTCCAATACTTAATCAAGTGGAAGAGCTACCCCTTATCAGAGGCATCTTGGATAAAAAGTAGGAATAGCCAGGCTGATCTCCTTATAGCAAAATTCCATGCAGAAAATCCAGGCAAGCCTGGGGGAGGAATGCATCCCTAAATTATATACTTGTACTCAAATTGTTTTTGTGTCACACAGGTCGCTTTCGGGAAGTGAGGGGAGCTGGATGTCAACTTCTAAAGCATTACCATGACTATTATCAGTTTGGCATTGGAGGGAGGATTCCATGCATATACCTTTGGCCAGAGTCGGATCTCATATTTCTACAACCTTGTTGGTGAATGTGATTTATGACCCAGACAGAGGGGAGGAGACACATGTATAAAGTTCAAATGCAATTAAGCGGAAGTTAGTTTCGGCTCCACAGAAGAGCATGCCAGAATGTTAATCCTAATAAACGAATGGATTTCTTTTGAACTTTGTCTCAAAGCTTGTAAATTAATTAGGTCATCTTCTGGGAACTTCACACTATTTTTACATGGGTGAAAGTCCCCCCAAGTTGGTGGGATACAGCAAACCATATGTTGGCTTCCAGGATAATCTCTAGATTGCAGAGAAGGGCCTGAATGCACATGCAATAAAATTGGATTTGGGTTTCACCTGTGAAATTCTGCGTAAGGACTCTTTCTCAATTTCAGAATAATACTTATATGGACTTTCATATCATAAACTTATATCCCCTTTTTTCTACCCTGTTTCCGCGAAAATAAGACCTCCCCAGATAATAAGCCCAATCAGGCTTTTGAGCATATGTGCTAAAATAAGCAAATAAGCAAAACACATGTGCAGCCAGGTCCCTGCTATTTCCTGGGGAGAAGGGGGAGATCATGCCCCACACACCCCACATGCACCTGCCATCCATGTGGAATGGCCTTACGGAGGCCGCTCCCACAAACCCTAGCTACCATGCCCCTTAGTGGCAGCCACAAAAAGAGCGGCAGGCCCAGCGATGCCAAGGCTGGCAAGAGTGTGCCAAAAACAGAGACAGAACTTTCATCCCTCTCTGGATCAACTGCGGGCCGAGGTTTAGGGACCTACTGCACCTCAAAAATAATAAGATCTCCCTGAAAATATGGCCAAGCGCTTATTTCAGGGATCAAAAGAAAATAAGACACTGTCTTATTTTTTGGGAAACATGGTAGCACTGGTTATGTTACCTAGTTGTGTAATGAAACGCCTACAAAAAAAAAACCTCAGGCTCAAAGAGCATCAAGGACCACAAAATATAAGCTAATTTTCAAAAGATTTATTGGATATCTCTATAGGACACTATAAGACCCAAGTTCTCTTTATATTGCTACTGCCATTTGCTAGGAAAACTATCTGCGCCGGGGCCTCTCTGAATCTCATAAAACTAATTGTATTAAATTAGTTTTTAGCATTAACTGTAGCATTAAATGTGCAGTTAATATCCTTGAATAAGCAGGAGAAAATTTTGCCAAACTTATTCTGTACAGGAAATTTTCCAATTGCTCACCTGTTATCATCTCTTTCGAACTCTAAAACAATTATAGCAATCCCAAAATTGCCCCTCAATTATTATGTCCCCCCCCCCCAGGGAATCTTGCACTGTATTGTTTCAGCTGAGAAGCTATCATTTTCCAGGTTTCTGCTATTCCCAATTGTTTATTTAATACAGTTAAATGAATATTCATGTGGTTGATTAAGTGCCGGTTTAGCAGACCTGAAAGGCATTGTTTAGTTCCACAGTATAATTTATCACATACATATTCAATGTTTCCTTTTTCTTGCCTTTCTAAATGAGTACAGTAAGTTTTTTTCCTTTTGCTGCTTCTGTAAAGCATGTGCTGTAATTTTAGCCTATGTAAAAGCTTTAAATATATTTCAAACTCTTCACATTTGTTGACCCTGTATTTCTTTGAAAAAGTAAATCTCAAAGTCTTTTGGGGGTGGGTTGATCAAGAAATAGAATTGGATACAATAACAGAGTTGGGGTTGATCAAGAAATAGAATTGGATACAATAACAGAGTTGGGAGGGATCTTGGAGGTCTTCTAGTCCAACCCTCTGCTTAGTCAGGAAACCCTACAGCATTTCAGACAAATGGCTGTCCAATCTTTTCTTAAAAGCTCCATAACTTCTGGAGTCAAGTTGTTCCACTGATTAATTGTTTATAGTTAAAATGGTGGATCATGTCATCATGACATACACTACCTTAAACCAACTTGCTAAAAACTATAATATTACAGGAGTATGATCAGATTTTATGACAGGATCTATAAAAGAGTGCAAAACTCAATTGACTTAGTGGTCAAGACTTTTTTAAAAAAATGTAAAGACATTTGAAACAGTGGGTTATTTTGGAAGCTACTCATCGCTGTTTCAGGATGCCAAGAATTCCCAAAGATGACAGGCAAAACTGAGATGTCAAAGAAAAATCCAGAAGGAGGCAGGGATGAGCCTTTTCCATAACTGCCAGGTAACCTGCGCAGACACAGTTGTTATCAGGGATGTAATGGTATGTGGGAATGACCTTGGGACTCAAGACAAGGAGAGGCAGCTAGGGCAATGGTTGGATAACCCAGTGTGGGCGGGGATCTCCAAAGGCACCCTCCTTAATTTCTTCTATTGTAAAGCAAAAGGGGAGGTGGGGAAGAGAAGTACTTCCAGTCTCACAAGATTCTGTTAATAAAATTTTGCAATAAAATAGAAAAAAAATCATCTATTGTTGTACTGAGCCATGGTGGTGCCAACAGTTTGGCAGTTCAAATCTCACCAGGCTCAAGGCTGAAAAAGCCTTCCAGCCTTCCAAGGTTGATAAAATAAGGACCCAGATTGTTGGGGGCAAGTGACTCATTCTGTAAGTCACTTAGAGCAGGTATTGGCAACCTGTGGCTCTGGAGCTGCATGTGGCTGTTTGGACCCCTTGCTATGGCTCCCTGCTGAACTGGATCCCACCACTGGTAACTTTTTACCACCACTGGTAACCACTGGTAACTCCCACCACTTTTATATTATTATGTGAGCAGTGATACTATTGGTTCCCCAAGGAAGAAAACATTCAAAACAGAGATCTCCCAGAAAAGCCTTCCACAATGGAAATAGCTGGAAGTAAAGAGGTCTTCTTCCTGAAGTAAATGGTTTTCTTTGGTGCCAGGGAAAAAAATTGATTCTGAAATTATTTACCACCTACTGGGTTACATGAGCCATCAACCCATTATTTGCCATTTTGTCTTGGCCACGCGAGGCACACTTGATATTCATAAGTTTATCCAATTGAAAAACAGTATCATAAAGAACTGATTTCTTGAGAGATTCCAAACAGCCAGCTCTGTCTACAAAGAAATTGGAGAAAAATACACATCTCAAGCCCCGTCAGGTGCCTTCAAAATAAAGGCATTATTTTCCCCCCATATTCATAGCAGGATGCCAATCAAACCAACAGCGAAGCAGACAGAACTATCAGCTCTGTTTTTCACACTACATTTGAGCTGTGGGTCCTGCTTTGTAGAGAAAACATCGATTGTTAGAAACAGCAGTTTTATTGTTTCTTGCAATGCCTTTCTTGAGAAAAGTAATAAGGGTTTTCAAATATCTTCCCTTACAACAGTAGACTTGCTCAGCTTCAGCAAAATTCCTGGCTACTGGCTACCAATGCACCACTTAGATTTAGAACATCCATAAAATAAGGCTTGAGGACCCAATAGATGTTCTCAGAAGCGAGTGGGAGGTTTTGAGTGACAGAGATTTCTGTCATATTACACTTAAAAGCCAAATTAATTTAAACTTTTTAATCAGTTTAAAAGACTCAGTATCCATATGAAATGGAAATTCTTCTTTTTAATAATTGTTACCGTAACAACTAGGTACTAATTTACCCAGAGCAACTTCATATTTCAATATAATTTCAGGATTTCACCTGGGGACTTTCTGGGCCAAGAACGTAGGTGCTCACAACACCAGTAACCTGAATCACAGTTTTAAAGGATGGCCAGTCATTTAGACACTGAAGATTCAGAAATAAGGGAAGAATCAGCCATGGTTATTTGTAACATATTCTATGTCTGTCTGTCTGTCTGTCTGTCTGTCCGTCCGTCCGTCCGTCCGTCCGTCCGTCCGTCCGTCCGTCCATCCATCCATCCATCCATCCAGTTGAAATTGTCCTAATCTCTCCTGGCCTGCCCATTTGAATTTTCTTCCATCCTTACTTGCCACTGTTTACCAGAGAAGAAGACGGTACCTGCATTTAAAGAGTGAGAGATCCAGATCTCTTAAACTGCAAAGATCTTTTAATATGTGAAAAGTGAGAAGGCAAAGCATGCTTCGGAACAGAGACCAATCAGAAGCGGCTCTTCTTTTAAAGGGTAATTAAAAGATATGAGGTACAACAGCGAACGCAAAGCTCACAAATCAAATGCCAATAAAAGCAGGGAGCATGGCGCCTGGTGTAGTCATCCATTTCCCCACCCCAATTCCAGCCTATTTCCCTCTGCCGAGCCAGCACGACCAGGGACCAATTCACTCCCTGTCTGGTCAATGGTCTCAGCTCGCTTTCAAGGGTTTGCCCTGTCTGGAGGGAAAGCAGTAATTCAAACTCCCTTTAAACTGAGATGTAAACGAAAAGAGGAGAGGTGGCAAATTTTTTCCAGCTCTGCCAGGTGGTTTTACAATAGTGAGTGACCTGTCAGCTACAAACATTTCACTGAAGAGGGAAGGTTTCCTGCCCTGCTCCCAAAATGGAGGCTTATAAGTGTTTCCTTTTCCCTGGGCGTTTTCCAGGGCTGGAAATAGAGGAACCAGAATGGCCCCTGAGTCTAATGCTCCAAACATTGGGATTCGCCTGAGATTTCTTGATTTCAGTTCCATTTATAAAGTGCAGATCAAAGCTGATGCTCGTAAATACCCTGATCATAAAACAGGTGGAACCTGATTCCTGTGTCACAATTACTCTTTGGAATGTCTCAGTTATTTTTGTTTTCTATGCAGCCCTCATTTCCTTTGCAATCCAGCTGCATAAATGAAAGTGTCAATTTCCTATAAAGGTTACAATAGGCGAATTGAAACCAGTTGATTTAGGCAGTAGACATACTTTTGAATATCTTCAAGTCACTCTTGACTCCAGGCCACTGCCTGGACTAATCCCAGTAATTTCCTGCGCAATATTTTTGGAAGTGGTTTGCCATTCCCCTCTTCCGGGGACTGAGAAGACATGGCTCGCTTAAAGTGAACTGGTTCATTTCCATGTTTAAGCAAGATTAGAGCTCATGCTTTTTGGTTTCTGGCCCAGTGTCTTTTGTTCCCCAGCTATGGTGTTGGAGAAGACTCTTGAGAGTCCTTTTCCTAAAGGAAAAGAGCATTGGTACCTACCTGATACGCTTCTTCTAGTAAGGTGGAGATAGCATCCATGCATGGGTTGACATTGTCCGGACTCTGATTGGAATGAGTCTGATTACTAATTAATTAATGTACTATATAACCTGCGCCTCTGAGTGGCACCACCCAGTTTCCGGTGAAGTAAAGAAAAACAGACTCAACGTGTTATTCACAAAAACATATTTAGTGAGTTAAATGAATTGTAACATATAAGGTGCTTATAATCAGCCGGAGCAATCCTCAACAGCAGGACTGAGAAATGAAAAGGTCGCCCCCAAAGGGTTGGGTGGATGCTATCTCCACCTTATTGGAAGCGTATCAGGTAGGTACCAATGCTCTTTTTCAGTAAGAGTGGAGATAGCATCCATGCATGGGACATACCCAAGCTTAGTGTCCTCAAGGGTGGGAAGGTGACTGTCCCGGTTATGTTCTGTCAGCCTGAACAGCCTGCAAGACCCTGCGGCCAAAGGCTGCATCTGCCGATGCAAACTTGTCTAACTTATAATTCCTAATGAATGGTGAAGGAGACGCCCACACCGCAACCCTGCAGATTTTGTCCAGAGAGGCCTGCAAAGCCCACACTGTGGAGGTGGCAGAGCTCCTCATAGAATGGGCTGTTATACCCTCTGGGGCCTTCTCCTCCTGGGCTGCATAGGCTGCCTTTATGCAACACCTGACCCATCTCCCAATGACCGTGGTGATCTTCCTGCCCAAATGAGGATTGAAAGGAAATGAAGTGTGCCACTGATTGCCTAATTTCTGATGTACAGTTGATATATATCTTAAGTGCCCGATGCACATTGAGGTTGTGCCATTGTCTCTCCATCTGGTTAGTTGGGGTGGGACAGAAATTAGGGAGCACTACCTCCTGGGCTCTAGGGAACCATGACCCTACCTTTTCACTGCAGGGTGATGTGATAGAGCCTGTCCTCTACCCCAGGTAAGTATGGTGCCCAAGGCCGCTACCTGCCTCCTAATGGTGTTAGGTGATAACCCCCTATCGAGCCCGTCCTGCAGAAATTCCAGGACTTGAGGAATGGTGGAGTCCGTCGTAGTAATCTGTTTGTCCAAGCACCACTTACTGAAGATTTTCCAGGTGGCATTGTAAATACATACCATAGAGGGCCTCCTGGAGGCCTGTATAATGTTAATGACCCTGGCAGAGAATTGGCACTCTGTCAGAATGAGCCGCTCAACTGCCAGGCAGTCAGCTGAAGCCACTGGGGCTCCAAGTACTGAAGTGCCCCCTGGTTGAGGGCAATCTTGTCCGGTGGTATCCTCCATGGCCTCTCCACCAACAACATCTGAAAGTCAGCAAACCACAGCCGCCTCTGATAGTGAGGGGCCAGGAGAATGATCTCTGCCCTGACCTCGATGATCCTGCAGATAACCTTGGGGAGGAGAGGCACTGGAGGGAAGGCATAGAGGAGGTCCTTCTTCACATGGGCTGTCAAGGGCATCTGTTCCCTCTGCTCCCGACATGTGGAATCTCGTGAAGAATCTGGGGACCGGAGTGTTGGAAGGGGTGGCAAATAGATCCATGATTGGAGCTCTGAATCATTGCGTAATATCCTGAAAAAGAGAAGGGTGCAGTTGCCATTCAGCCTGGTCTATTGTGTACCTACTTAGCCAGCCAGCTCTAACATTAGCCTCTCCTGAAATGTGTTCGGCTACAAGGGAAAGGAGATTGCTCTCTGCCCACATTCCTAAAACATTAGCCTCCAGCATGAGATCCCTAGATCTGGTATCTCCCTGTCCATTTATGTGGGCCTTGGCTGTGATGTTGTCTGTTAGGGCCAGCGCATGTTGACCTTCAATGTGCTGTTGAAAACTTATTAGAGCCAATCTAATGGCTCGGAGCTCCAGCCAGTTAATGCTCCTATTGGTCTCCTCCTGTGACCACTGACCCTGTGTCATATGCGTGCCCATGTGGGCTCCCCAGCCATACAGACTGGCATCAGTGGTGATGGTGATCCTACCTTTCACCCTGAAATGGCATCCCTTCTTTAAGGCTGGGGACCGCCACTAACAGAGGGACTGCTGGACCTCCCCAGAGAGATTAACCCACCTCAGAAAGGTGCTGTTCCTCTTTTTCTGGAAGGGCAGTAAAAACCATTGGAGATCCCTTGTATGTAGCCTAGCCCAGGGCACTATGGCAATGGCCAAGACCATCTTTCTGAGCAGCCTAGATAGAGTGGCAAGTGATACCCCTGGCTCGTGATCACCTCAGCCACCAGTTGTCTAAGACTAGCAATCCACTCCTCCAAGAGGAAGACCTGCCCAGCCCTGGAGTGAATCCAAGCCCCTAGATGGAGGATCCTGGTGGTGGGCGTGAAATGGTTCTTAGCCTCATTAATTGAAAAGCCATGGGCTCGCAACTCGTGTATTGTGGTGTGGAGGTCAGCCCTGTCCCTGTCCTGAGAGGTTGATTGTACCAAGATATCATCTATATATAGTTATAACTTGATTGGCACTGTGCATAAGTGAGCTGCCAGGGCCACCAGAACCTTAGTAAAGACACAGGGAGCAGAAGAAAGGCAAAAAGGCAAAGTCATGTATTGGTAATGACAAGAGTTATAACAAAAATATAGAAATTGGTGGTGCTCCTGCAGGATGGGTACGTACAAGTACCACCTCTGTGAGATTGATTGAAGTAAGGAGATCGCTCTCCTGCACACCTTCCAAGATAGTCTGCAAAGCATGCATTTTAAAATGTCTATATCGTTCAACCATTTTAAATCAAGGATGGCTCTCCACCCCTACCCCCAAGGCCTTGAGAATGACAAATAACAAGGAATAGAATCCCTGATGGATTTGGTCAGCGGGCACCACCTGGATGCCTTCAATGTCTAGGAGGTGTTGGTCTCATTGACAACCATCTCTGGGGATTACTGGAAATGGGGCACTGGAGGAAGGACCTAGAGGGGTAGGAGATGAACTCCAGGGTCAGACTGAACCTGACTGTGGTTCTAACCCTGTCAGAAGTCATGGCCTCCCACTGATTGGTGAAGTGCCGCAGCCTTCCCACAATGAGGGCCCGATCCGGAGCTAGGTTAGGGTTTGCGGTAGTATCGGTTACTGGCCCCCAGAAAGGGGCGCGTGGATTGACCACCCCTCTGCTGTCTATACTGCTGCTGCCTTGGGTGTTGGCCGAAGCCAACCTGCTGACAAAACCCAGATGGTGAGTAGTCTGAGTGTCTAAAGGTTCCCACATACTCCTGTCTAAAGGGTTGTCTTCCAGGGTAGGGGGCAGCCCTACCCTAGAAGAAGAGGCCCATGCAAGGCGACCTTCTCCTCAGACAGGTCTGCGTCTCTAATCTCCCCTTCCTTGGAGGTGAGGGAAGGGCTGCAGACCAGCTCTGCCAGGGATAAGTGGGCACCTGACTCTGGAATTGTCCCTGCCTGAGGGGTAGATCAGGAAGCCCTGGGCTGCACCCCCTGGGCCTTCTCCTGAAGGCCTGCTGTGATGCCCTGCTTAATGGCCTCGGCTATAATGTCCTGGAAACCAACTATCATTGATTGCAGGGGGAAGGCTCTTTGTAAGGTGGACAACTGCGCTTCTTGACAGAGGCCAGCCACGGTAGGGGTGAAGGTGGCTTCCGCAGCCCTTCTCAGTGGTCTTGAAACAGCACTGCCCGAAAGCCCAGACTTGTCGATGGGCAGCATGTGGATAAACGGCCCTTGACTCAGCTCTAGGTGCAGGTGGGGCAGGAGACTAGGCCGGGCCATTGTCACGGGACCCTTGTTGAGCCGCTGGTGTAATGGGCCAGGTTCCTCTCGGTGCTTATCCTTAGAGGACGATTTGTAAGTCTTTTACTTTGCTCCCTTGCCAGAAGAAGAGGAGCCCTTGCCCGAGGCCTTTTCCCCCTGGTAAGTCTGGGTCACAGGCTGCCCAGTGGGGGAAATGGAGTCCTGACCTAGCGCGAGCAGGATACTGGCGTTCCTGCCAGCCTCTGGAGCGAGATCAGACATGCTGCTGTCTGCCATGCTGTCATTCACTGTGAATGGAGAGACAAAATGGAGGTCGTGACCTCATTCCCTGGCTCCACCTGTTTCAAAATGGCGCTCCCACCCTTTTCTCAGTGATCCAGGCCTTGCCGGGTGGATGGGAAGCATCTGGGAGCAGATCAGCCCTAGGCGCATCCTCAAAACACCCATTTGCTATCTACGATGGAAGGATATATACACCCAAATTTAATTAATATGGAAAATATAGTTACATATAAAGAGTTATTGAACAGACAGGGGGAGATCAAAACTAGATTAGAATTGGCATCACAAGGGGTACAAGTAGAATGGTGGTCCTACTTACAGATACAATCAAGGTTTGCACAGGATAGGAAGAAGGAAGGTATTGCCAAAGATTACACAATATTAGATAAACTTCTGATAGAGACAGAAGACAGGTTGATCAAAGTGTTGTATAGATTTTTCTTGGAATATAAGCTAGAGGAGGAACATGTTAAAGAAACTATGGTTGCCTGGGTGAAAAATTTCGGTTCTAATGTGGAATTGGCTAAGTGGGAAAAACTTTGGATACTTAATCCGAAACTAACAATGGCTACGGCGTATAAAGAAAATCTTTATAAGATGTTCTACAGATGGCATCTCTCCCCAGCACAGCTCTCCAAAATGTTTAAAAATCTGGCCCCCAAATTATTGGAAGTGTAAAAAAATCCAGGCACTTTTTATCATATGTGATGAACGTGCAATGAGGCAAAAAATATTGGAAAATGATTCGAACAAATGCTGGGAAGCCAAATCTTGTTTAAACCAGGAATTTTTCTCTTAGGTATAATACTGGAGGGGTTTAAGAAAGATACACTTTATCTAATTATACATGTACTAACTGCGGCACATATAACTTACGCACAATATTGGAAAAAAGAAAATACACCATCAGAGCTAGATATAATCAGAAAAGTGTTGGCCTGTGTGGAAGCAGATAGACTCACTCTTGAACTTAAAAAATAAAGGGGAATCGGAATATTTTGAAGTCTGGAACAGATTTTATGATTGGTATAAGACAAGGTGACAAGACTGGAACAAACTGTATATATTGTGATTGGACAGAAGGATAGAATGTATTAAGTAGGCTAATTGTTAATGGTTGAGACTAGCTGTATATAATGTGAATGTATGGTCACTTCGACTTCGCGATACTGCATTGTTTAAAATGTAAAAATAATAAAAATATATTTAAAAAAAGAGTTTTAAAGGATTGTGGTGAAGAAAACAATGACAAAGAGATGCCTGGTGTGTGACTATGAATGACCCCCTGCCTTCCCCTCAATCTGTCCTCTTTGAATGGAGTCAGTGCCCAGGCAGCAGAGAGGTCTGAAGACCTGGAAGGGTTTTCATGAACAAAGAAGGGAGACGTGGGAGGAAGGTGTTAAAAAGGAATTGGAGGCCTCGCACCTGTGCAACAGGTTTGGGAAGCAACTTCAAAGACTTCCATTAAAAATAGATACGGTGCAAAGAACAAAAGTAAACAGGAGAACCGGCTTCTTTCTGGCAGAAGAGCTCGGCAGGGGCTTTCCTGCTAAAGAGGGCTTCAGCTTTGAGGCTCAACATGATGTTGATTAGTGCAAATAAAGCTTTAAGTGAGGCACTTTTTCAGAAATTGCAATCAAACTCTGAGACTGGGGCTTCAAAAGCTTCATTAGCTGCCCCCACACCAAATATCACCTCCCAATGTGAGCCCCACCGAAGGACTTGAGTGGATGGCAAAGTCACTTTCTCTCAAGTTCTTAGCTGGTCCCAGTTGATTGTTTTTGCAAATAGGAAACAGCCTGGATAAAGAAACAGGCATACTGTAATAAAAGAAATATGAGGAAATGGCCTCCTGAATACTAAAGAAAATGTGCCAGGAAAGGACTATGACATGACATGAAATCTAGATTAAAAGGATAATGCTTGGCATGTTGTAGATCAGCCAACCGGTAGAAAAGAAACCCATTAAATGTATTTAGAGAAATGTTATGTAAGAAAAGCACATTTCTTTCCCAAATGCTGATGTATAGAAAGTTATTTGGCTAAAATGATTCTAACAACAGCAGCAACAGTAACAACAACAACAACAACAACAACAACAACAACAACAAAACAGATTTTAGATTGCTTCCCTTGGAGCAGAGAAATTTAACATGCCATTCTATAAGAGCCAGAGGTCATGATGATCAGATTGGCATCTCAACAGAGTGGCAAATATAGAAGATTTCAGTGAAGTTTCCTAGAAATTGCAGGAGGAGAGCTGTGTTAGTCAGTCTGTGAAAATGAACAAGGGGGCAGGAGCAGTTGTAGCACCCAGGTGGCATTTCCTCATGTGCCCGCTGCAAAATTGGGCTGGCATAATGTGGGAAAGGGTCTTGTGATGGGGAAGAAAAGGAAAGAGGGCACAGAAGGGGGGACAGGATAGCAGTCTTCCAATATTTGAGAG
Source organism: Thamnophis sirtalis (assembly GCF_051295495.1). Taxonomy (NCBI): domain Eukaryota; kingdom Metazoa; phylum Chordata; class Lepidosauria; order Squamata; family Natricidae; genus Thamnophis; species Thamnophis sirtalis. Next base: position 15,414,822 of record NW_028261395.1, read on the forward strand.
GGGATGCCACAAGGAAGAGATGGGCCAAACTATTTCCCAAAAGCATCTGAAGGCAGAAGAAGCAATGAATGGAAATTAATGAAAGAGAGACCCAATCTCAAACAAAGGGGAAATTCCCTGACAGTGAGAACAATCAACCGATGGAATTAGATTGCCTCCAGAGATTGTGGGTGCTCCATCACCGGAGGCTTTTAAGAAGAGATTGGACAAGTATTGGTCTGAAATGCTAGAGGGCAGTGATGGCGAACCTTTTAGAGACTGAGTGCCCAAACTGCAACCCAAAACCCATTATTTATCGCAAAGTGCCAACATGGCAATTTAACCTGAATAATGCAGTCTTACTACCTAAAATAATGATAAACAATGTAGAGTCCAGCTAATTGTTTTAAGAAAAATGTGATAAATGCACTTTTATAACTCTTCATTTTTTTCTGCTTTTGAAATATTACATTTAGCAACAATAAATACATTTTGTAATGCCATTTCTCTTTCCCTCCCCCTTTTTCCCCTCTCTTTCCCTCCCCCTCTCTTCCTCTCTCTCTGTTTCCCTTTCTCCCCCCTCTTTCTCTGATCCATCTATCCATCCATCCATCCATCCATCCATCTATCCATCCATCCATATTCTCCTGTCTAGCTTCACCTGCCGTGTAAATCCAACCACTTGGGCTGTTGAGGGAGAGTGGAGGCTGGAAGACAAAGCCAAGCATTAGAGATCCACACAAAATAAGGCAACTCCAACCTGGATCCTGTCAGGGAGACCCCCCCATTTCCCTCTCCCTCTCTCCCCCAGCGGCGTGGGCCCAGGCAGCCTGAGCACAGCTTCCTCCTCAAAGGCCACCAGCAAGCAAACAAACGTGACACTCTGGCTGGGAGGCGGCAGTGTGGAACCCCACCTCTGGCTTGCAAAAGAAGGCAGGCTGAGCACCTTCCCTGCCACTGCTGTGGTATTGGCAGTGGCTGAGAGGGATGCGTCTGCCGAACAATTGGAGCCGTGCTCAGCGGAGTTTCCAAGCGGGCTTGGCAGGGCCGCTTAGTGGCAAGACCCCAGCCCATTTGGTTCGCTTCAGCATGGGATGGGAACGCAGAAGGCAGAAGAAATCCGTGTCTCTCGGTGTTCAACCCTCACAGACTCCTTTGGGGTGACTTTTTCTGGTTTTGAAACATTATGTTTAGCAACAATAAAAAAAACCTTTTGTAATATCATTTCTCTTTCCTCCCCCCCCTCTCTCTGCCTCGTTCTCTCTCCCACCTGTGGGGGGGGGAGGAACCCCTGAACTGGTGCTGGGTGGTGGGAATGATGTCTAAAGGCCAATGAGCCCAGGAGCAGCGCGCTCACACTCAGCTGGCTGGTGGGGAATTGGGGCATCCCAACACCAGCAGCTCTGCAGGAAAAGAAACGCAGGGTGGCATTGTAGCTCCGCGTCATAATGGCTTTCAGGAGGAGGACGAGACTCTGCCTTCCGTGTTGTGAAGTGCATGAGTGAAAATGTTCACTCAATCAATTCCAACTTCGTGAGTTGGAGTTGATTGAGTGAAACGTGATGGAGAAACACTTTTGGAGCTGTGCTGGGGCGACTTCACATGAGCCCACAGAGAGGGTTCAGCATGCCACGTTTGGCACACATGCCATAGGTTCCCCAAAACGGGTATAGGGTGTCCTGCTTGAGCAGGAGATTAGACTAGAAGTCCTTCATGGTCCTTCCCAACTCTGTTATTCTATTCTTCTTAAATCAGTATCTTTTCCAACTAGCACATTTTATTAAACAACATAAGATTTCATGAGCTTGGTCTAAACCCAATGGAAATTCTACAGTTGATAATCTCAAATGGACTTGTAACACATTTTACACTCATCCCGGCTGACTTGTGTAGCAAACTCAATGGCAACTGACCCATTCCTTTTGGCAGACTGATGCTACGGCATTCCTTTTCATTTCAGCAAACAAAAGCTGCTCCAGACACCAGTATTTGAATCTGAATCTGAATCATGCTAAAGACTACCTGAAAGGGCCAGTGAAGGCCTCTGGAGAAGCAATTTCACATTTGCTGTCCAGCAGCTGTGATGAGTAAGGGAAACACAGTCTTCTTTCCCCTAAAGGGTTTTTCAGTCCCTCCTGAGGCTTTCCAGACTCTATCATCATTTGGAGTTCTGAAAATTCACAAGGACGTGTAAAGATCAAAGTCCTCAAGAGGCAAAGATTAATTAATTGGATTTCAGCACCTTACTCATTGAAACACACACAACTGATAAGAGTTCTACTCAGTATAATTCCCCTAGTCTTCCAGGATGTTTTTCTTGGTCAACCTTCTCCTTGTTGGAAGCCATCCATAAGTTCAATGATGGTGGTTACTCTTCCAGAAAAGGAGAGTGCAAATGCCTCTTTCCGATGTTTACAAAGACACGTGTTTCTTATTTCAAATCCTCTGCAACAGATTAATCCTTGTGAAGTAATATTGACAACCAGGGTTCTTTTCCTTCATACCCCATGCAACAATTTCCCAATGCCTCTTTTGACATTCCTTCATCGCCGCCACTAGTGTGACTGTGGGAAACCCATTTTTGCTTAACTGGACGAATTGCAACCATTTTGTTTCCTTTGCATCTCTCGAGGCCGAGGGAACGTTCTTCTCCTTCCTCGTTGCTTTCCAATCTTAGCCCAAATTGTAATTAATGCAAGGAGGTGGCAATCTCCAGCCGTTCCATGGATGAGAGGACTTGCATGGGTTGTTGCGCTGCTCTAAAACAAGCACCAACACGATGTACTCAGAAAATTGTGTTTTGGAGGAAGAAATCCCAAGAAACAAAGAATGACAGGAGCCAAGTATTGCTGGTGACCTTATTGCTGAATATCCAAGCAGAGAAGAGGCCATGGTTTTTCCCTCCCTTGTAGAACTAAGGATAATTTGGCATAGTGGAAGATTCTTATTCAATTTCTAGGCTGGCATCAGAGGGTGACCTACCAAAGTCATCTTGGGGTGGAACCCATAGCCTCTCCGTGCCCCCTTTTTCTTTTCTGCTGGGATCTCAACAACCAAGTTGAGCTGCTACTTATTATTATGTAATGTTACCTATCTCACCCTGCAGGAGCCAGGAAGAGGTGCTTAGTGGAACGAATCCTGCAAAAACAACAACAACAACAAACAAACAAACCCCAAGCTTTTGGGGCTTCGGGCGCCCGTGGGCGACCATTCGGCGGCCACAAAGCGCCTGCCTTTGAGTCAGGCGCGCATGCGCGTCCTCTCCAGCACCGCTCAGCCAGCGGACAGCGGCTCCCCGACCGGCGGGCGGGCAGGTAGGCCTCTCCCTAGGTCGTCCCGACTTGGGGGACGCGGCGTTTCAGGGGTCTCGGCCCCGTAGGATACGTGGAGGGGGTCGGCCAGGCTCCCGCGGCACCGGAGCCCCTCGCGGCCGCGTTTGAGGGTGACCTAGGCCGCAAAGCAGGCCAGCGGCCTGCTTCCCTCCCACCGCGTTGCTACGGTAACTGAGCGCCGCCATTGAGGCGACCCGCCCTCTGCCCGCGCGAACGCTCGTCTCCACGGCAACCCTCCGCCCTCCCTCCCTCCTTCCCTCCCTCCCTCCCTCTGCGGAGAAGCTTGGGTTTCCAGGGCAACCGAGCCCCTCCTCCCCCACCCTCAGGAAGGAGGCCTTCTCCTTGCAGGAGCTCCTGTGGGGTTGGGGGTGGCGTGCGAGGGCCGGGAAGGGCCTTCTCGGCCCGGGAAGGGAGCCAGCCTTGCAAGAAGCAGAGTATTTGGGGCCGGGGTTGCCTCCAGGCAGCCTCCCAGCATCCCCCAGCCGTAGCCCATGGGCTCCAGAGGGAGGGTGGGTGGGGCGGCACAGGAGGTTCAAGGGGACTTCTAGGCGGCCAAGTGGGGACAACGAGGACGAGGAACCTGAGTCTCAGCTGGAAAAGAAGCCCAACGGGTCTGGCCCTGTTTCATGGGGGCTCTGCTCCCAAGCGCTGGGTTCAGGCGGAGGGATCCCTGGTGGCCTGGCCTCTCCCTTTCTTCAACACTCTCTGTTGGTGAATGGGGAAAATAGATAAGAAATAGTTAGATAGTTAAACAGGTGAGAGAGATAGGTAGGTAGGTAGGCAGGCAGGCAGGCAGGTAGGTAGGTAGATATGAATGCACAGAGGGATGGATGCATGGATAGATAGATGGATGTCTGCTGCATAATTAGATGTTTGGTGGGTGATAGAGATGGATGGATGATGGAGGGTGGGTGGGTGGATGGATGGGTGGGTGGATGGTTGTTTGGAAGATATTTAGTGGATAGATGAGAAAGAAGAAGGAAGGAAGGAATTCTTAGGTATGGTTATTGATCAAGCAATGTAAAAAAAAAGCACAAACAGCGATGTCAGCAGGATGTAGTAAAAATGTCATTGGGATTTGTGACATCACAATTGAAGCTTTGCTTTTGATGGCTCCTGTCCTGACTTGTTGACAATATCTTTTGGATAACCTTTGGGATAACAGTATAGCAGTAAGAAAGACCAAACATTTGCTTGCTGAATTTTACAGACTCTAAAGCCATATTTTTCATTGTTTAAGGCAATGTATTACTTTGTCAGCGAGTCATTCAAGGTCATTAAATCTGAGGGCCCTGAAAATGTAGTTATTAATGGGGTTTGGAGGCCTGTAAAAATGGCTACATGAAAAACATGAGTTGTGATTTCAATTATTCCATTATCACAATGGCAAAATCCAACTACCTAAGTAATTTTTTAAAAAAATGTTCAAGACTGTTACATGGAGTCTATTAAAATGATCCAAGAATAAGGCTCTTCTGAAATTTAGAATTGTAATTTTGTAGAAATATAAACTAATAGCAATGGGTGGAACAATAGTCTTAGAACTGACAATGAATAAATCAAAATGATGGATAACTTCGCCTTTTAAGATGAACCATCAACAGTAAAGGAACAGTAAAAATAATATATAGACTACCACTTAACTATAGCAGCTATGAAGACCTTGAAAAAGATATTTGAATTCTATGATGTGCTTATATCTAAAAAAAATCAGAATTGCGCAAACTGTGGTATTACCTGTGACACTCCATGGAAGCAGAGGTTGGATCTCAAAGAAGCAGAATAGGAAGAGTACTGATGCTTAGAACACTAAAGTTCTAAGCATCTAAGCGTAGTCCCTGAGTACCATGGACAGCGACAAAAAGAATAAATGGATAATCAACCAGCGTTCTCACTGGAGGCACAACAGTCAAATTATTCTACTTCATGTTATGCAATGACCTTGGTCTCTGAAGAAAGCTCTAATGCTGGGAAAGATTTAGAGTCAGAATAGAGCTGGAAGAGACCTTGGAGATCTTCTAGTCAAACCCCCTGCTCAAGCAGGAGATCCTGTACCATTTCAGACAGATGGCTGTGCAGACTTTTCTTTAAAACCTCCAGTGATGGAGCACCCACAAGCTCTGAAGGCACGGTGTTCCATTGGTTGACTGTTTCTCTTAGTTCTAAGTTGCTACTCTCTTGGTTAGTTTCCATCCATTGCTTCTTGTCCTGCCTTCAGGTGCTTTGGAGAAGAGGTTGACTCCCTCTTCTTTGTGGCAGCCCCTCAAATACTGGAATACCTGCTATCATGTCCCCTCATGGTCCTTCTTTTCTCTAGACTGGCCATACTTAGCTCCTGCAACCGTTCTTCATATGTTTTGGTCTCCAGGCCTTTAATCATCCTAGTTGCTCTTATCTGCATTTTTCCAAAATCTAAACATCTTTTTTGAAATGTAGTGACCAAAGCTGGATGCTGAATTTTACCCAATATGATCTTAAAAGGTTTTGTAAAGTGGTACTAATACTTGACGTGACCTCGATGTCAGGAAAGAGAAGAAGACAACAGGGTGCCAAGTGCTTAGCTTCAGTGATGATGAGTGCACCTTGGAAGACTGATAGACCAATTTAGGGACAGATACCCAAACCAGATACTTCACCATACATTTAATTACTGTATTCAATTTGCAATTTATCACCAGTGCATTCGGTTGAGGTATGCCTTTGGAAGCCTTGTTTTTGAAAACAATGAAACTGAGGAAGCATTAAGCTATTCCCCATTCCTACTCCACATGCAGTGAATTTAGTGGTTGGATCAACTATATATCTTTTTTTTTACAAAAAAAAAATCAAAGTGGATGCAAAAATTGCTGAGGTATTGCTCCAAACTATTCTTAGCAGTTTGTGGATATCCATTTATTGTCCAACTGCTGTCTTTGTATTACTGGGTGATAGTTTTAGGGCATGGAGCACAACGGGATCAGTTTTTGTCCCATTGGGAATATCATCAGGATTTAAAACTTGCAATTTAATTTTGGGGAATGAGTTAGCATCAAACTTTTTTTAGTTTTTCTGTTTTATCTTTTTCGCACCATTCAAAATCTCAGTGGGAGAGAGGGAGGGCTATATAAATTTGATTAACAAATGCACAAATAAAAAAATGTTAGTTTGGGTGCAGAATTAAATAAAAATCATATTGTGCATAATATGCCAGGGAATTAATTTTAGCAACTTTTATCCAAGGAGTATTTGTAAAGGTAGAAACATACCCCCCCATTTTTGCTGATTTCCTAAAGGCTTAAAAACAGATTAAGATTAAGTTAATATTATACATTGTTTATTGACTAAGCCAAATTATGTATACATACAGTTCAACCATTGTTATGTATAAACTGTAGTTCATACTAGTTATGCAAACCTTGGGAATTCTGGTTTGCTCAATGAATCAAAGAGAAGTAGATATGCTGGGTTGATACTATAACAATATATTACACGCTGGAACAATATTTGTATAATTGCCAATGGCTACATTCTCATTGATGTCTAAAAAAATCATGGGCATTTGGAAGACAAGATTTGCTGCCATAGTGTGAGCATGAAACCTCTGAGGATTGTGTGTGTGTGTAACCACAATATTTGAAGGAAGCCATTTCACTGTTTTATTGTTCCCACCGTTAGGAAGTTTCTCCTTAGTTCTAGGGTCTCCTTGATTACTTTCCATCCATTGTTTCTTGTCTTGCCTCCAGGTGCTTTGGAGAATAGGTTGATCCCTCCTCTTTGTGGCAGCCCCTCAAATACTGGAACACTGCTTACATAATTATAATACAGGGATGTGCAGTCAGGGGAAGCAGGGGAGGCAGAGCCTCACCACTGACGTCATGAAAAGAAAAAAAATGTAAAAGGAAAAAGGCTGAGCTAGTTGCTGCCAGTCACAGTGGCTGACTCTGCTTAGTGCTTAATTGTTTAAAAAAGCCTCTTAAAAACACCCTCTACAGGAGGAGGCAGGAAAACCACGTGCCTCATCTAGTCTGATTTTATGATCACTCGAGCAGAGTTAAGCAAGGGTTAAAAGCCGAAAAATTCCTGATGTTGATGAGGCACATCGTTCTCTTGCCTCCTCCGGTAGAGGGCATTTTTTAAGAGGCTTTTTTAAACAGTTAAGCACTAAGCAGAGTCATCCATGACGACTCTGGCAGCAACTAGTCCAACCTGACCTCAGCAGCTCTTGCCTTTTTCCTTTTACATTTTTACATTTTCATGATGGCAGACAAGAGTTGAAATCCTCTGTGAAACAGCTGGAAAAGAAAAGGTACCTGTATGTGTGGGTCGGGGGGGGGGAGGAATTCAAACTTAATAATCCTGGTGCAACTTTGTGTGTGTGTGTGTGTTTGTTTGAGATGAGTGAGGAGAGGGCAGCGGGTAGGAGATGCAGGGAGGGTAGCCGGCCAGCTCAGGCGGGTGAAAGTCTCTTTCGCCTGCCTCTGTATCCGCGGCAGCCCGCCAGCAGAGGCAGGTCTTTCGCCCACCTCTGCTGGCGGGCTGCCGCTTTTTTTCGCCAGCCTGTGCCTGTGGCAGCCTGCCAACACATGCCAGCAAAAGTCTCTTTTGCCTGCCTGTGTCCGCGGCAGCCCGCCAGCAGAGGTGGGTCTTTCACCCGCCTCTGCTGGCGGGCTGCCACGGACACAGAGGCAGGTGAAAGAAAGTGGCAGCCCGCCAGCACAGGCTGGAGAAATGTCACTTTCTTTCGCCCGCCTCTGTGTCCGCGGCACCCCACTGTCTAAAACACTTTCTTTTGCCCGCCTGTCAGAGCTCAGGCGGATGAAAGAAAGAAAGCGCTTTAGACAGTGGGATGTCGGGAGAAGAGAGAATGCCTGAGCATTCTCTCCTCTCCCCTGACACCCCACTGTCTAAAGCACTTTCTTTTGCTCGCCTGTCAGAGCTCAAGAAAGAAAGCGCTTTAGACAGTGGGGTGTCGGGGGAGAGGAGAGAATGCCTGAGCATTCTCTCCTCTCCCCTGACACCTCATTATCTAAAGCGCTTTCTTTCTTTCACCCGCCTTAGCTTTGACAGGCAGGCGAAAGAAAGCGCTTTAGACAGTGGGGTGTCGGGGGAGAGGAGGGAATGCCTGAGCATTCCCTCCTCTCCCCCAACACCCCACTGTCTAAATCACTTTCTTTCTTTTGCCCGCCTTAACTCTGATAGGCGGGCAAAAGAAAGCGCTTTAGACAGTGGGGTGTCCTCTCCCCCGTGGTCGGGGAGGGTCCTGCGGGCATTCGTCCTCCCCTCTGCGGGTCTGGAGCCCTTATTCCTATCCCTGGGACTGCGGGGGTGTCGTGTTCTGAAGTGCAGCTTTAAGAGAGGCTGTTTTTCCTAGCTACCGGCAGGAGAGAGCTTTGCTGGCACCACGAGGCATGCGTGAGCTGCCTGCGGAGCCGTCGTTTGATTCGGGTGGCTGCCGCACGCCATGCTTTCCCTCACTCGGCACAAGCGAGGGCAACTTGGGCGGGGGGTGCGAGCCAGCGTTCTGGGGGACCCCAGCGATTCTGAAGCCCGTCCTTTCTCCTAGACGTTGGGCTCAGCCTCAGAGCTTTCTACGGCTGCCGCCTTACTCGCGCCAGGTGTTCTCGAGACTCCAACGGCCATTTTGACCAGCGCCACATGCTTGAGGCCTTATTCGCCCACGCGGCCTATCGGAAACCCCATGCCAGAGTCACCAGCCTGAATCAGCGCCAGTTCTGCCCAAAGGCCCAGGCTCCAGCGGGGCCTACAGAGGCCTGGTTTCTTCTCTCCCTGTGTACCAGGACATGTAAGTGGGGCGATGGAGGAGGGCTCAGAAATTCCACAGGGCCAGGCAGAGGGCCATATGGTGGTGGAAGAAGGCCTGGGGCAGGAGTCCAGATCCAGGCAAAGTCCTTGGCAGCTCAGCGCCCCTCTAGGGCCTCTACAAGGGAGGAGGCCAGGAGGCACAAGGCCCTGGAAAAGACCTTCGCCAGGGCCAAAAGGCAGGCCAGGACAGCCGGGCCTACCTCGGCCAACAGATCCAGGTCCCCAATCAGCCCCCCTTCTACTCATTCCACCTCGCCTAGGGGGTTCAGTCCATCCTCTCCCTCGGTCTCCCCAGCTAGATCCCGTGGCTATTCCAGGCGGAGGGGGTATCCTTCTCCTTCGGTTTCTCTTGTATTGGCGAGGGATAGTTCTGCGGACCCTTTGGAAGGGACCTCTAGGACGCACCATTCTACCCGTAGGTTGGCTCCGCAGGATCCTAGTTCTTATTGGGACATAGAGGACTTGGACCACCTCTCTGAGGGTATCAAGAGGCTTATTTCTGCAGCTATTTCACAGGGTATTGTCCAGCGGGACAGAAGTTCCTACTCATCTAGGTCTCAGGGCGCTCTTGGCTGTCATCAGTATAGGACATCCTCTCCATCCATGGTTAGCGAGGGTTCTGTCCTGGGGGAGGAGAATCTCCAGGATATGGGGTTCTCGGAGGACGAGGACGCGGCCCCTCCCAATCCTCCTTCTTCTTTGGGTCTGTTTCCTCCGGCCATGTTCAAGACTCTTCTGAACGAGGAAAACCACCAAGATTGGGACTGGGGATTCCATGGTGCCCCCACCTAGGGACCCAGATATGGCCCTGTTTTTGAACACGGCCACAAACAGGGAGGAGATTCCGGCCCCTCCTTTGTTCATGGAGGTTCTAACCAACCAGTGGGCCCGACCTTCCAACTTTTCCAACCCTGGGAGTAATGACTGCTGCTTCTACAACATGGAGCAGGCCTTTGCTCAGGCCATTCAATTGCCCACTATTGACACTCTGGTTGCTACCCTGGTCTCCTCCGGTGGTGTCCAGAGATGCAGCTGATAAATTAAAACCTGAGGATAAGCACGCGGAGCTTACCTTACAGAAGAATTTTAACGCCACTGCCTGGGCCATAAAGTCTGCAGCGGTGGCCTCGTACTTTAATCGCACTATGGTCATGTGGCTCTGCCAGCTCCAGGATCGCATCCCGATCCAGGACGAGCGCCTCCACCTAACAAAGTTTTTAGCTGCCTTGCAATTCTCCGACCCTAGACACGGTCAATTTGCATCCAGTGTCTTGGCCACTTCAGTTATTTCCTGCTGCCTTTTATGGCTGCGTAATTGGCAGATGGATAACAAGGCCAAGTGGAATCTGTCGGCTGCCCCTTTCAAGGGTCCCAATCTTTTTGGGGAGGCTCTCGACCCCATTTTAGTCAAGAACAAAGATAAGAAAAAGGTCCTCCCATCCAACACTAAAAAGACCGAGTCTCGGGCTCACCCTTATCGTAGGTCGTCATATAGGGCTCCCGACATTGACCATCATCAGGTCTCTTCTTTCAGGTCCGACAGGCAATTTCCTTGGCTGTCCTATTAGGACTGGAACAGATTCCAACATCAGTCCTGGCGGCCCTTTCTAGGTGACAGCAGTCGCCCCTACCACAGGGGGAAGTGACTCGAACCCGAGTTGTCCCATAGGTGGCCGCCTGTCCCTCTATGCGGATCAGTGGGACGAGATCACATCAGACGCCTGGGTCAAATCCACAGTTCGTCAAGGTCTCAGGTTAGAGTTTCTCTCCACCCCGCCCAATCTCTTCAGGTCATTCCCTCCGTCTCGGAGCCTGGAGCACCGCCATCTGATGGATCAAGCTATAAAACACCATCTCGACATTCAGGCGGTAGAGGCAGTTCCCCATTTGCAACGCGGACTGGGCCACTACTCCAACCTGTTTGTGGTCCCAAAGAGTTCGGGGGGGCTGGAGGGCAATTCTGGACCTCAAGCGCCTGAACTGCTTCTTGGTTTACAGGTGCTTCAAGATGTCCTCCCTCAAGTCCATTCTTCAGGGCATCCGGAGGGGGGACTTCTTGACATCGGTAGACCTGACTGAGGCTTACCTTCATATTCCAATTCTCCTGGCTCATCGCAGGTTTCTGAGGTTCTCTCACAGGGACCGTCATTACCAATACAGGGCTCTTCCCTTCAGGTTGGCTTTGGCCCCTCGCACATTCACGAAGGTGTTGGCGGCATTGGCGGCTCATCTCCACTCCATCCCAGTGAGACTCCAATGCTACCTGAATGATGTCTTAGTCCAGGCGGGGTCCCTCCCTCAGGTAGTCTCAGACCTTCGGCTCACCATTCGGAGTCTACAGTCCCTGGGGTTTTCGATAAACTTTCCCAAGAGTCATCTGACCCCTTCCACATGCCTTCTTCACTTAGAGACGGTCATAGACTCTGTGTCAGGAGTGGTCCATCTGTCCCCGGATCGCCAGGCAAGCCTACACCAGGTCACAGGCAAAGTTCACAGAAGTCAGTTAGTTTCAGTCTTAACATTGTCACAGTTGCTGGGCAAGATGGTGTCTTGCATTGGGATAGTCCCATGGGCCAGACTCCATCTCCGTCCCCTCCAATGGGAGCTCATCCCTTTTCAAAAGAAGAGGATGAGCAACTCTCTTCGGACCCTTCCCCTCCCGTGGTGGCCTCTCCGGTCCTTCAATGGGGCTGTTCTTTCTGGGAGCTGGACAGGGTGACTGTGACCACGGACGCAAGTCTGTTCGGTTGGGGGGCCCTGGTGGGCTCTCAGTTGGCCCAGGGCAGGTGGACTGCTTCAGATCTCCTACACAATATAAAATGGTTGGAACTGAAAGCAGCATGCCTGGCCCTGAGACATTTCCGGCCATCTGTAGAGGGCCATCACATGCTTCTCCTGACGGACAATATGGCCAGCAAGGCCCACATAAATTGTCAGGGGGGGACTCAGTCTCAGGGTCTCTGGCTAGAGGCCCTGAGGATCGGCGCCTGGGCGGAACGACACCTGTCATCCTTGGTGTCGGAACACATCTCCGGTCTGTCTAACCACCAGGCGGACTGGCTGAGTCGGGCGACCCTGGACAACGGCAAGTGGCAGCTCCACCCATCCTTGTTTTGGGAGGTCTGTCAGAGGTTTGGCACCCCGCTGGTGGACCTCTTCGCCACGCCAGCGAATTTGCACCTGCCAAGATTCTTCACCCGGTTCCAGGCCCAGTCTGCGGAGGGCACAGATGCTCTCCGGAGCAGGTGGCCTCTGGGCCTTCTCTATGTCTTCCATCCCATTTCCCTCATCCTTGGGACCCTCAGGAAGGTGGTAGTGGAGAGGGCGCTAGTCATTATCGTGGCACCTTATTAGCCCAGGAGGCCCTGGTTTGCGGATCTAGTCCAGCTGTCAGTGGCCCCTCTATGGAGGATTTCATGGGAGGAGATCATCTTACACCAGGGGGTCTTGATCCACCCGGAGCCCCAGTGGCTCCATCTGACTACCTGGCTCTTGAACAGCAACTCCTAAGGAAGCTAACCTGTACTCTGGGGTTATACGCACCATCGAGGCCTCTAGGGGCCCATCGACAACCCAAAATTATAATTCCACCTGGGCTGCCTTTGTCAGGTGGTGTTCCCCTCTTGACATTGATCCGGCCAGGGCCACAATTCCTAACGTCCTGGACTTTCTGCAGAAAGGTCTGGATGATGGGCTGTCACACAACACCCTGCGTCGACAGGTGGCGGCTCTGTCTTCGGTCTTGGGGTGTGTGGGATCTTCCTCCCTCTCTCACGTTCCCCTGATCAAGCACTTTCTTAAAGGGGCGGCCAATCTCAGGCCACCCCCCATATGCAGGTTCTCTACATGGGATCTGCCCCTAGTTCCCAGGGCCTTGATGGGACCCCCGTTCGAGCCACTTCGGTGTGTTCATCTGAGATTCCTATCCCTTAAGGTAGCCTTTCTGGTGGCAATTACTCGGCCTGGTGTATATCGGAGCTGGGCGTCCTGTCATCCAAGGATGACCTTTGCCATTTTCACCAGGATAGGGTGGTTCTTCGCCTTGACCCCACCTTTCTCCCAAAGGTGAACACCCCCTTTCATAGGGCACAGGAAATCATCCTGCCCGATTTTTGTCCAGGCCCTTCTAGTGATAGGGAGAGACTCTGGCACCATTTGGACGTTCATCGCACCTTGCTCATTTATCTCAGACGGACTGCAGGGGTGCGCAGGTCAGAGGTTTTATTTGTCTCCTTCCAGCCTGGGACACTGGGAACCATTGGCTACTATTGGCAGTTGGCTGCGACAGGCCATCGTGGGGGCCTATGAGGCGATGGGTTGTCCTGGTCCATTGGGAATAACAGCCCATTCCACTAGTAGTGCCGTGACCATGGCGGCATGGGCCACTAGGGATCCATTTGAGGACATTTTTCAGGCCGCTACTTGGGCATCCCCTACCCCTTTCATCTGGCACTATTGTCTGGATGCGTTCGCCTCGGCGGATGCTTCCTTTGGTCAGAGGGTCCTACAGAGGGTGGCAGCTGATACTCTCCTTGGGCCATAGTTGTTTGTTTCCCTCCCTGGGACTAAGCTTGGGTATGTCCCACACGTGACCACTCCCTCTCTTCCACTGGAAAAAGAACGTTGGTCTTACCTGAACGTGTCTTTTCAGGGAAAGAGAGGGAGGGGTTACAACCCACCCTAGTTAGGTTGTTGGGGCCAAGGGTGGGCCCGGGAGATTTTCCGGGGGTTTGTTGTTGCATTTGTTTCAGAACCATTGTTTGCCATTGAGGAAACTGGGCAGGAATGGAAGGAAGGAGTATTTAAGAAGTTTTCTCTCAGTCTTTGGACCAATCAGGCTTTGAGAATACCCACATGTGACCCCTCTCTCTCTTCCCCTGAAAAGACACGTTCAGGTAAGACCAACATTCTTTTTCTGTGGCTTCCAAACCGACTCTTCTGGCAGTGGCCACTTTGGGTGTACGCTCTATGGTTGTGGGCCAGCTGCTGGCAGAGCATACAACCATAGAGCGTACGCCCAGAGCAGCCACTGCCGGAAGAGTTGGTTTGGAAGCCGCAGAAAAAGCCATGCGGTGGTGGCAGAGGTGGTCTAGCTCTGCAGAGAGAGCTGGGCCATGAATCCTGAGGCTGGCAGGTGCGTGAGCGAGGGCGGAACAGCCACTCGCGCAACCCCCCCTCCAGACGTGCAGAGCACCATTCACTGCCATTTCGAAGGCGCCAAGCCACGGGTGGCAGCGAACAGGCTCTCACTTGGCTTGACGATACCCTTAGGTCAGTGAATGGTGCTGTGCCCGGCTGGAAAGGGGGTTTGCCGGGTGGCTGTTCATGAGTGTGGTCGCTTCATGGCTGCTGTGTTGCGCTGCTGCGACAGTGCAACACAGCCATTCACTCATGAGGCTGTGCCCAGCAACCCCAAAACAATAAACCCTCCCATCATAATATGCCCCAAGCCATATTTTGTGTGTAAAAAGAAAATAAGACCCTGTCTTATTTTCGGGGAAACACGGTAGTGATAATTAAACAAATGAAGTACAATAATAATGTATACAAAGATATTTGATTGACAATAAGTGATTTTTTGATAAAGCTCAAGTGAAGACTATAGAAAGGATGGAGAAAGATTTTATAACCTATCAACACACTGTATGTAGTTGAAGAGGTTTTTATGTTATATATTTTGTATGTTTATGTTTGAAAATAAAATAATTTTTTTTTTAAAAAGAAACTCCATGTATTTGCTCACCCCACTTCCTTCTAGCACTGATCATGTTATCTAGTTGGGTAATGAAACGTCTGCTAGACAACAACCATGCTCAGATTCAGAGAACACCAGGAACCTCACAGTTCTTCTTCTCTGCCTCAGCCTCCTTTCTGCAAACCCTGCTCTTTGCTAGCACCAATGAAGTTACCTAGTTGAGTAATGAAAACCACCAACCTCAGAGAGCATCAAAGACCCTACAGTTCAACCCTGAGCTATAAATATTACCTTGGTAACGCAGTGTGTGTTTTATTGTAAGATAACCATCATGTGTTGTCTGTTTTTCCTTTTACATAGTTCCCCATCAATGAAATATGAGTCACTTGCGGTTGCTTGCTGATACTCTGAAATGTTGTGGCATTTCTTCCTTTGTGAAGAAGAATGTAAACAAGACAGTATTTTGGCCAAGTCGGCCTTATGTTACCCCTGGAGTCAAAGAACCATTTTTGAGTGGGAGCAATTCAACCTATGTTGAAGAAATGTATTATGCATGGCTTGAAGAACCAAATAGCGTGCATAAGGTAAGATTTATGTCTCTTAGACTTGTTAGGACACTTTAAAATGGATGTTTGTGCTTCTGTTTCCTCTCTGTGTGCTGTGTGTGCTCCTTTATTCAGATTTAAAATACAGATGAGAAAATCCTTTCAGAAATGAAACTTTAATTAATAGGAGATCACCAGCAGGTTTCTTCCACAGTTATTCAGCCTTTACGGTCCTCTTATATTATTCTGAGGTGGCGCAGTGGTTAGAGTGCAGTACAGCAGGCCACTTCAGCTGACTGTTATTTGCAGTTCAGCGGTTCTAATCTCACCGGTTCAAGGTTGACTCAGCCTTCCATCTTTCCGAGGTGGGTGAAATGAGGACCCAGACTGTGGGGGCGATATGCTGACTCTGTAAACCGCTTAGAGGATTGAAAGCCCTAGGAAGCGGTATATAAGTCTAACTGCTATTGCTATTGCTATTCTAATTTCCTTGCGATTATTTTGTGTCCTGAAATCTAGTATATGCTTCTGTGCAACATGATCTGTTGCACACAGAAGAGTGGCTAGAAAGGAACTTTATTTGTACATAGTTTGTTAATTAAGTTAGGAGTTCTTGTGTTTTGTTATTTCTCAACTTTGGCATAGCAATATTGCATTGTACTGTAACTTCTGAACTTTGGAGTTTCAGGGCTATTTTCTTTCACAAAGTCTAAGTTATTAGATTTGTTGAGAATATCAGCAAATTGGGTTAGGGGTCTTGAATCTAAGTGAATAAAATAAACATGTATTACTAAACATTTAAATAAACTTTAAGATATAATTTTTTATAACTAACATTATTACTTAATAGCTTGGGACACATTAAAATGAAATTTCATTAACTACACCTCTCAAAGAGTCACTACCTTCAATGTACACTACATAAACATGACAAAAATATAAACAAACAAACAAACAAACAAATAAATAAATAAATAAATAAAAGATTATGCATTTACCCACATATATTATATGGCACAGAAAAACAACACAGCCTAGTAATGAAAATATACTATCATTGTCTAAGTCCATATCTCATTTGTTTTCCAGAAGATGGGGATTTTTGTAGTAGATAAGCAGAAATATTCAATGGCAAATTCCTCTAAGGAAATTTGATTCACCAGACCATAGTTTATTCAACCAGTTGGACCATCTGCATGACTTTGGTTCATTCAACGTGCTAGCTTCAGTGTCGTTGGCTGCAGTGGGTGGGTCATGCAAACCTATTTATAAAGTGAGTCAGCATTATGAGAGCTGTGTTGTGAATTATTCAGCAAACCATGGATCAGCCAGTGACAGCTTACTACATTTTGGCAATGTAGGAAACCACCATAAAACAAGGCAGGATTGAAATGGATCACTGGGTAGAGGAAAGATCACTATATAAATCCATTGGTCATTTCTGATTCTAACTGTTGAACCCAAATGTAATAGGACTAATAATAATAATAATAATAATAATAATAATAATAATAATAATAATAATAATAATAAAAATAATAATAATAATAATAATAATAGCAGAAAATATTGAAGGATAAGATCATGGAACATTTTCTGCTTAATGAGGAAAGGCAACGTTTACCATCACTAAAAACTGTGCCTAAGAAAATTTTGGCCCCTATCATGAAAATGGTTAATGCAGTGTTTTCAACAATTGAACCGGGATCCATCTTGGAAACAAACCAGTTAATGTACAGCGCAGCTGTAATAGTCACTAATGAACTAGGCATTAAAATTAAAGTACCTAGTCACACAACAGAAAAAGCACCAAAGCCAAAGTGGAAAATCCGTTTAGAACAAAAAATCAAAAAATTAAGGGCAGATGCTAGTAACTTAAAGAACATGCATGAGCAACGACTTAAAAACAACAAAATCATAGATCGGCTAATCAGAAGATATAGATTGGATACAAGAAACATCAATGAAGCTGTAGAGATTGTAAAACAGCAGATAACAGCAACAGCTAGAAAAATTGAAAGATATGAGGCACGAATCATCCAATATAAACAAAATCAGCAATTTCGATCAGACCAACGGCGTTTTTATCAAAGTCTTAATGTGAATGGTGACACCAAAAGTGAAAAACCAGAAAAGCAGGCCACAGTTGAATTCTGGAAACAATTGTGGGAAAATGCAAAGGACTACAACAAGGAAGCAAAGTGGATACATGACTTTGAGAAAAGCATTGGCAACAAACAAATGCAAGTATTAGAAATAACAACTGAGATGATCAAAAATCGAGTTAAAAAGGTAAAGAATTGGACATCACCTGGAAAGGACCAATTACATGGTTTCTGGCTCAAATATCTGACCAGTTTACATGCAATATTGGCCAGGCAACTGAATGAAATTTTACAAAAGGGCCAAATTGATGAATGGTTGACAACTGGAAAAACATACTTGATTCAGAAAGATCCAACTAAAGGAACAACACCTGAAAACTATAGACCAATAACATGCTTGCCAACAACCTTCAAATTACTCACAGGCATTATTGCAGATAACATGATGGATTATTTGGAAACAAACAACATCTTGCCAGTAGAGCAAAAAGGCAACAAAAGAAGGAGCAGGGGCACAAAAGATCAGCTTCTAATTGATAAAATGATATTAGAAAATTGTAAGAATAGAAAAACGAACTTGAATATGGTCTGGATTGATTACAAAAAGGCATTTGACTCACTGCCACATAGTTGGATCATAAAATGCTTAGAAACAACTGGCATTAGCAAAAATATTACATCCTTTACTGAAAAGGCAATGAAACAATGGAGAACTGAGTTGGCAGTAGGGAATGAGATCTACGGAATGGTTAATATCAAGCGAGAATTTTCCAGGGTGATTCACTTTCACCTCTTCCCTTCATCATCACAATGATCCCACTATCAGTAATCTTAAAAAAAATGAAATTAGGCTACCAAACAGACAAAGAAGCTGAAAAAATTTCACATTTACTATATATGGATGATTTGAAACTCTGTGGAAAGTCAGAAATAGAAATCCAAATCATTGACAAACACAGTCCGAGTATTCAGCACCGATATTTCAATGCAGTTTGGCATGGAAAAATGCGCCACTGTATCCATAAAAAGGGGCAAAATTACTGCATGTGAGGGAATTGAAATGCCCAATGGCCAATTAATTAAATGCAAAGAAAATGAAGCCTACAAATACTTAGGCATTCTGCAGTTGGATAACATCAAGCATGGAGAAGTAAAAACTATTGTCAGGCGAGAGTACACCAACAGAGTTAGGAAAATTTTAAAATCTAAATTGAATGGTGGAAATACAATCAAGGGCATAAATACCTGGGCAATACCAGTTATAAGATACACAGCTGGTATAGTTAATTGGACACAAGCTGATTTGGATCGTTTGGACCGAAAAACCAGGAAACTAATGACAATGCACTACAGTTTACATCCACGTGGTGATACTGATAGACTCTACCTGCCTCGAAAATCAGGTGGCAGAGGATTATTACAAGTGAAGCAAACAGTTGAAGAAGAAAAACATGGACTGGCTGATTATTTAAAAGAAAGTCAAGAACATCTATTAATCGAAGTAAAGAACAAAAATCTACTGAAGGCCCAACAGACGAAACAAGAATACAGAAAAGATGTGATAAAATCAAGAATGGAGAGTTGGCAGAACAAAGCACTACATGGCCAATTTCTGGAAAAAATAAAAGATAAAGTGGACAGTGAACAAACTTGGTTATGGTTAACAACAGGTACATTAAAGAAAGAAACAGAGTCACTAATCCTGGCTGCGCAAGAACAAGCTATCCGCACAAATGCCATTAAGGCCAAAATAGAAAAATCCTCTGATGATGCCAAATGCAGACTTTGCAAAGAAGCTGATGAAACTGTTGATCACATACTCAGCTGCTGTAAAAAAATCGCGCAGACTGATTATAAATTGCGGCACAATTCAGTAGCACA
Organism: Thamnophis sirtalis; assembly: GCF_051295495.1. NCBI lineage: Eukaryota > Metazoa > Chordata > Lepidosauria > Squamata > Natricidae > Thamnophis > Thamnophis sirtalis. The sequence goes on from NW_028261395.1 coordinate 15,434,161, forward strand.
AATGATCCATTGGAATTTGTGCAAAAATTATAATATCAAAACAGCAAAAAACTGGTGGGAACATCAGCCTGAAAAAGTCACCGAAAATCAGATGGTCAAGATCTTGTGGGATTTCCGTATACAAACCGACAAAATACTGGCGCATAATACACCAGACATCACACTGGTTGAGAAAAATAAGGTCACAATCATAGACATCGCAATACCAGGTGATAGCAGGGTCGCCGAGAAGGAACATGAAAAAATCGCGAAATACCAGGATTTAAAAATCGAAATTCAACGACTATGGCACAAACCAGCAGTGGTAATTCCAGTGGTAATTGGCACACTGGGTGCTATTCCAAAAGCACTGGAATTACATTTAAAACAGTTAAAAATTGACAAAATCACCATCAGTCAAATGCAAAAAGCCGCACTGCTTGGATCTGCACGCATATTACGAAAATACGTTACGACGTCCTAGGCCCCTGGTTGGGGCCCGACTAGTAACCAATGCCAAATCCGGCGAAACAACTGGCCGCTGTGATACAATTGTATAATAATAATAATAATAATAATAATAATAATAATAATAATAATAATAATAATAATAATAATAATAATAATAATTATTATTATTATTATTATTATTATTATTATTATTTAATACATTTGCAATGGCTGCCTTTGGTTTTTCAACGATGATAATAGGATACGTGTAAAGACCTGAATGGGAGGTTCAGGATAAGGAAGTAGGAAAAAGAATGTCAAAGCAGGGCTTCTCTTTGGATCAGTACGTCAGACCTTCCAGCTGACTGCCAGGAACCTCGATGGGAACTGGAAGGGAGGGCGAGAGTTCAGGGGAAAGTGAAACTGAATTACTTAGAAGACCAAGTTGAGGCAGTATGATGTTACTGAAATCTTGTCAGGTCTAAGCTAACCATCTCTCCCTCCTCTCTTGCCCTCAACCATCTTTTTAGTCTTGGGATTTATTTTTCCGTAATGCTACTGCTAAAGCTCTTCCTGGACAGCCCCTCCCTTCATCTTTGCCAGACCTTTCTGAAGCGAAAACGTCCCTCGTCCAAAGCCATAGGCTGACTAAAGCACCTGGTAAGGCTGAGAAGCTGGTTGAAGACCATCTGGCAGTCCAATCCTTGATTAGAGCCTACCAGGTAAGTGAAAAGAGAACTCTCCTCCGTTTCCATTTGAAAATGTTCTTGGAAGTTTTTAATAAACTTCTGCCAAAGTTGTCCAGCTTTATATTATCCTGCCGAAGGAGACATTTGATTTTGTGAAGGTTGTTAATTTAATTTCTATGGGGTTGGGCAGAAAGGGTACCACCAGGCATAACGATACACTGTTGTTCTTGGATGATTTTAACAGGAAAATAATTTTCTCTCTATCCCATTTCTGTGCCAAATTCAGTAGTGTCTATCAGATATATGAAGCCAAAGAAAGAGGAAGGAAGGAGCACAGACTTAAACTGTTCACAACAGGCAACAATCTTAGAAATTGCACTGAATAATCTTAGAATCTTAGAAATTGCACTGAATAAAAGAGCATTGCAGGGTACCAGCAATGTACCAGCAACAAGAATATATTCATTAATAAAATAGAGGAAGGTAGGGAAGGAAAGAAGGAAGGAAAGAAGGAAGGGTAGATATGGAACATCTATTGTAAGGGGAAATCAAAGAAAGCTGCCAAGCGAAGGCCTTTGAAAATGAAATGACCTTTGACACTAAAATATATCTGTGGCTATATCCCCTAACAAATATTTGAGGGAGACTCATTATCTCAGTAAGATATTGAGTACAACAGAAGACCTACTGTACATTCTTCTGCTACATTTTCTGTTAGAGAGGGTGAATAGAAGAGGCAAGACTCAGGCTTCAGCAACAACAGCTCTTTATTAAGTGATAATTATGTACAATCCAGCAAAGTCTCTGTCTGACAGCAGCCCTTTTAAAGGGAACTGTCAGACCACTCAACCAATCACATTTAAGTATTGTTCCTGCCGTATCAGAGGACCTTGGTGAAAACTACCATACTGGCTGTTAGTATATAACACCCCTCCCCTCTTAGTTGGGCTGATCCGGCTTGTAACGTACTCCCACAGGTAGGCAGGTTTTCTAGTAGCTCTCCTTGATCTGCGCAGTTCAGTCGGTGCTGGAATTTCAGTCAGGTCGGATGGACCTATTTCCTCTCTGACTTCGCCTGGTGGAAGCTCCTGGAACTTTCCACAGGGTGCAGCTGGAGTTTCTGGAGCCAGTTCGCTCGGAACCCGCTGCAAACCTGCAACTTCAGCAGATAAGTACCCCGGTATTTTCGGGCTTAGGTAGTCTGTTGAAGAAGTGAATTCGTACTCCTTTTGGGTAGGGCTTTGGCTAACTAGTGCAGGAGTTAACTCTGTTTGCCCAAGGTTGGATTAAGAGAAGCGGCCTCAGAGTTGGTCAATGTGCCACCTCCAAATCCTACCATCCTTGAGCTCTAACTGGTAAGAACGAGGTCCGGTGATTCCTGTAACACTGGCAGGAATCCAGAGAGCCCCCACCCCCAGCGTAGTTGTGGGCATAAATTCGATTCCCTATGCTAAAGTGTCTAAGTTTGCTGGTTGAATCAGGGGGTGTTGCGGCAGAGTAGTTTGGGTGTAGCCAGTCTAAGGGCGACCTTAGCTGGCAACCCATCAGAAGCTCGGCGGGGCTTCTGACGGTGGTTGCACTTGGCGTGATGTGCTGGTAAAGGAGGAGTCTACTAAGACCTGGCTGTTCCGGCAGGCCTGGGGCTGTTGATCCTCGATTGATTTCCAGCCCCACTAAGAACTGAGTGCATGTTGTGTCCTTTTAACCTCTTTGTTTTTGTATTTTAAATTTTCTAGTATTTTTAACACTTTTATGTGAGCCGCCCAGAGTCCTTCGGGATTGGGAGGCATACAAATCCATTAAAATTCAAATTCAAATTCAAAATAGTTGGTCTACCCATGTTTATCAATCTCCCGGCCCCATTCTAGATAGGGCTTCTTTTGCAGATTGCACCATTCTCTCCACCTCTCCATTATTGGCTAGATGGAATGGAGCGACCAGGGCATGCCTGATTCCCTGAGTAAGTAAGTCTCAAATTGCATGGCCGTAAATTGGGGCCCGTTGTCCGAGACTAGGACGTCAGGCAGGCTGTGAGTGGAGAAAAGTCTCCGTAGTGCCTTGATGACTGCTTCTGCTGTAGTAGCAATCATGGGGAATACCTCTAACCATTTTGAGTAAGCGTCCACAACTGCCATGAAGACTTGGCCATGAACAGGGCTGGCAAAGTCAATGTGTACCCTTGACCAGGGTGACTGAGGCCATTCCCATTCCTTAGTGGGTGCCTCTGAGGGAGCTGGTCTGGACTCCTGGCACAGTGTGCAGGTAGCCACCCACTCTTCAATCTCCCCCTCCATATTAGGCCACCACACGTAACTCCTGCCCAAAGATTTCATCTGGACAATTTCCCGATGTTGTACGTGCAAGTCCTCTAATACTGCAACACACAGTTTGGTTGGAACAATGACCTGGTCCTCCCACAGTAAACAACCATTTACAACAGACAGTTCATCCTTTTTGGTTACAAACATTTTAAATTCAGGCCCAACCAGCCACATCCAGTTCAAAACCTGTGCAAGAGTTAGGTCTTTCGCTGAGTGGCAGGCGACCTCATCAGAAGAAACCAGGCCGGCCTCAAGGCAGTCAATAAGTAAAACCGGAGTCTCAGGGATTGGATCGGCAAGCAGTTCAGGTAGAGGGCACCAGCTGAGGGTGTTGGCATGCCCCAAGGTGGAGCCCAATCAATGAACTGTAGGACGCGAGGAAAATTGTCCAACAAGTCATTCGTGGTGACAGTGATGCCAGAGTAGGCCAGTCCCCAGCCAGGAGCCCCAAAAACCGTTTATGGTCTGTGATGATTTCAAAGTCATGGCCATACAGGTACTTGTGGAACCTTTTTACGCCAGCTACTGCAGCCAGAGCCTCACGGTCCAAGTTGGCTGTAGTTTTGCTTGGTAGCTGACAGGGTCCTCATGTAGTAGGCGATGGGGGGTCTCAGTTCCACTGGACATGCAGTGGCTGAGGACTGCCCCAACGCTAAACGGAGAGGCGTCACAAGTCAGCACAAGTGGCAGAGTCTGGTTGTACTGAACCAGGACCGTATCCGCTGACAGCAGTCTTTTCACTGCGGCAAATGTGGCAGCTTCAGGTCCACTTGGCCTTCTTGCTGAGGAGCCAATGCAGTAGCTTTCTGTTTGAAAAAGATGCTGTAGAAATTAAGGAGTCCAAGGAATGCCTGTAGCTCAGTCTGATTGTGAGGTGTGGGGGCATCCTGGATTGCTTTGATTTTTTTGTTTGTTGGGTGAATTCTGGTGGCGGCGATCAGGTACCCTCGAAATTCAACCCTTGGCACATTAATTTGGCATTTTTCTTTTTTGAAATGGAGGCCTTTCTCACTAATTCTGGTCAAAACAGTTCGTAATCTTTTAAAAAATTGCTCCTTATTTGCAGCCAAGACCAAGATGTCGTCGAAATAGGGGACGACTCCTGGTATTCCGTGCAAAAGCCGCTATGACGCTTTGGAACAGTCCAGGGGCAATACTAATCCCGAATTGCAACTATTACTATGTGTCACAATGGTTTGGGCCTCTGCTATGGCACCATCTACAGGCAACTGTTGGTATGCCTGTGCCATATCTAATTTTGCAAATACTTTTCCCGGGCCAAGGAAATGAAGTAAATGCTGGACAGTGGGCACTGGATAAGCGCTCTGTTGTAGAGCTTCATTGATGGTGCATTTATATTCCGCGCAGATTCAGACAGACCTATCAGGCTTGACTGGGATCACTATAGGGCTCTCCCAGCATGCATAATCAACCAGCTCCAGAATTCCCTGGCCAATTAACTTGTCTAATTCGAGGTCAATTTTGGACAGAGAGCGAAAGGGACTTTCTGGGGCTTTAATCTAATGGAGACTATGTTGGGGTCCAAATTGAAAGAAATTGGGGTCCCCATATACTTGCCTAGACCGGTGCCGAAGGCGTCCTTGAACTGCTTAAGTAGTTCTTCGCTGCTGTCATCATGAACCGCGTTGATACCGGTCACCCCCAGGCCCAGGGATTCGAACCAGTCTAAGCCTAGGAGGGTCTGCAGGGCTCCACCAACCCTGCCACAGGAAGCAGTCCGTCAAAAGAGTTGAATTGCACTCGGAAAGTGTCTTGGACCAGAACTGGGATTCAGTTTCCCTGGTAGTTGCTCAGGCACAGATCTGGAACCCTCAGCTTGTGCTTCCTCAAGTTAGGGACAGCCTTCTTCAGTGTGGGCCATGACATGATGGTTAGTGATGAGCCAGTGTCGATCTCCATAGAGCAGGGAGATCCCTCAAGGAGTATGGAAATCCTCAGCTTCTTGTTCCTCAGGGTGCTTGTTTGCCTGATTGTTGTATGGAATATAGTCTCGTTGTCTGCCCAAGCTTGCTTCTGCTGCGGTTTCCATGTCTCTCGCCTTGGCGGTCTTGGGTGTGCAGTCTGGGTGGCCGGCTGCTTTGGTGCTGCAGGGAATTCCCTTCGGCAGACTCTTGCAATGTGCCCTTTTCAGTCACAGCGTTGGCAAATGGCATCTCAGAAATGGCAGGCAGATTGCTGATAGCTGCCCCCACAGCTGCTGCAAGGCGGGAAACTGATTTCGAATTTCTGCACCAATTCTTTCTTCTTCAATGTGTGCATGTGGTAGATCTTTTCCTCACAGTCAGAGTTCTTTCTCAGCAGTCTCGTGATGGACTTCAGCGGTCTTTTGCGCACTTTGGGAGCTGTTCTGCCTCTGCAGTGTTTCCGTTGACTTGGTTGAAGACTCAGTAGCCCTGGCTTCATCCAGGGCGATTTTAGAGTGAGGTTTGTCTTTGCAAGCAACCTCATTTGTAAATTAATGTCCCGAATATCACAAATAATTCTGTCCAGCAACAGTTCATCTAAGTCCCTAAATTCACAGTAGGCCGCAGCCTTCCGAAGTGCGGCAACATACTGGTTGATTGTTTCACCTTCTTTCTGGTTATGGAGGTTGAATTCGTGCCTCCACACATATTTAGACAGTTTGGGAGAATAGTGTATCCTCAGCGTTTGATGTAGCACCGACCAAGCGACTGACTGTTACCGGCGGTGGCTCAGATAGGTCCTAGGCAGTGTTGAATACCTCTGGCCCACAGTAGCTCAGGAACATGGCTTTCTTTCGGCCTTGGGACAGGCCAGGTGGTCGTTGGCTTCGAGGAACCATTCGAACCTCATCATATACGAGCCCCAATGCTCGGTGGCTGAGTCGTACGGAGCTGGTGGGGCGTGCATAGTCATCTTGTTCATAAAGGCAGATTTGAATTTGCCACTTAAAGAGGGCTGCTCGATGCCGTGCTTAACTCCAGGCTGGATTGACTTGCTGGATTGTGTTTGCTCTTTTTGGTGCCTAGTTGCCTTCCAATCCCATCCTCGCCAGTGTTAGATAGGGTGAATGGAAGAAGCAAGACTCAAGCTTCAGCAATAACAGCTCTTTATTAAGTGACAACTATGTACAATCCAGCAAAGATTCTGTCTGGCAGCAACCCTTTTATAGGGAGCTGTCAGACCTCTCGACCAATCATATTTGAGTATTGTTCCTGCCAGATCAGAGGACCTTGGTGGAAACTACCATACTGGCTGTCAGTATGTAACATTTTCTGTTTCTTCTTCAGAGAAGAAATGGATTTACTGTGATATAAATACCAGCTGAGCAGAATTGAAGAGAACTGTTTAGAGTATAGTCATTCTAAGTGAAATATGTTCAAAGTAACAGAAACTGCTGTCGTCTCTTGTAAATTGACCAGAAGCACCATTATCTCATCCAATGCTGTATGTGCAAATAGGGATTTCAGAAGGAAAAGTCCTGTTTCCTAATTCTCTGACTCTTTTGTTATATTCAGTATCCCAGGAGTACTTTTATCAGACCTGTGTATGTCCCTGGTTAATATATTGACCAGACAACTGAGTGATAGGAAATTTATTTCATAACATAAAAGAGCTGTGTTGGAGCAGTGGTTAGGATGCAGTATTGCAGGCTGATTCTGCCCACTGCCAGGAGTTCAATCCTGACCGTCTTAAGGTTGACTCAGCCTTCCATCCTTCCGAGGGAGGTAAAACCCAGATGGTGGGTGGGGGGGCTAGGCTGACTCTGTAAACCACTTAGGGCTATAAAGCACTGTGAAGTGGTAGATAAGTCTTCAATGCTATTGCTATAACCTACTTGATTCTAAACATCCACATGTGCACACCGGAATGGCACAAGCCACCACAGCCAACTTGCCATAACCAGGGGACAACTTCCTGGGATCCATTTACTTCCTTTTATTTTTGTTGACTGTGTTTTTGTCAAGGAATTATTTTATCCCTTACATCAAAGGAAATAATTCCTACCATTGCCAGCTTTTGTAATGCTTTGGTAAATAATAAAAGAATCTAATCCCACATGGAATTGGCAAGTTGCCTGTGGTGAGTTATCCTAGACCAAGGGTAGTCAACCTTTTTATACCTACTGCCCACTTTTGTATCTCTGTTAGTAGTAAAATTTTCTAACCGCCCACCAGTTACACAGTAATGGTGATTTATAAAGTAGGGAAGTAACTTTACTTTATAAAATTTATAAAGCAGAGTTACAGCAAACCCCTACCGCCCACCATGAAAGCTGGAACGCCCACTAGTGGGCGGTAGGGACCAGGTTGACTACCACTGTCCTAGACCATCTGTATAGAGAATATTTAAGTGAATTAAAGCCTAAATTGAACTTATCAGAAAGGTTCTACACATATCGTATCATGCACAAACATAAGAATAACCACACAAATACCAATTTGGGATTATTCACCACTGAAATTTCCCAGTGCTATTTTGTGATGTCAGTAGATAGAGTTCTGTCTATTTGTTATAAGGAATGCATCTTAGAATTTTAATTTTGAAATTAATTTGATTTTTTTTTTTAAAAAAAACTAATTTAAAATTAGAATTAGAATTTTAACGCTTGCCATTGGATATAAAAATGCTTTTCATTGCTAATTGGGCCAGATTTTGCAAATTAGGTAAGAGAAGATTTCCTATAATTCCCATACCCATAAATGATTGGAGTTCTTATCTTCAGTTTGTAGGGCACTACAAAGCCCAGCTTGATCCTTTGGGGATTCATGCCGTTTCTTTTGATGCATCCATGAATCACTGTAATTCCACAAAATTTGGTGAGCTTTTATTGATTCTGTTTAGTGTGATGTTTGTTCTTTTCTTTGCCTTTCCTACTTCCCTTCTTTCCCACTCTGACCTCTTCAGATCCGGGGACACCACGTGGCTCAGTTGGATCCCTTAGGAATCCTGGATGCTGATTTGGATTCATTCGTTCCATCGGATTTAATCACTACTATAGATAAACTGGGTGAGAGTTTTAAACCACCTTGGTGTAAATTAATATCCATAGTCAGAGGAATGTCTCAGGAAAACAAAATGCAGCTGGCAAGTTAGTTAAGCATTGCAATTTTATTTCCTATTGGAACGTAGCAGCCAAATCTTCTTTAGTGAGATTGTCCTCTAATTATGTGTATTAGTTTATCATAAATAGATTAGCATTTTTTATATGTATGTGGATTTTTGTGTATGTTCACACATACATTGATACTTAACTGAAGGGGGTCTCTGTGTGTGTGTGTTTGGCTGTCCGTATAGGCCTGAGAGAGAGAGAGAGGTTTTTATGTAGCAGGAATCGGGTGAACTGTAAGAAATATTCAGAACTCCTCCCAAAGGTGCTTTTTCAAGAGCCAACTGGACTTTCTTTGTTTTGCCTTGAAGATGTTTCATGTCTTATCCAGAAGCTTCTTTGGAGCTTCTTTGGAAGAACCTTCTTGGATGAGAAACAAAATATCTTCAAGGGGGAAAAAAGTCTAGTTGCCTCCTGAAAAAGTACTTTTGGGACAACCATGACCTACAGTATATGACTAAAAATCTCTATAAACATATTCAGAAGTCGGTTCCCTCTTCAAAAATTAACTAAGAAATTAACACCAAAATAAATACTGGGAAAGAAAATATATATTTCAATAGATAAGGCATTAATTTGTATCATAATGTCTTGAAAAAACGGCTCGCATGGTTGCAGAAATCTCCAAGCGAGTACCAAATGTGTGTTCGCTCTTTGACTAAGCAGTTATAATGGAGGCATTCACACCTCCTATAAGCTGTTCTATATGCCAACCATGTTGTGTGAATCCAGTCAGCATGCAACATTTCTCCCCGTGAGAAGGCAGTTCTTTGCAGAGAAGGTCTGAAAGGGAAGAAGGTGAGCATGTGTCAGGTGGAGATCCTTGGGAGGGTGGGACCCTTGTTTGATTTTGGCTTGCTGCCTTCCTCTCTGCTAATCATGTCACAGAGTTTTATGGCTTGTACGAATCCGACTTGGACAAAGTCTTCCGATTGCCCACAACTACCTTCATAGGAGGAAATGAGACGATGCTTTCTCTACGGGAGATTATCAAGCGACTGGAGGTCAGTGCTGTTGCTTCTTCTCCTAAATGGGACTTGGGTGATTTCCAGTCTTCCACCAACACGGACAGGGCAAGCCACTGGTATATAAAAAGAGAGCAAGCCCCCCCACTTCCTTTTTAGCCCTGATGATGTAATCTAGTTGGGTCATGAAACGTCTTCAAGAAAACCACCAAGCTCAGAGAGCACCAAGGACCCCAACAGTCTTCAATCTGATGACCCCAAGTAGCTGTATCATTTCTTGCTACAAATTTTATTTAACTAGTTGTTGGCGGTCAATTAATCTCCATAGTCAGGGGAATAACTCGGGAGAAACAAAATGCAGCCAGAATTCCTAGTGGTTTTGAAGGAGGTAATCCTATGGGGAGTAGGGAGAAACACAGCCTTTTCTATAAGATGGAGCAATAGACTGTAAAGGAAAATTTTATTAACTTGTCTGTCATGTCCCCCTTTTCATTTATACATCTATTGCCTTGCTGTCCAGAATACCTATTGTCAACACATAGGGCTGGAATTTATGTTTATTAATGATGTGGAACAGTGTGATTGGATCCGGCAGAAGTTTGAGATGCCCGGTGTCATGAAATTTAACAACGAAGAAAAACGGACATTGTTGGCTAGATTGGTACGATCCACAAGGTATATTTGGAAAGATGTGATAAACGTGTGTGGTTGAGATCTACCTTAGAAGAACTTCTCAGCAAAGCTGTCTCAGCTGTTCAGTAAATACTTAGGGTTTCCCCTCCCTCTGCATTCATAGGATAAGTTGAGGCAAAGAAACCGTAATAACACAGCATTTTGGGGGGGGGCCTCATCACAGTTAATGAACCTACCCACTAATGCCTGTCCTCTCAGAACATTTAAATATTAATTTCACATTGTTCCACAAATACAACATTTGTCTTCCCTGGGAGTATTTATTCAGTGAGACAGCCGTAGATCACTGTTGCCCGAGTTTAATTAAAATAAAAATGAATTCCAGACATATTCTTTTAATAATTGGGTTAACATGGCATTTGAGTGACAGGCTGTTAACCGCACGTCACACAGAAGTTTTGCTCATTTATCTTTCTGGAAGTGGGAGGGGGGACCTTCAGCCATACAATTTCTGCTGCTTGTGCTGATTAACATTAGACGGATCGGTTTAATAAAATGGGAAGGCATTTCTTAGTATCTAGTTTATATACAAGAAGAACAGTCTCCTTAATACTGGCTATATGGAGGGATTCTGATCCTATATATCTCTCCTCTCATCTCCTCTTCCTCCCTCCCTTTATTTTATTAAGGAATCCACTCTTATTTACTTGTTGCTGATAAATAACTATGCAATACCCTTGTATTCAAGTAAATTTCTAAGACTGTGATTGTTTGAGGTTATTATACTTGCTACAACAATGGATGTTTTCTTTTTGTTTTAGCAACAGACTTTAGCTTGCCCATAATAAATGGTTGCTTTTTCACTTCCTTAGGTTTGAGGATTTCCTGGCTAGGAAATGGTCATCAGAAAAGCGCTTTGGCTTGGAAGGATGCGAAGTCATGATTCCTGCTCTTAAAACGATCATTGATAAATCAAGTGAAATGGGAATTGAATATGTTATAATGGGCATGCCCCACAGGTAATTGCCTGGCTGGGTCATTTAATCCCTGAGCAAAGCACTGGCTTGCAGTTCCTGAATATTATCAGGGATTTGGGCCTCACTTTTGTTTGTAGACGTATAGGGAATCATGGTAGTGCAGTGATTAGAATGCAGGACTGCAGGCTACTTCTGCTGACTGCTGGCTGCCAGCAGTTCAATCCTGACCAGCTCAAGGTTGACTGAGCCTTCCATCCTTCCGAGGGGGGTAAAATGAGGACCCTGTTTAGGGGTCAATAGGTTGACTTCGTAACCTGCTTAGAGAGGGCTGTAAAGCACCGTGAAGTGGTATATAAATCTAAGTGTTATTGCTACTAACATCAAGACACACTTCTAGAGTGGCATCGGGAGCAAATCACGGTTATGTATTGACAATAAATGAATCTCTTAACAATAGCAATAGCACTTATATATTGCTTCATGGTGCTTTACAGCCCTCTCTAAGCGGTTTACATAATCAGCCTATTACCCTCAATCTGGGTCCTCATTTGACTGACCTTGGAAGGCTGGAAGGCTGAGTCAATCTTGAGCCTGGTGAGATTCGAACTCCTGGAGTGAGCAGTGAGTTAGCCTGCAATACTGCATTCTAACCACTGTACCACTACAGCTCTAGATACTAGGTAGGTAGGTAGGTAGGTAGAATAGCAATAGCAATAACCATATCACTTAGACTTATATAGCGCTTAATAGTGCTTTACAGCCCTCTCTAAGTGGTTTACAGAGTCAGCATCTTGTTCCCAATAATCTGGGTCCTAGTTTTACCAATCTCGGAAGGACGGAAGGCTGAGTCTACCTTGAGCCTGGTGAGATTTGAACTCCTGGCAGTGGAATGCAGAGTCAGCCTGCAATACTACCTTCTAACTCCTGCACTTTAACATTGCATCAGTCTTTTTCGACACAGGACTATTGAGAGCTCAGGGTAGGGAGCGGAAGGGAATTATCTCAATCGTGGTTCACCAATTGCCTTTAGAACGAGACTGGGTGTGGGAACACAGTTCACTGGAAGTGTGACTAACATTTGCCAGAGATCTTGGCAGAGGAGGCTGAGTTTGAATTAGAAGCCGATTTGACTGCGTTGAAATCTAAACTATGTCAGGCTTCCTCAAGTAACAAACCACATTTACATTCTATGAACAAGAATTTGTTTTCTCAGCAGAGTGACATATTTCTGAACAAGAAGATTGCATTGTATGTCGGAAGAATTAAAGTATTAGAGGCAGGGAATTTTGCTTTTCATAAATGAGTGCATCATCTACTTTCCTAAATATCTATGAAGATTCTCAACTATCCAGGTCATGGTTGTCCCAGAGGTGTCCACCCCCCCCCCCCCCGCCAAAAAAAAATCAACTGGATTTTCTTGCTTCTTTCTTTGAAAACATTTTGCTTCTCATCCACCAAGCTTCTTCAGCTCTTCTTCGGAACTGAAGAAACTTCTTGGATGAGAAGCAAATCATTTTGGAAAAAGCACCTTTGGCTAGTAGCAGCTAATAGCTAACAAATTCCACATTTACATGGAATATTATTCCTAATAATATTAAGGGTTTTCTTTTTCATTTAGTGTATTACCGTGTTTGCGCTCATCCATTCTGTTACCAAGATCATTCCTCTTCATTGGGGGAAGGGCACCTCAAATCTTTTTTTCTTAGGATCTCCCTTTCCTATTGTTTTTTTTTAAAAAATTGCTTTTCTGTCAATGTAAATTAAAGTTCAAATTAATAAACCTTCATCATACGAATTTTAACGTTTAATGCTCTTGCATGCTGCTTTTCCCCAATTCTCTTGTCCATTGTTCCCAACAATTGGCAGTTTGCCATTCAGCTTATTTTCTGTTTATTAATGGTCTTCTAATTTCAGCAGTTTGTCTCATCTTTTAAAACAGTTCTGTTCACATTTAGATGAGGTATAAATATACTGATAATAACATTTGGGAGAGAAATAGTAACATTTTAAACCATGATGTATGACACCAATCACTGATCTTAACCATTGATTGTATGGTATAGATTTGTTGATTTTTATCTCTTGTGATTTATTTTGGATGCTTTTTTTCCCCTTAGAGGAAGACTGAATGTGTTGGCAAATGTTATTCGAAAAGAACTTGAACAAATATTTTGTCAATTTGATCCAAAGCTTGAAGCAGCAGATGAGGTGGGAAAATATCCTTTCAACTTTTCCAAATATTGTCGACTACAATTGCTTATCTTGAACATGCTGCTGTGTGGGTATTTTGGATTTTGGAAACTTGATCAACTTTCCATAAAAGCTAGAGTGACCATTTGTTTAATTAATTTTGATGCTCTGCCATGTCGCTGAACAATAATTGTTTACATTGTACACTAAATGTGTTTTCATTTAAAAAAAAAAGAATTCTACCCTTGGTGTATCAGGATGTCATTGTCTGTGGAGATTCTCAGTCATCCTGGTCATGGTTGTCCCTTCATGGGGCTTTTTCAAGAGGCAACTGGACTTTCTTCTTGTTGTTTTTTCTTTGAAGATGTTTTGCTTCTCATCCAAAGAATCTTCTTCAGTTCTGAAATGAAGAAGCTTCTTGAATGAGAAGTCAAATGTCTTCAAGGAAAAACAAAGTCTAATTGCCTCTTGGAAAAGCAACTTTTCCAAGAGGCACGTAGCATTTATTTCTTTTAAAGTAGCTTTGAAGTCTTCTTCTGCTACCTCTGTGAATATTAAATTGTTGTACCGAATGGTGGAATGTCAATATATAGAAAAAGGATGGCTACCAGAAATTCAGGTGAATACCAGAAGCCAAGAAAGAGACACAGAAAACTCTGTAGTTCTCCCTAGCCTCTACTGATTACCTGGAGTTTTGCCCACCTATTCTGGAAACCATAGCTAGAATAGATGTACTATCAATTATTTTGCTGTTGGGCAGTTCACAAACTTAACAGATAACATAAACACTCTCCTGCTAGGATTCAACTAAGTTATGAAATAAAGAACAAAACACAGGTCAAGGAAGCTCAAATTTACAAGAGTCAGCTGCAAACTTTGAATTCTTGGTATAAATGCAACTGGACTTTCTGGTTTTCCTTTGAAGACCAGAAAGTCCAGTTGCCTCTTGAAAAAAAGCACCTTTGGGACAACCATGACCTGGATGACTGAGAAGCTCCATAGACTCTTGGTATATTGTATTTTGCTGATTTGATAAAGACATATAAATAAGTCAGAGTTTAGGTAAAGAAATCATTGCTTAACATTCTGCCAATCGATCCTGGGAGCATATGCGTATACTAACATTCCTAATTTATGACTGTCTAAGGGATCTGGAGATGTAAAATATCATTTGGGAATGTATCACGAGCGAATCAATCGAGTAACGAACAAAAAGATAACCCTGTCCCTTGTGGCCAACCCATCTCATTTGGAAGCGGTAGATCCTGTTGTCCAAGGCAAAACCAAAGCTGAACAGTTTTACCGAGGGGATACCGAAGGAAGAAAGGTAACATTGTCTTAATAGTTTTGGTCGAGTGTCATACAGGTTCCATTTTCAAAGCTCATTTTGCCTCCTGTTGAATTTATAGAAGATAAGTGGGAAATCACCATGGATGTTCAGTACAAACCATGATGGCACCCAAATTATGTCTGGTATGTCAGTGTCATAACTGTGCAACCTAGAGGGTCTAGGACACCTTGCCATGGCCAACTCACTGTGAGAAAATTCACTGTGGGACAATTCTATGCAGGATAACTCAAGAGAGGGACAAGTGAATTGCAGTGGGCCTTGTCTTGCTTTAGGTTTGAACCTTCTCAAGTTTGGAAGTCCTCCAGGCTGGGGTGAGCTGCAGTTCTCTACTTGTCCCTCTCTTGAGTTATCCTGGGTTGAATTGTTCCATGGCAAGTGGTTCCACAGCGAGTTGGCCACCGTGAGTCAGCCATGGCAATATGGAGAGAAGCTGGATTATTTATGAGCTCCAGAAGCTCTTTTAGGGAATCTGGCCCCAAGACATTGAGGACACTAAAGACCATAACCAGTAGTTCTCCAGCTGATGGCGCAGGAGGGTCCAGGAATGGGTTGCTCAATCCTTATTTGCCCAAGAGACTGAGTCAGAATTGAAGCCACGCCTCCAGCTTCCCCTGCTGATATCCAATTCCAACTCAGTCTTGCCCGAAAAGAGATTTTTTTTTTTTTGCTGTGAGTGAAAATAGTTTTTCATTTATGTATTTCTTTCGCTTATCTTTAATGTTATTAGCAGAAGGAAGGTGTTTGAACTTGGCTCACAAGTTCTTTCCCACCTGTTTGTGTTAGGATAGTGAATTGTGCGGGTTGATTCCTCCTGGAGGTTCCCAGGTTCCTCACAAGTAAGCAGCCGGCCATTGGAGTCTATTGTGGCTCTGCTTGGCTTGATACCGATTACTGGCTCGTAAGAGGCCAGGGAGATTTCTCTGCATTGCCGCTGGTTCTCAGGGGCTGCAGCGGGCAGACATCGAGGCTGCTGGTGCAGGAAATGTGTGTGTGGCACGCCGGCGTTCCTGTGTCGCCGGACGGACGACAAGAGGGCACACGGCGCCAACAGGACTTAAGGGAGAGCTGCATGGCTGACTGGACGTTCTTGGGGCTGTTTGCTCACCAACACTGCTGGTTTTCCCTGAAGGCTTCTCCCTGGTGAGTATGGGGCCCTGGGCTGGCCATTTTGGGGGGACACTTTATTGGGCGGTGGCCATCTTGGGGAGGCCCTCGTGGCGGTGGCCGTTTTGTTAGTGACCATGAGGCAGCAGCCATTTTGTTTGAGCATCCGGTGGGTCACATGGTCAGCAGCCGTTTTCTTGCCCCTTTTTCGCTATCATGAGGCTGATTGTGAGTGCCAACTCCAGTAAGAACAGTCACAGATTACTGTGCTGGTTCCTGACCTGGGTAGAGTGAGGCCTTGGGGCATGGAGATCGCTACATTGCCATGGCTGATTCCCTTGGTGAAAGTAACTCTGGGGCAACTTTGGCAGCTCCCTCAAAGAGCTCCAAGAAGAGGAAGAGTTCCCCCCAGGATCCTGCTTCACTGGTGAAGCACGCTCAACCCAGGCAAGGGGGTTCAGGGGATGGGGAGAAGTCCAGGCAGGGAGGCGGAGATAAGGCTCCTCTGTCTTTGGTGAGGTCCCCCCCCTCCTCAGGGTGGCTCCACTTTCTCCATCCCCTTCTTCAAGGATTTCTGGATCCCCAAGGGCCAGTTCCAACTCACCCCCACTTTCGGAGGTTGAGGACGAGGAAGGCGAGTACCATCCGCTTCCACGCATTATGCCTGCTCCTGAACCAGGACACAGGCACTCGCTGATTCCCAAGCCTGGGCCCAGTCATGACATTGGTGAATTTGAAGACTTGCCTGATAACATTCAATCTCTTATTCATCGAACCATTGCACATGGCATAGCCCTCCAGGGTTGCCCACCTGACCAGGAGGACGTGGAGCTGTTGGAGGCCAAGCACAGACATATCCAGGATCTGGTTGCTTGCCCAGACAGAACATAGAGAGAGGTCTCTCCTTCACTGAGGAGCGAGGTTTCACTCCAGGAAGAGGATGAACAAAAGGAGATATAGCTTTCTGATGATGAAGGTTTGGCACCAGATTCCCCTGCCTTTGCCAGTTTGTTTCTTCCTAATTTGTTCCATTCCTTGATATTTAAAACCAGGAGCACTGCAGCCGCTGAGACAGAGGAGGACAAAAAGAAGGAGAAGGAGGCCGGGACCGAGGCTTCAACTTCTAAGCCAGCACCAAAGAAAAAGTGTTTCTTTGTGGAACCCACGGCACAGAAAGAGAAGATCTGTGAACCAAAACTGTTTCTAGATGTCATCCAGAAGCAGTGGGCCAAGCCAGCTTCTTTCCCCACCCAAGGTGGGAATGACAGACGGTTCTTATAATATGGAGCCTGATTTCTCCCAGGCATTCCAGGTTCCAGAAGTGGAGGCTCCTGTAGTTGCCTTGGCTTCTCCAACTCCCATGGTGGCGAGTGATGTGGTCGACAACTTAAAGACAGAAGATAAGGGGACTGAACTGGCATTGAGACATGGGTGATTAAGGCCGCTTCCTCTGTCTCCTTCTTTAATCGTGCCACACTGATGTGGCTTGAGCAAATGCAGGAGCATGTCCCAGCGCATGATGTGAGGCTGCTTCAGGACATCAGCAAGGTTATGGCTGCGACTCAGTTTTCGGAGGATGCAATCTTGAACGCCGCTAAGTTTGCCTCCAGGGCTCTTTCTTCCTCTGTTTCAGCTAGGCGGATGGTGTGGCTTCGAAACTGGCAGGCGGAGGCCAAAGTGAAGTGGAAGCTCATGGCCGGCCCATATGCGGGGAAAAAGCTATTTGGTGAGGTTCTAGACCCAAGCCTCATTGAGGATGAGAACAAACGTAAGGTTTTGCCTGCCACAACTAAAAAGCAGGAACACAAGTACACACCATTACACGTAGGGCGTCCTATAGGGGTACTGACACAGATTATCATTACCAGCCTAGAAACTTTCAGCCATGCTAGGACAGGGGTCAGGATAGGTCTTCCTACAGGGATAGGTCACGTTTCCAACCCCAGGGTAAACGGCCCTTTCAGGGGGAGGCAGACGCCCCTCCTCTGGAATAAATGAGCGGGTCTGGATGACTCCCATTGATGGCCAGTTGGTGTTGTTTGCTGACCGATGGGAGAATATTACTTCGAATCTCTGGGTCCTCAATATGGTAAAGTTTGGCCTGCGACTGGAATTCCTTTCCATCCCCCCGAATTCCTTTCGTACGTTTACATCCTCCAAATGTGCACTTAAGAGACAGCTCATGCGCCAGGCGATAGACTACATGATGGAGATCCAAATGGTGGTGGTGGTTCCCCAGGAGGACCGGGGCAGGAAGATTTATTCCAACCTCTTTGGGGTTCCAAAGTCCTCTGGGGGTTGAAGGGTGATCCTTGACCCTAAAAGGTTGAACTGCTACTTAGTTTACAAACGGTTTAAGATGGCCCTTTGTTCCATTCTGGAAGGTATCAGGGAAGGTGACTACCTCACTTCCATTGATTTGATTGAGGCTTACCTTCATGTATCTATCCTCCCTGAGCACAGGAAGTTCCTTAGGTTTTCCTATGCTGGTAACCACTGCCAGCATAGGGCTGTTCCCTTTGACCTTGTCGTGGCTCCCAGGACTTTCATGAAGATCCTGGCAGCCCTGGCTGCTCATCTCAGAACGGTTCCCATCAGACTTCATTGTTATTTAGATGATATCCTCCTCTAGGCGGAGTCCCCAGAGTGGTCCCTTCAAGATCTAGGCCTGACAATGGAGACCCTGCAGAGGTATGGGTTCTCTGTAAACTTCCAGAAGAGCCACATGCGACCTTCTACCAGACTATTGCATTTGGGAGCGATCATATTCCTCCTCCGGCATGGTGTTCCTGTCCCAGGATCGCAGGGCTAGTCTAGTGAAACTGGTCAACCAGGTGCAGAGAGAACAGCGTGTCGCCCATAGTCACCTTATCTCACTTGTTGGGGAAGATGATTTCATGTATAGATCTTATTCCCTGTGCGAGGCTCCATGCTAGAATTCTCCAGTGGTTCTTGCTCCCGTACCAAAGGAACAAGCGCAGCGCCTCGTCTTTTCAAGTTCGAGTATCCCCCCCACGTGGGACTCTCCCTAAGGTTTCCCCAGCGCTAGCCAAAGGGTGTGTGTTCAGGGAACCAGAAAGACTTACTCTGACCATGAACGCAAGCCTTTATGGCTGGGGGGCATTTCTGGGGACACAGCTGGCCCAGAGTCACTGGTCCCCTCTGGATTTTACACATAATATAAACTGGCTGGAGCTGCGTGCGGCTCATCTGGCCCTTCGACATTTTCAGGCCCTTGTAGAGCAAAGACATGTCCTACTTTTGACTGACAACATGGCCACAAAGACGCATGTAAACAGGCGGGGAGGGACTCACTCCAGAGCCCTCTGGGTGGAATCTCAGTTTCTGGGCCATTGGGCAGAGAGGCACCTGTTGTCCATCAAGGTGGAGAACATATCCGGAGATGCCAATCACCAAGCAGACTGGCTCAGCAGGGCCACAGTGGACCAGATGGAGTGGCAGCTGGAACCGGAACTGTTCGAAGAGATTTGCAGAGATTCAGATGGCCAGTGGTGGACCTCTTCACGTCCCCAGAAAATGTCCAGCTCCCCAGGTTTTCCACGTGGTTCCCGACTCGGGGAGCGGAAGGAAGCAGTATCCTATGCAGCAGGTGGCCCCCCAGGTCTGCTTTATGCATTTCCCGCACTTCCATTGATTGCAAGGGTGTTGGAGAAGATAGTGAAGGAAGGGGTGGAGGTAATCATGGTCTCACCATACTGGCCACGCAAATCTTGGTTCGGGAACCTCTTAGGTCTGTCCATTGTCAAACCCTGGAGAATCCCGCAGGAGAAGATCTCCCTACACCAGGGGGTACTGGTCCATCCGGAGCCTCAATGGCTCTAGTTGACCGCCTGGTATTTGAGAGGGAGATCTTAAGAGAGGCAAGGTTCTCCTTGGAGGTGATATGAATCATCGTGGCTTCCAGATGCCCTGCCACGACCAGGATTTATAACGGTCCACTTTTTGTACTTGGTGCCGTAAGGCACGTGTGGACCCCAAACGTCCTTCGCTTCCTAATATCCTCAGCCCTGTCGACTGTCCTGGTCTTGGACGGCCGGGAGGGCCTGGGCCGTCATCCGGTGGTGAAGAGATTTCTACGGGGCGGCAGCTGACCTTCGGCCCCCGGTAGTTTACAGGTTCCCATCTTGGGATTTGTCCACGTCCTCCTGGCCCTAGTGGATCCTCCCTTTGAACTGCTGAGGACCATGTCCTTGCAGTTCCTAGTCACCATCACGGTGGCTAGGAGGATTTCAGAGTTAGGTGCCCTCTCTCTCAGGGAGGACCTTTGTATTTTCCAACCTAACAAGGTTGTACTGAGGCTTGATCCCACCTTTATCCCCAAGATAAATTCCTATTTTCATAGGGCCCAGGAGATAATTCTACCAGACTTCTGCCCTAACCCCTCTCATAGAAAGGAGACGTCGTGGCACAAGCTGGATGTGCGGAGAGCCCTCCGTATTTACATAAAGAGAACGGCGTCCTCCAGGAAAATGGAGGCATTGTTTTTTTCTTTCCAGCCTTCTGCTGTGGGGTCACAGGTGTCCTCCTCTATTATTGGACGCTGGTTGTGAGCTTGTATTGCCAGGGCTTATGAGGTGAGAGGCAAACCAGCACCACAGGGGAAAACAACTCATTTGACTAGGAGTGCGGCCACCACAGCCACGTGGAACACTCAGGCCCCAATTGGAGATGTTTGTAGAGTTGCGATGTAGATTTCCCCTTCACTTTTTATTAAGCATTATAGATTGGATGCGTTTGCATCTGCAGAGGCATCATTTGAGCATAGGGTGCTGCAGAGGGTACATGCTCCCTCATGTGCCACGAACCAGTGAGTTCCCGCCCTAGGGACTGCGGCTTTGGTATGTCCTATTCCTGGACCCTTCTGTGCCATCAGCTGGAGAAGGAATGTTGGTCCTACCTGAACGATGTTCTCAGTGTGTCGCAGGACGGTCCAGGTCCCACCCTAGTTATTGTTTTTGGTTAGGTCCATGTCCTCGGGGGCTGCTAATGCTGCGGGCGGGGCCTGTTCTTCTTTTGTTTCTCTAGTTGGAGCTGCGCCTTGTCAGAATTGGATATCAGCAGGGGAAGCTGGAGGCATGGCTTCAATTCTGATTTAGTCTCTTGGGCAAATAAGGATTGAACAACCCATTCCTGGACCGTCCTGCGCCACGCTGAGAGGAATGTTCAGGTAGGACCAACATTCCGTGTCTGTATCTCCAGAAGAAGTGCTTCAGGATCTGTGGAAATGCAAAGCCCTCCTTTTCAAAATCATTACAGCAGCCGTATCTTTCCAGACCCACCTGGTAGTTTTGAGAACTGCTCTTGGCTGAAGGCATGAAGTGGTTCTAGGGTGCAACTTTTAAAGTATTGCACAAATCCTTAAAGAAACACCCACAACTGGTTCATGCAACTGCTTCACATTCACAGCTCCTCTCCCAACGTGCTTGCATCACCTTCATAATCATCTTTGTGAATTCCATCCCAAAAGGATATGCTTGTTTGTAAGATGGTTGGTTGGTAACTACATGTATTATTTTTAAACCCATTACGACTTAGGTTATGTCTATACTTCTACATGGAGATGCAGCCTTTGCTGGTCAAGGAGTGGTTTATGAAACATTCCATCTGAGTGATCTTCCACCATATACCACAAATGGCACTATTCATGTTGTGGTCAACAATCAGGTAAAAGCAGAGACCGTCCTTAAGAATTTGAGTTGCATTAGCATCTTTCAACAGCTCTTTGTGAAGCTACTGTAATAGATAATAGAATCTATGTGACATTTGGTCCTGCATGGAACCACATTGTTCTTTGGCAGAAAAATATGGGTTAAGAATTACACCTCTCAGAAGATCCAGTTAACTAGAGTTGTAACCCCAACACTTTTGGAGGATATTAAGTTGGAGATTCCTGGCTGTGGGAATTTGGTTCATTCTCTCTTTCTCCCTCCTTCCCTTCCTCCCTCCCTCTCTCTCCTTCCCTCCCTCCCCCCTCTCCCTCCTATCATCCCTCCCTTCCCCCTCCCTCCTCTCCCCCCCTCTTCCACTCTCTTAAAAGCAAGTGTCAGCAGACCAAATAATATTGTTTTGCATGTGCAGATTAACTCTGAATTTAAAGCAAAGTCATGCTTGTTTAAACCAATCTTGAATTGCCATGGAATGTGTAGATTTTGTTTTGTCTCTTTTGCTACTGAAAATGATGTTTTATTGGAGAAGAAAAGAATGAATTAATACTTTTTCAAAAAAAAACAAAAACAGTTGTACACCAAGCATATGATACTGTCATAGAAGTCAGTACCAAAACATAAATCTCAGATATTTTAATGAATTCAATAGAAGACAATTCTGGTTTGTACTGTGGAGTCCTCGGTGCTCTTTGAGCCTAATGGTTTTCTTGCAGACATTTCATGACCCAGCTAGGTAACATCATCAGTGGGTTTTTTATTATTATTACCTAATTTGGCAATGAAATATCTGCAGGCAAAACAACCCAGTTCAAAGAACATCAATGAGTCCACTTGAATAGCTTTCCATAACAGAGAAGTGAAGAAGAGGAGCACTGCAATTACTTGGTTAACCAGTTTATCTCACATTTTAGATTGGTTTTACTACAGACCCACGAATGGCTCGGTCCTCTCCCTATCCAACAGATGTGGCCCGGGTAGTCAATGCACCCATATTCCATGTGAACGCTGATGATCCAGAAGCGGTGATGTATGTCTGCAGTGTTGCTGCCGAGTGGAGAAACACTTTTAACAAAGATGTGGTTATAGATCTGGTGAGGGTTCTTATTCTTTACTCAAATGGGTAGCTAAACATGGACATAAAATATTATTTCCTGTGCGCCCAGGAGAGCTTTTTAAAGCAGCTTCTTTTTAAAGTAGAAAAGTGTGTTTTCTGCGGCTGTGGCTGCAAAACGTCTCCTGGGAATTTCTCAGGAGCAAAGCTGTTGTGAGAAGAGACCATCAGTACAATCTTGCCTTTAGAACCCTAGTCTCTGAAGGAAATGCCTGCACTTTTCAAATGCTGATCCTTAAGTTCTCCATGCAGAGATCCTGAATGTGAGACAGTGTGACTAAGCTGAACGGTTCTCTTAAATATATGTAGAAGTCAATGAAAAATAGGATCTCAGGCTGCTGTGATTAGATGCTTCACTCTGCAGGAAACCAAAAATTATTCTCCTCTTTAAAAATATACCACTTATGCTTGCCAACAGTTCATATTTTGCTTTTTTAAAAACTTGCAATAGGGTGGATAGCAGCAAAGAACATGCAATGCTAGAGGTGATTGCTAGATTGATGGCATCCACCTCTCCCCCCCCCCCCCGCCTTGTTTTCTGCTCTCCACACACACCATCCATCTTTATGGTTATCATACTGATGTATTTATTCTTGGCATGTCATTGTTTATTTTATTGTTCTATTATTTTACTTCTGTTCTGTTTACACACCTTTCATTTTTCTTTCTTTTTTATGACCTTCCTATAGCCTCTGATACTGGCTGGTAGCCCTACAGTGAGATGTGGCAAACAAATTTAACAAATAAATAAATATATACATATCAACAATTCATAGTTTAGTAAGTTTGAGCACCATTTTACATGGAAAAAGACATCAGAAAAGAAAGGAATAATTTATTCGCTCTGTTTAGAGAGTGACTAGACTACAACTTCATCCTGATGTCTATGGACATTCTCGATCATCCTGGTTGTAGTTATCCTGCTTTTTCAAGAGGCAACTGGACTTTATTGGTTTTTTTCCTTGGAGACGTTTTGCTTCTCATCTGAGAAGAAGCTGAATAGCTGAAGAAGCTTCTTGGACGAGAAGCAAAACGTCTTCAGAAAAAACAACAACAAAGATTATCTAGTTGCCTCTTAAAAAGCATCTTTGGGACTTCATCCTAATGAAAACCCAACCTTCCTCTGCAGGTTTGTTATCGAAGACGAGGCCATAACGAAATGGATGAGCCCATGTTCACTCAACCACTGATGTACAAGCAGATTTCAAAGCAGGTGCCAGTGTTGAAAAAGTATGCTGACCAGCTGATTGCCGATGGGGTGGTCACGCTGCAAGAGTTTGAGGTAGACCGTGGTGATGGGGGGGATGCTGGTTTTGTGACAAGGAATGTTGCTGTAACCTGTTGCTCCAAGTGGGGCATCTTTCGGCTGATAGTTATTTTTCTATATGTAACTAATGGTGGAAACAGGTTGTTACTTCTAAGCCTTTAAAAATAAAGTAACATTTTAACATTTAGCAACATTAAGCAAAACAAGAACAAAGAACAGTAGTCATGATGTGTGCATAATAACCAGAAAGATGAAAAGCAAATCAGGGACAAGGGATTTCTAAAATGGAGCCTAAACCCCAAGATAACTTCTCAAAGATTACCAGCATCTATTCTGAGTGTCTCAGGACTTTGGATGGGGTTCAGTGTCATTGGAAGCAAGAAGAGATTACAGAAACCCACCAAGGATTGTGGATGCCTTGCAGAAGTGGTATTCAGCCAGTTCGGACTGGTTCAGGTGAACCAGTAGTGGAAATTTGACCTGGTTCGGAGAATGCTACCTCCGGCTGGCCCCGCCCGCCCGCCTGCCCATTCGCCCCACCCGCCCGCTGCTCACCCCACCCAGTCACTCCTCACATCCTATGCGGCACACTGGGTCCTCACTTGAGCATGCACAAAATCTCTGGTCTGCGCATTGCCTTTCGAAGCTGCCTTCCCACACAGTGCTTGCGCCCCAACTGACCCCCCCCCCTGCTCTGCCTGCTTACAGGTAAGCTTACAAATCTCACTATCCCCGGAGCTCACCTGGTTGGCTTTGCTGCCAGCACAACTCCATCCCAGTCGGTGGCACTGGCTGCAATCTAGCTAACTCCCCTTCTGTCCCTGCCTCCCTTCCCCTACTCCCTTTCACGCAGCATGCAGCCCCACCATGATTCCCTGCCTTCCCAGCAGTTCCCATGGCCAGGCCCACTGTCTACACTTGTTTAGAGAACCCAGGCAGGCCTCAAACCACTCCCTCCCCCCGGGCCAAAGCAATTTACCCGGCCTGCGGCCTGCCACACTCAGCCAAAAGGCCAGGGGGGAGGGAGAGTTCAGGGGTGGGAAAGGGGGAACGCACAGGCGCAGGTGGGCTGCAGCAGTTTGGGTAAGGTTCTTACTTTACTGTCCCATCCGTAAAGCGCTGTGGCAGAGAGGAGCGACCGCTGACCTGGAGAGCACATGGAGCCACTCCAAGTATTCTCCAGCGACCTGTTCCCTGCTGCTCTTGCTGGGTCTTGTGCAGCACAGCAAAATTTACCTTAGCAACCAAGAGTTGCCGCTTTGAGTCCTGTAAGTCCCACTCCCATCCAGAAAAGGGTGTGGGCGACAGAAACAGCATTCAACCTGGCTGCTTCTCTCTGCCACCTGCAGCACTCTCCCGATGTGGTCAGACCAAAAGCTAAATTTTGCTGTGCTGTGACAGGTGCTTTTTCATTCCCAGCAAGAGCAGCAGGGAAGAGAAAACAGGTTGCTGGAGAACAGGTGGAGGGCTCCATGTGCTCTCCAGGTCAGCGGCTGCTTTTCTCCCCTGCTGCTCAAAGTGCCCAGCCCTCTTTGTGACAGAACTGGTTAAGATGTGGATGGGGGATCACCAAGAGACTCTGAGTTTTATCATAGCCCCCAGAATGGAATGGCCTCTCATACTTGGTTTACCCTGGCTCCAGAAATGGAACTCTCATGGGAACTGAAGGAAGAGCCTGTTGCACATCCATTCCAACCAGCCAGGGAAGTGGGGTGGAAAACAGCCAAAGCTGTGAAGGAATTGGCAGAGGCAGCAAGCAAAAGCATTGCTGGAGAGGAGAAAATCCATAAGGAATATTGGTACCTCGGGGAGGTGTTCAGTGAGAAGGCTTTGAATGTGCTCCCATCCTATCGCCCCACGGACTGCAGTATAGAAATCCTCCCGGGGTGAAACTCCCTAAGCCAAAGATGTACTCGATGACTCCGCATGAACTGGAGGGATTGCAAAACTTTATTGATAAAAACTTAAAACAGGGTTCATCCAACCTGCTAGGTCATGGGTGGCTGCGCCGGTATTGTTTCGTGAAAAAAAAAGATGGCTCTCTTCATCTTTGTGTTGACTACAACAACCTTAACACCATTTGCGTAGAAAAAGTTTACCTGTTACCCCTGATGAAGATCATGTTAAATGATCTGGCCAAAGGGAAAATTTTCACTAAGCTGGACTTGAGAGAAGCTTACTACAGAGTTCGAATTAAGGAAGTGGACAAGTGGAAGACTGCCTTCAATTGCCCTTTGGTTTGTTTCCAGTTTAGAGTGCTCCCGTTTGGGTTATAGGGGGCACCAGTGGTGCCCTTCCTAAGCTGCTCTTGAAAGCATCAAGGCGTCATCCAGCATGGCCATGGTTGAGGGCTTTCTAAAATCTGCACATATTCTTCAAAAGTCAAGAGCTTTCACAGAGAACCATGAATGAACATCTTTGATGGGACATGGCTATCACTGCCCCCCAAGGAATATCCTTCTGGGTGATTTATAAATCATAAATAAGCAAGACGTGGTTGATAGACTTGAGTATACAAATAGTTCTGATATGTGTTTCTGGGAAGATAGTCATGCAGATTTGGGAAATAAGAAGAATGTTGGGTAGATGAATGTTTGCAACTAAATAGTCTTTCTTCTGCTGAAAACTGCAGTTAATCATAGTTTTCTGTTACGCCTAAAGCTATGGCTACTAGCTTTTAGATACACCACATTTGGACTTTAGTGTTACATCTGTACAACCAAGATGGATATAATGTCGCTTAGTGTATTAAATTAGTCTTGTTGCTTAGATTTGGAAATAATTTGATGGTTCTTTTCCCATACTGATATTTAATCATTGGATTGGCACTCATTTACTTGTGGACAAGATTTAATCAACATCAAGAAGGCCGTCAGCATTACTCAAGGGAAAAAACAGAAAATGCAAAAGAGGAGACAAAGATTGATTCTGGATAAGAGTTGGTTAAAAGCTAACTCTCTGATTGAACCACTAGTTCCAGTCTGTGATTTCTCTCTCGCCCTCCTTCTATTCTACAGGAAGAAATTGCAAAGTATGATAAGATCTGTGAAGAAGCTTACACCAGGTCCAAAGATAATAAAATTCTCCGTATTAAACACTGGCTGGATTCTCCATGGCCAGGTAACAAGATTGTTGGCAATGGTGTTGAGATGCTCAACTTTTCAGTATTCCCCCACTCCCACCCCAAGCATGGTTAATAGTGCACGTAATTTATTTTGATTGGTTAAATATTGTTATTGTTGGGGTGATCAAGGGCATTGGCATGTGAAACATGTAAAAAAGGGGCGAAATCCCATTGGCACAATTATGGGTGCCTACTTGACTGTTTACATACACACGTACACACGCACGCACACACACACAAACATACACACACTCCCCAGCATCCTTTGTTGTGGTCACAGGTTTCTTATTCTTTTTCTCTAATTCATCCTATATCTGTCCCTTTGTGGACCTCTTCAAATATTAAATTTGCAAAACAGAAGCTGTTGCCAGCATGTTTGAGAAACAAAACGGAAGTGGTACCTTCAGCAAATCTCCCTCCCCACAAAAGAGGTTAAAAATATTTCCATCTTCTATCCTAATCATATCTTTCTGTTAAGGTCTCTGAAACAACCAAGCCAGAAAGTCTTTTCAGCTTAAAAGTAGTTTGTCATCTCCATAGAAATCATCAAAAGTTGCCTGGGCAATATGTCTGAATAAGTACATAATATCTCAGAATATAGAATATTAATCAGTGAGTCCGATGTGGTATAAGAGGTTGAGCCCTTTCTCAGGGATTTTGGCCTCGGAAGTTGGTAAAAAAATTGCAATACATTTGATTAAAGAAAAGAATACAATTAACTTTGTTTCTTCTTGGAAAACATTTTTGGACTTTGTGCAGGAGATGGGGGAAAATTCAATTTTGGGTTTTGCTGTTTAGATAGGTTTGTTATTATAGAAATGGCTAGTATATATTGTTACGTAAAAGTAAAAATTAAGGTTGTATCAGTGGTGGGTTATGACTGGTACGCCCCGGTACGGGCGTACCAGTGTCTGCCAGGAGCACCAGGTACCGTTCTGGTACAGTGCTCCGGAGGGCCCACCCGCCCACCCACGGTCCTTACCAGTATTTGAGGTTTTCAGGGCTTCCGTGCACGCTCACCTGCGTGGCGCTCTGCCGAGCAGCTAGAGTGTTGCGGACACATCGTGGGCAGTAAGTATACATGCACATACTTAACGTTTGTGCGCGTGTGCTATGCGTGTTCATGTGGTGGGCGCCCGGCCCCATTGCATCGTACCAGTTGCAACGTGATCCAGAACCCACCACTGGGTTGTTTGTTATTACCTTATTGTCAAGCTTGTCCCAGCTTGGGTATTCAGGAAAGATTAGATTAACAGAGCTGGAAGGGACCTTCTAGGTAATCTAGTCCAACACCCTGCCCAAGCAGGAGACCTTACATCATTTCCGACAAATGTCAGTCTCTTCTTGAAAGCTTCTAGGGATGAAGCTCCCACAACTCCTGAAGGCAACTTCTGTTCCATTGGTTGATTTTCTCACTGTCAGAAAATTTCTCCTTATTTCTAGGTTGAATCTCTCCTTGATCAGTTTCTATCCATTGTTCCTTGTCTGATGTTCAGGTGCCTTGGAAAATAGCTTGACCCCATTCCTCTCTGTAGCAGCCCCTCAAGTATTAGAAGACTGCTATCATGTCTCCCCTGGTCCTTCTCTTCACTAGACTAGCCATGCCCACTTCCTGTAACTGTTCTTCATATGTTTTAGTCTCCAGGCTTCTAATCATCTTGGTTGCTCTTCTCTGCACTTTTACTAGAGTCTCAACATTTTTTATAGTGTGGTTGATCAAAAATGGATGCAATATTCTAGGTGTGGTCTTACTAAGGCTTTATAGAGTGGTATTAGTACGACAAGTGATCTTGATTGTATCCCTCTGTTAATGCAGCTTAGGATTGCATTGGCTTTTTTGGCTGCTGCTGCACATGGCTGACTCCTATTTAGTTGGTTGTCCACTCAGATTCCAAAATCCCTCTCACAGTCACTGCTATTAAGCCTGGTTTATATGTGTACTTTTGGTTTTTCTTACCTAAGTGTAAGACTTTACTTTTCTCTACATTGAATTTCATTTGTTAGATAGGACCCAGTGTTCAAGTCTGTCAAGATTCACCTGGATCTTGAGCCTATCTTCTAGGGTGTTAGCTATTCCTGCCAGCTTAGTATTACCTGAAAATTTGGTAAATTCCTCTTCTATTCCCTCATCTAAGTTGTTTATTAAGATATTGAAGAGAACTGGGCCTAAAATGGAATCTTGTGGTTCTCCACTGCTTATTTCTCTCCCTGTAGACTTAGACCCATTAAAGACTACTTGTTGAGTATGGTTTCTCCAGTTGCAAATCCATCTGGTGGTAAAGCTATGTATCTTATGTTTTTCTGGCTTACCAAGAAGTAGGTTGTGGTCTATTTTGTCGAATGCCTTGCTGAAGTCTAAGTATATTATGTCCACGGTATTTCATTGGTCTACTAATTTAGTCACTATGTTGAAGAATGAAATAAGATTGATTTGGCATTATTTGTTTTTAACAAATGTGTGCTGGCTGCTAGTTATTACTTTACTCATTTCTAGATTTTGGCAGATCTATTTTTTAATTATATTTTCCAGAGTCTTCCTGGATATTTATGTTAGGCTGATTGGTCTGTATTTCCATTTGTAGTAAAAGATATACTTTTACTCAAAGCCAAGTGATTACAGCATAAGCAAAGCAAGATCTGAGGATTTCCAGTAACTTTCTTTTCTCCCAGGCTCCCCCCCACCGCCTTGGTCATCTTTGTATAATGTCCAATAAGGTTCAAACCAGTTGTTTTGATAACAGTTCTAAAATTTAGTGTCTCTTTGGTGGGCATTCCCACTCCGTTCCTATGCTTGTGTCCTTGGATTGTTCAACCGTGGTCTCCGGTTGGCTCTTCTAGTTCCTGTCATCTCCCATCCCTATATCCTCCCCATCCCTCATACTTTAGGACAGGCTGCCATCAAAGCAAAGCAAGGCCGCAGTGGTGGGATGGCAGTTGGGATTCAATGCTTTTCTTTTTCTTTTGACCCTTTCCCCTGCACTCCCCCCCCCCCCCCGTGACTTGATAGTGGAATAGCAAGACAGCCCTAAGATAATAATATTCAGTCTTTTACAGAGTATTCCCGTTTCACATTGGATGAAATCTGAAGTGGTGGGAAGAGGAGAAGATGGAAATAGTGCTGCTATCAGGGAGATTTCAGTATAGGAAAATGGCCCTCATGTCCATGTTTCCACCACTTCAGTTTGCACCCAATGTGGAACAGCAATAGTCTCCCTTCCAGCTCTATTCTGATTAATGATTAAGTTGGATCAGTGTTATATTAATTTCTAATTTGGCCTAAAAGCAAAGATATAAATGGGCACTGAGAATTTAACATACTTATAACCTGCAATCATTGAGAAAAATGAACCAATGGAAGGACTTGCCTTCAGAAGTTGTGGGTGCTCCAATACTAGAGACTTTTAAGAAGAGGCTGGACAGCCATTCATCTGGAATGGTATAGGGCAGCGATGGTCCGTGTGCCATAAGCGGGGGGAGTGCAGGGGGGTTGTGCATGGGCATGCCGCACTCATAATACAATGTGTGACCCCACCCAGTATGCATGCACATATGACAGGCGCTCCCCCCCATTTTTTGCATGCTTTTTTTGCCCTCCCCAGGCTCTAGAGGCTTTATAGGAGCCTGGGGAGGGCAAAAAAAAGCCCTCCGCCCCCCGGAGGCCATCCAGAGCCTTCAGGGACTTTGAAGAGGCTTCCCCGAAGGCTCCAGAGGCTTAAATTGACCCTAAGAGGAAACCAGAAGTGCGTTCCTGAACTTCTGGTTTGCCCATAGGGCCGGTTTTTTGTGCTCCGGAGGCTTCAGGGAAGCTCCTGAAGCCTCCGGAGGGCCTCCAGGGAGGGGAGGCTGTTTTCGCCCTCCCCAGGCTCCTATAAAGCATCTGGAGCCTGGGGAGGGCAAAAAATGGCTTTAAAAAAGGCTGAACTCAGCTGGCCAGCTCACGCATGCACGCTGGCCAGCTGACAGGGCAATGCCTCGCGTACCCTGACAAATGGCTCCGCATGCCACCTGTGGCATACGTGCCATAGGTTCGCCATCCTGAGTATAGGGCCTCTTGCTTGAGTAGGTGGTTGGACTAAAAGCCCTCCAAGGTCCCTTCCAGGGCACCTTTTGCTGCGATTCATGAAGAGAGAGAGAGGGAGGGAAGGAGGGAAAGAGAGAGACTCAATGGTTTTGCATACTTTTCCAAATGTCTTTATTTTCTAGGGTTTTTTAACTTGGATGGAGAACCGAAGAGTATGACCTGTCCTCCCACAGGCATCCCTGAGGAGCTACTGATTCATATTGGCCAAGTTGCCAGCTCTGTGCCCCTTGAAGGCTTCAAAATACATGGAGGTGAGGAACAGCTTCCTTCCTTCTGGGTTGGGAACATCCGCTTCTCTTCTCTTCTAGACAGCGCTGGGCCTTGGATCCCACAAAGATGCAACCTTTCCTTTTCTCCCTGGTTCCAATGATGGTTTTCTGAAGAGGAAGCATTTACTCCCACTTCACTCCACACTAGCAGTGGGCATCATCACTGTTTGAATCTGAATATCGAATTTGAATGTCAGGTTCATTAATTAGGCTTTACTTAGAAACTGAATGAAACCATCAGGAAGAATTCATTAGCTTTAATGACCTAGGCAAATATCGCGTTGGAATTAGTGCTAGCTCAACAGTAAATGAAGTAATAAGGTAATAAAGTAAATACAGTAATAGCAGATGTTCTTATTGAATGTAAACACGAGTCTTGTGCCTTTTACAGTGGAGCTCATTGTACCTGCGCATTCCTCCAAGCGAACATGCAAAGTTTAAAGAAATCATGTTTTTGCATGATGGACTATTAAAAAAAAAAAGTAGAAATAAGAAATAAGCCAGAAAAGCAGAGTTGTGAAGGAAATCAAAAGTTGTATCTACTCCAATGTTTCTGCATCCCTATATTTAAAACCCCTCTGCTTCAACAGGTTCTCCTAACCACTGTCCAGCTTCTCTAAGGAGTCAACCTTCTCATGAACTAACTGAACACATTTTCACATCTTTGTATCTCTAGTCATGTTGTGTAGGTCTAATAGCAAATTATTCAATCAGCTGGCTATATTTTATTTATTTATTTTCCTTCCTTTGAGATTGATCCACAGGAGGTTTGGCCAATTAAAATTCCCGAGAAGCCTTTATTGCAATGCTTTCAATTACTGTATAATTCTCTAATGTTTTGTGTCCAAGTGGCGTGCAATTAACAAAAATATTCTTACTCAATTACAATATCATTACTCATTAGGAAGCATTTGAAGGAAGTCATGCATACAAAGTATGGCTAATAGCAGTTCTGTAGTTGCTAGAAAGTTTGATAGATGAATATTTGGTTAAATCCAGATAAGACATTTCTGGATCACTGAAAAGTAACCGTCTGCTTGTTACTTTATGAGCATCTGTAAATGTTTCTAATGTTGAAGAGACAATTTACTGATTTGATTTTAGTTTATCAGACATACTAGAGTTGAAACTGTCAGTTGCAACAAAGTGAAATCTTGCTTGGTCCATGAATATTAAGCCTTAATTTAAGGATAGACAGAGCCTTTGCTGCTGTTGCAAAACGTCACAAACTTAGCAAGTCATTCATTCTTCCATGAATGAAATGCAGAATGGGTTTTATTTGTTAACTAGCTGGTAACCCAGCATTGCCTATATCTGACAGGGAGCCATTGAGAGGGGCCTTTCTTCCCCCAACTCCCAGGCCCATCATCCCTACCCTCTCCCTTCCCCTCCCATGTGCTCATCTTTCCTGCCGTGTCTACGATCATGGCACTTTGCCCCAAATCCATCAGGTTCTTCCCCATTGGTCCACTGGAGGGCAAATGTCAGAGGAAGCTGTGAAGGAACTGACATCACAAATAATTGCCACTCTGGGACACCGCACTCGGTGGACCAGGCATTTCAGAGTTATACTGGAACACACACACACACACACACACACACACACACACACACACACACACATCAAGGGTGTCTTACCCCCACAGTATTTTTCTCCAGAGAGTAAGTCATCTGTGTACCAGGTTTGGTTGAAATTACAGATGACTTAATCTCTGGAAACAAATACTGGGTTGGGTGGGTAAAACACCCCTGGTATGTATGTGTGTGCAACAAAATATACTTATTTTGTTGCTTATTTCACTTAAAATAAAAAGGTAGGCATTTAAATCAAACAGGCAGAGGTTTAAAATGGTAACAAAACTGAGAGGTGAATGCTAAGATGTTTGGGGAAGATAGATACTGGTCTAAGGATTCAGTTTTAAAAACAAATATATTATCAGTATGAGGTATAAGGAGGATTAAGGTATCAATTATTGTGAGGCTTTATATGCATACTCAAAGTATTATGTGATTTAACTTTGACAAGGTAAATAATAAGACAGGACTGGAACCTAGCAGGAACTTAATTACATGGAAGTTTTGCAAGTTGAATTGGTGTGCAGCAGCTAGCAGAAATGCATAATAGTCAAGAAGGAAAGTGAATTAAAAGTTTATTGAGGCCACTGTGGAATTCTTGTATTATGTCTTTCAGCTCTTTGGGATAACTGATCTAGATGGTATTTATGTATTTTTTAGATTTTTATCCCCACCTTTATTGTATAAGTAACTCAAGGTGGCGAATGAGCATAATATTTAATATAATATACTTCTTCATCCTTCTGGTTTTGCTTTGTGAGTGAGAACAAGTCAATAGGTCGCCAATCACGACTCCTTTTTTCTCATGCCACCTTTAGGACTTTCTCGGATTTTGAAAAGTCGACTAGAAATGACCACAAACCGGCTTGTTGACTGGGCCCTGGGAGAATACATGGCCTTTGGGTCCTTATTGAAAGAGGGCATTCATGTCCGGTTAAGTGGTCAGGATGTAGAACGGGGGACTTTCAGGTGAGTTGTCAATCATCTGCCATGCATTGGGGAGAAAGCATAACAAATTTATGGAGATAAATCCATCATCCAGGTTGTCCCAATGGCACTTTTCTAAAAGACAACTGACTTTCTTGGCTTTTCCCTTGAAAATGTTTTGCTTCTCATCCAAGAAACTTCTGACCGAATGTGGGGAATGCAAGGATTACAAAGAACTGCAAAGTATATAAATCCTTCTATTCGCCACCATTCAGTCAGAATGGAAGAAGCTTCTTAGGTGAGAAGTGAAACATTTTCAAGGGAAAAAACCCAGAAAGCCAAGTTATCTTTGGGACAAACATAAATGTTTCAGTAAGAATTGGTACTCATTTTTGTCTGCTTCAAAATTAGTGTACATTGTTGGGATACATATTTTCTGTAATGCTTGGAATGTTAGTTAAAAGCAAGATGCACTTACATGGGCAGCAGAATACACATTTCTGAATTTCTTGCAGAAACTGACTGCAAGAATCCTTAGCAGTGTCAGGAATAGACTTTTTTTGTTTAAATGTGGATAACGGAAAGAAACTGCATTAAAATTGTGATGATGAGATTGTCACATCAGCTTTCAAAGAAATGTGGACACCATTCAGAAATTGCTATTCTAATGATCATTTGCTTTATAAATATGATTTAAAATTTTACCATTTCCAAAGGAATAATTGTCTCTCTCGCCATATGATTTAGTGAAAATGACAAAGATTATCCACCCCCTACAGAAATAATTATTTATTCTGGGCTAACTCCTCCCTGTTTTATTGTGCAAACTAGTTCGGCATTCAAGCTTGCTCTTTTGTTTTTAAATGACGTGAGAAGCGAATTACCATAAATTTGCTCCCTCAATTAGCTTTCCATAGTCATTCTCTCACCTTTGAGCCAAGCTGGTCTCAGTTTTTTTTATCATCTTAATTTGTTTCAGAGTTACACTTTGCTAAGAGCTCTTTGCTAGTTGCATCAGGAGATCAAAGCTCCTGCCTGCAGCTTGGGGAAGCATAAGTCCTCAGAATAGCTATTTTCAGGGTAATGGTGCTTTTTTTCCTTTCGTGGTTCTAGAAGTTGAACATATTGGTGTGTTTCAGTCGGTTAGTCTTGCTTGGGGAGTTAATCGATTACAGTAATTACTTCAGTCATCTCTGTTTTTAGAACGGTCCTGGGTGCCCCATTCTAATGCTGCTTAATGGTGCTCCAGGGGCTTCTAGGCAGCCAATGTGTGCAGGGAGGGTAGCAAAGAATGCAACGGCCTTGAGCATTGCTTAAGCAGGTGGAAACCAAGGAGGCACGAGGCAAACTGCTCGCGTCTAAAAGCAATGAGCGATAGAATTTTGCAGCCGTAATTTGAGGGAAAGCAGCCGTGTTGTGTAATAGCTTCCACACTTTATATTTTATGGAGTATAACTGCTTATCTCAAAAAGCTTCATGCATTGCATAACAATGGTGCCAAAGTTACCTTTGGTGGCCGAGAGGCAGCAGCATTCTGTTTAAGGGCTTCATTCCATTCCTCCAAATTATTGTATTTTAAAGAATTTTTGATGTCAGTATATTGACATCAGTTGTGCATTCATGCGATCTTCAGGTTGGGAAAGCATGTGAGATGCCAGCAAGGACAGCCCCGATTTAAATTGAATGTAAGGTTGGAAATTCCTTTGGTTGAAGGCAAACTACCATATCTTGAATCCTTGCAATGGTCAGAGAGAGACTGCTCAATGAGAGTCGCCTATGGAGATCCTCCATCATCTAGGTCATGATTGCCCCAAGGGTGTTTTCCCAAAAGGCAACTGGACTTCCTTTGTTTTTTCTTTGAAAACTTTTTGCTTCTGTTTCAAGAAGTTTCTTCAGTTCTTGGATGAGAAGCAAAACATTTTCAAAGAAAAAAGCCCAGTTACTTTTTGGAAAAGCACCTTTGGGACTCAATGAAAGTTCTTGCAGTAATACATTTTAGCTGGCCAAATGTTTAGTGTTTCACATCTCCATTTCATTTTCCCCCCCAAATTCTTTTCAACTGGCTTGCTGAAAACTTTGGTAGCCATCGCCACCATGTGCTGCATGATCAAAATGTCGACAAAAGGACTTGTGTTCCTATGAATCACCTGTGGGAGCAACAGGCTCCTTATACCGTGTGCAATAGCTCTCTTTCAGAATACGGAGTCTTGGGTAAGTTAGATGGTTTTCTTTGGAGTTATTTAGTTTAAATGGATGCGCATAGCTTTGATAATCAGATTGAACTATAGTTTGTTATCATGTCAATGTATTTATTAGATTTTTCTAAAGACAACTTGTTGCTCTTTTAAAAAAAAAATCCTTCAGCATTATATTCTCTAAATGAAATACCGTTTATATATATAGCATAAAAGGAATGAGTTGTAAAAATTGTAAAAGAGAAAAGCAAATAAAGAGGCTTATGATATGAGTGTTATGATGGGTATGAAAGTGGGAGAATAATGGCTTTAACATTTTTAATAGCAAGTGGTTTAATTTTTTAAAAAAATGAAATAACATCTGCTTCCTGGAATTCCTTGGAAAAAGAGAGAAAAGATTTATATTACAGTAAGATATAAAATTGCAGTAGCAGATATTATAATTAGGCAAAAGTTATGGAACTATTTGATGTTTCACGAATTATTTTAATTGACTTTAAGGATATTGGTACAAAGATAATAACAATGGGCACCTCAGATAAAAATACTGTTTCCATAACCTTTGCTTTAATTGCTGGCTCCATGACAATGTTAAAATAACTAGTATCCTTCTCATAGGAAGACATATTTAATGATAACTGCGGCAAGAAGAAAATATAGTCTCATAAGCAGAAAATATGTTACTTATTTACTCAGACACCGGTTGTATATGCATTGCATTTGCATTGCACTAGAGGTTGCTGGGAGGAGTGGCTCAAGATGGGTTGAAGAGAACTGGGACTTTGTCAATTGGATCAAGCTGGCGATACAGGAACCGAGCCATTGATTGCATTTGCATTGCATTTGCATTGCTGTAGAGGTTGCTGGGAGGAGTGGCTCAAGGTAAGTTGGAGAAAATGGAGACTTTATCAAATAGATCAAACTAGCGACCTGCACACCTAATGGCTTGTGAATCATACAACTAAAAATCACAAACAGGAAGTCTGCAAGAGAATATGTATTTGCACTGACTCTGTTCAGGCATTTGACCTTCTGACCAGAAATGTTCATCTGAGCAAAATTATAATCTTAAACATCAGTAATTTGAAAACAGCAGAAATTCTCCTTGGTAAGTGTTTGTGTGATTACAATTTTATTTTAGCATGTTTGGTTTAGTTCAGTGCGAGGCTTATTTTGCAGCTGTTTTTTGTGGCACTCTTTTTAAGTTTGGATACTGGCCTACTAATAAGCAGACTGCTGGCAGACATGGACAGATTTCTTCTCCGGAGTCTTTAGTTTGTGCTCTTCAGGCTGAACAACTCAGCTGGCCAACTCAGCGAGTTTGTTCTGTTGGGCTGCTCTGCTATCAGCCTCTGTCTTCTGCAAAGACCCTGCATGAGAAGGGCAGAATGGACATCGGTTGGATCTGATAGATTCAGAGCCGTGGATGTAAACACAAAGCTTTTGGTGTGTCCCTGCACAATAGATATAGTCTCCTTGTTGAACGTATAGTGACTCAGTTGTTAGAGGTATCAGTTCAGAAAGAATGTGGAGGTTTTGAAAGACATGAAGGGTCTGCCTGGTGCTACTGCCAGCAGAGAAAAAGATCATCAAGAATGCTGTTGTGGCTCACCAGACTTAAACGATGAAGAGGTTGGGGAAGAACTTGGGCCAGTTCTGGAGCCAGGAAAAAACTCTGATGGATGCTCAGCATCGGACACAGAGATAGCACCAGGGCCGTCCAGCATTTCCCAGCCACTGGAGAGGCAGCTGCCTGGAGTCAGAGATGAGTGAGAAGAACAGCTGGGGCTGTGTGTATGTGCAGAGCAGATAGGAGAGATGAACAACGGAGGACAAACAGGTTTGTCTATTTGAACTGACTTAATTTGCAGCCTTTCAGCTGGGAGCTCAGGGCCTTGCAATTATCGTAACAAGACTGATAAGGCCTATTGCTTCATTTAACTCCTTGTAGGATTCTTGCCTGGACTTTGTGGGTGAATGCAGTTAATTCACAATGTAAATAACGTGGGGGTTTTCTTTGCGAGGAGTCTGTTTCTTGCTTCTGCGAAGCCTGGGTCAGAACAATTTTCAGCTGCCAGCTGAAGACTGATAGAAATGGGGCTAGGGGTTTTTAATGCTCAGCCTTTGCACAACCTCAAGGCTGGCCTGCTTTTGGAAAAGAAAGGAAGAAAAAGAAATAGGACAAAAAGTGGGGTCAAGATTTCTGCAGCGTCTTCAGAACGGAAGGAAAAAGTCTCCCCAATATTTTTCCCTCCACCCTGGCATTGTACCAGGAACCAGGACATGGTTAACGGTGGTATCGCTTGTTCTCCGTCGAAATGAAACAAACAAACAAACAAACTGGAGACGGATGCCCGGCATTGTCATTTTCAAAAGTTTCCAGACGGGAAGAAAGTGTCTTTGCGGCAGCACAAAAACAATTTTAAAAAATAACAGGCTCAGTTTTTCTCTGTAGCCAAATTTTCTTGACCAAAATGGAGGGCTAGCTGCAAAACTCAGCACGCTCAGAAAAACCAATGCACAGGAGTCTCGAAGACTCCTTACACTGCCTCGAGGAATGGGCATTGAACTCTGGGAGGACTGACCCGCAGATCAACCAATGTTTTGGGGAGTGCCGGCTCCTGAATCTGAGAAGATGGGGGTAGGGCCCATAGGGGCCCATATGCTACTTCTGCACTTCACCTCAGGAGTCCACAGTAGGCAACCAATGTGATCTCTGTACGCAGATATCTATCCACCAGGCCACACAGCATAGAGACTTTGCTGAGACAGGTTCATTAAAGATGGATGACCCAACTTCCTTCCCCATGTTCCACTGCATTTTAAGTGCACGCCGCACCTTCCTCCTGTTTCCTTCTGGCTCCACTCACCCTTCCCCAAATTTCTCTGCTTTTTGGCTTTTTTCCCCCATTCCAACCCCCCCTTCCCCCCATCTTTTCTGTCAAGATATCCAAACCAAGCTCACTTTGGAGGAGGAAGGTGCGGCCCTTGGATATTTAATACATTATTGGAAAAGGGAGCCAAGGGTTTTGTAATCACAAATCTAGACACTCCTGTTACATTATTGCCCACATCTTCATTTGGACCAAGGGTTCAGGGGGGGCTTGATTAAACGTTGGTCCCCTTCAGTCTTCAGACCGCTCATCTATTGCAGCCAAGCCTATAGCTTCCGTCCCTTTTTTACGTGTAAATATGTTTTATTTTCATTTTCATTTTCATTTCATACAGTCACATATATACTGTGCATAACCGGGGCCATATAACATTGAGCAATAAACACAGCCATCCTTGTCAACAATACTCCCCAAAATACAAACCCAATATACCACTTCAACCCTCCATACACCCTTTCTTTCACCCCCCTCCAACTTTCCTTTCTCCCCTACAACATTCCCCTCTACCCTACTTCCCCTCCCCCTCTATCACTCCTCTCTCCCAATACACTCCCTCCCTTCCATCTTACCCTCCCTCCGATCCTCTCTCCCACCCTCTCTACCCCTCTTTCTTCTTTCCTTCTGCTCCTCCCTTCGGTGTATTTCTACTATCTATCAATATATTCAGCTTCCTATTTTTACACTAGAATTAAAAAAGCAACAGTATACAAGTGCAATCATGTTACTTTAAAATCTAGCACATACTCTTCATCATTAAGGAGAGTAATCATCAACTGTTCCAAATCCTGCCAGGTTGGATTATGGGTTTTAATAATAACCCTGAACAAGTCAATAACCTCCTGAGGCTTAGCGGACAACGGTCCGTAATGTTGTTTCCACTTTAATAGGTCTGTAGTGGTGAACGGGACGTATTGAAATAGAGGCTGAATTTCTGCCTGTCCCTGTCCATCTATAATTCTTTGATCCACTTGGCAAAGTGGGGCTAGGAATTGACTTCTGGTTCGGACAGCAATAGGAGAAGTCCGTTGGGTTACAGGAGAAGGGGGTCTGCTAGAAGGACTTTCCACTTTTTGCTTTTCTCTCTGGTCACTTTGTCCGACTGCCCCTTAATTATTACCACAGCTAGCATTTTGTTGCTGCCTCGGATGATAAAGAGGGACATATGGAGGGGGACCTTCCTCTTCATAGGGTGTGGTCTTTAGGATAGCTTCTTTTCGGGGTTCCTCTTTTTAACCTGACATTCGCCATTTCCTCTCATTCGAGCCACACAAACCTTCATGGCTTCCATTCTACATTTACGAAGCCAGTCAGGATTCTGCTGTACTGCTCTTTGCCACTGGTCAGTATATTGATACTGATCCGGGTGGCCGGTTTTAGCACCTGTTAGAATCTGATTTACTTTTGAAATGATGTTCAGATTAAAAGTGCCTTCGGGCTTCCACCCTACATTAAATGTCAGCCATTCATTCTCACAGAATCTTTTCA
Source organism: Thamnophis sirtalis (assembly GCF_051295495.1). NCBI lineage: Eukaryota > Metazoa > Chordata > Lepidosauria > Squamata > Natricidae > Thamnophis > Thamnophis sirtalis. Next base: position 15,474,527 of record NW_028261395.1, read on the forward strand.
AATCCCCGGGATTGGGATCTCCATAATTTTCACTAAAAGCTTTCTTAAAGTTTCTCATCATGCATTGGAGAGACGTTCGAGGAACGCCTCCTCCATTTCCCATATTCTATTTCTAACACACTTTCCACTGACCTGCGACCCCGGAGACTCACAGTCGCCAACATGAACTGCAATGGCTTAACCACCCACACAATTCTAGAACCTCATTAGGATACGCCAGTTCCGTTAGGAAGGGATGCTATCCTGGGCTCAGGGGGTGATCGGGCCTCCTCTTCCACTCTTAACCGAGTGGGTCTACATTTCCCACAATACTTCCCTGCAGGCTTCTTCTTTTCTCAGCCAGTGTAATTTTGTTGATTTGTCCTGATCCCAGTCAGATTCTTGGATCGGCGGGGTCCACCAGATGCCCGAGGGAGGTCGTCTGCCCACTTCCAGAGAAAGTCTTTGTCGGCACCTGAAGATTGGGTGATACGGCCTCGATGGGGCACGGGTCGTGGCCAAAATTTGGATGCTTGACGGTTGACTCATGAAGGTTGCAGTGTCCTAGGGTCCTGGTGTTGAAAGAAATGTCCATCTGGGGATTAGTTCCAAGTGGGGCAAAAGACACTAGAAACATGGAGGCTGCTTGGAAAGATGGTTTATGGTGGACAGGATCACATGGCTTGAGCTCTTGAACAGAAAAGGGGGATCAGATGCTTCCAGATGTTGGGTGAAGAAGAAAAAAGAGAGAAAGATGCTGAAAGTTTTATGCCCTCTCTGGCCTTTGATCTTGATCTTTATTGATTGGTTGTCAGACTCCCATGGGGCCATGCAGGGGCAACTCTTTAGGCTGTGTTTTGAGTCCAACTTTGGTTGAGCATTGCTTCTTCCCAGGTGCCCTGTGATGAGATGGGTAAAGGGCTAATACTATCATGCCTTAATCCCATCACCCGGGAGCTGAAGGGGGATATATTTGTTATGTAGAATAGACCACCCCAGCTTTTTTAATAGCCCATTGACAAAGTGGGGGCTACTAAGAGTTAGTCTGTTTCCTGCCTACAAATACGTTTCTCCATTTCTGATCCAGGGAAATATTATATTCTGCCTTCTTAATGTTTCTCAGAATATTTCATTTTTCTAGCAGAGGGGTAGGTTTTAACTTCCTACACTGAGGTCAACTTTTGTGACCTTCTGAGAAACAATGGGGAAGCCAGATGCACTTACCAACTTGTTTTCAACGTAACAACTGCAGTGACTCACTTAACAATTGGGACAAAAAAGATAGTAAAATCGGCCAAAACTCACTTAACAACTGTCGTGCGTAGGAACTTCCAAAGCACCTGAAAGCAGGACAAGAAGGAATGGGTGGAAACTAATCAAGGAGAGAAACAACCTAGGAGGAATTTCCAGTTTTGTACGTCTGATAGCCTATTTATTTAGACAAAATTATGTGCGAGTTCAAGATGGCTGCTAGGCTTTTCTCGTCTTGAATCATCTAGACGAAAATGCCGGAAAAAACTTCAAGAAGCAGCTTTTTATCAACTAAAGAAGGTTCTCTCGGGATGACTAGGACCCAGAGGGGCCAGAGAGACCAGTCAGCCTCAGGGGCCGCCACATTGGGACGACCCCGGACCTCGCAGGCTTCAGCGGCTTTAGCTCCAGCGGTTTTCACATTACCTTGGCCGTTTGGCGACGAGAATAACTCCGGCTCGATAGCAGTGGCGGCGTTTGTCAGCGACTCCAGCGCCTGTTTCATTCTTTTGCCCTGTCTGTCCATAACCAAGACCCAGGGAGACCAGGGAGACCAGTCCTGGGCCGCGCAGATCTTGGCGGCCTCAGCAGCTCTGGTGGCTCCGGCGGTTTTCGCACCATCTCATCCGTTTGGGGACGAAGAAAACAATTCCACCCTGAGAGCAGCAGCGGCGTTTTTTGACGATTACAGCGCCTGTTCCATCTTTCTGCCCTGCCAGCTTGGAACGGTGAGCCTGTGGGGACTCCCGGTGGTTGTTTTACCCCCCAGAAAGGAGACTTTTGAACTGGGTTGTTACTGGGATTAGGCGGACTGAACGGCGGATTTGCTATCGCCGCTGTAGCCTTTCCCCTCCCCCCTACAGCAGCTACGTGGTGTTTCATCTTGAGGAAGGGGTAGCCGGGTCTCAACATCAGAGTGGCCAGACTGGATGGTTAATCCTTGTCACTGCCACCGGAGTTTCTTTAAGACAGACCCCCCTTCCCTCTTTTCATCTTGGTACGGAGACCTTTGTGACTGCAGTTTCTGCTGTGGGTGGTGGACAGATGATGGAGGCGTCTTGTGCCCTTACTAGACGCCCACAGTACCTTTCGAACATACTTCCCCAGTTTGCTGAACTTTCGGGCTCTCTACTGCACCAACATTTATTGAACCAACATTATCCTAGAGGAGTAGGGGGAGACGATTTGGGTGTCTGTAGAGACTGGCTATTTTGTGTGATTACAATTGCCACGACTACAACTCCTCCAGACTCCCTCCTCCGCCCTCCTCCCCCCGTGACTTAGCCTTGGTGCTCACACTATCATTGTTTGCTGCAGAGCCATCTGCTGAGAACCATTTGGCTCTCCCTGAATTCGTAATTTAACAACTGTGCAATTTTTAATTCTTTTTACTTTCTTTTTCTCCCTCTTCTTTCAGTCTTAGTATGGGATATGCATGTGATATGTATGTAGTTGAATGAATGGTCCCACTTTTTATTGCTATTACTGCTGTATTTTTGTGTTTTAATTATTACGTGGGGACTGCTTGGGTGAGTGAATGAGTATGTTTGATTCGGAGGACCTGCCGGGGAATGCGGGGGTCATGGGGGTGGTTGAGGGGACCATGGAAACGGGAGTGGGCCGGAGCATTACGGTCGTAACGGGGAGGGGCAGATATGGCGGGGACTTTAGGGCTGGCCATTACCGGGGAAGGAGGGCTCGCTACGTCACAGAGATCCCTCCTTCCGGCCCTATGAGTTCCACTCCGAGGCCAGATGGTGCGAGTAATCAGGACCCTGGTCTCAAGCTGTTGTCGCTAAATGCCAGGTCTGTAGTTCACAAGGCTCCCCTCGTCCGGGACTTAATTTTAGACGAGAGGGCAGACCTGGCATGTATTACTGAAACCTGGCTGGGCCCGGAGGGAGGAGTCCCCCTCGTAGAGATGTGCCCAGAAGGATTTCAGGTGCTTCATCAGCCGAGAGCCCAGTGAAGGGGTGGGGGTGTGGCTATTGTTATCCGGGAGTCTCTAGCACCTCGTAGGATCCCTGCTCCGGAGCTTGTCGGGTGTGAGTCCCTACTGGTGAAGTTGGACCTCAAGGGTCAAGTGGGTTTGCTGTTAACGTACCTGCCTCCCAACAGCGTTGCAGCAGCCCTCCCCTCGCTCCTCGAGTCGGTAGCCGATCTAGCAATTGAGTTCCCCAGGCTTATGGTCCTGGGGGATTTCAATTTGCCTTCGCTCGGTGAACACTCTGATGGGGCGTAGGAGTTCATGGCTTCCATGACAGCCATGGGCTTGACTCAAGTAATTCGGGGCCCAACCCACTCAGCGGGTCACACGCTCGACCTCGTATTTCTCTCGGAGCAGTGGACTTGTGATCTTGGTCTGAGGGGTAATGAGATCATACCCCTGTTGTGGTCAGACCACTGCCTACTGAGGCTTGACTTTCGGAGACCAAACCCCCACTGTAGGGAGGAGGAACCGACCAGGTGGTTCCGCCCCAGGTGACTTATGGACCCCTTGAGGTTCCAGACGGAGCTTGGGGTTATTCCTGATACCCTTGCCCACAGTCCGGTGGAGACTCTGGTTGCTGCCTGGAACTCGGCGGCATCAGAGTCTCTTGACCGGATTGCGCCACTACGGCCACTCCGAGGCGGTGGATTCCGGAGGCCTCCTTGGTTCACCGAGGAGCTCCGGGAGAGGAAGCGCCAGAGGAGACGCCTAGAGCACCTATGGAGGTCCAATAAATCCGAATCGAACCGAGCACTCTTAACATCTTGCACCAAGGAGCACATCAGGGCAATTAGGACAACAAAAAGATCGTACATTGCCACCTTGATTGCATCCGCTGAGTCGCGCCCAGCCGCCCTGTTTAGGATAACCCGCTCCCTGCTAAACAGGAGGGATACGGGGGACCCCTTGCAGGGTAGAGCTGAGGACTATGTCCAGTTCTTAGCGGACAAAGTTGCTCGGTTTCGATCGGATTTGGACTCTGATTTTGCAGATCCAGCCGAGGCACAGGAGGAAAATCTGGCAGACCATCGCTGGGTTGAGTTTCAGGATGTTGCCCCTGGGGATGTGGACAAGGCCATGAGAGCTGTGAGTGCCTCCACTTGTGTACTGGACCCGTGCCCCTCCTGGCTGGTTGCCAACAGCAGGGAAGTGACACGGGGCTGGATCCAGGTGGTTGTTACCGCCTCCCTTCGGGAGGGACTCTTCCCCTCCGCACTTAAAGCGGCGGTGGTGAGACCCCTCCTGAAGAAACCATCTCTGGATCCAGCCGTGCTTAACAATTACCGTCCAGTCTCCAACCTCCCCTTTGTGGGGAAGGTTGTTGAGAAGGTGGTGGCCTCCCAGCTTCAGCGGACCTTGGAGGAAGCTAGTTACCTTGACCCATTCCAGTCCGGCTTCAGGCCTGGCTACAGCACAGAAACCGCTTTGGTCGCATTGACCGATGACCTCTGGAGAGCCAGGGATGGAGGCCATGCCTCCATCCTGGTTCTCCTTGACCTCTTGGCGGCTTTCGATACCATCGACCATGGTATCCTTCTACGACGACTGCGAGAGGTGGGGGTGGGAGGCACTGTTTTGCAGTGGTTCGCCTCCTACCTCTCGGGCAGGTCGCAGTCGGTGTTAGTTGGGGGGCAGAGATCGACCCCTAGGCCCCTAACATATGGGGTGCCGCAGGGTTCGGTCTTATCCCCCCTACTATTCAACATCTACATGAAACCGCTGGGTGAGATCATTCGGAGGCACGGGATAAGATACCATCAATACGCGGACGATACCCAGTTGTATCTATCCGCCCCGTGCCAACTCAATGAAGCGGTGGACGTGATGAGCCAGGGCCTTGAAGCCGTTGGGGACTGGATGAGGGCTAACAAACTTGTACTCAACCCGGATAAGACAGAGTGGCTGTTGTGTTTCCCTCCCAATAATTTGGCAAGTGTTCCATCACTCAGGCTGGGGGGTCAAACACTACACCCCTCAGACAGGGTTCGCAACTTGGGAGTCCTCCTGGACCCACAGCTGACCTTTGATCACCACCTGTCGGCTGTGACCAGGGGGGCATTTGCCCAGGTTCGCCTGGTGCACCAGTTGCGACCCTTCCTGAACCGGGAGGCTCTCACAACAGTCACTCGTGCCCTTGTGACCTCTAGGCTGGAATACTGCAACATGCTCTATATGGGGCTGCCCTTGAAGAGCATCCGGTGACTTCAGCTAGTCCAGAATGCAGCCGCGTGAGCGATTGTGAGTGCACCTCGGTTCACCCACATAACACCTATCCTCCGTGAGCTGCGCTGGCTACCTGTTGATCTCCGGGTGTGCTTCAAGGTGCTACTTACCACCCATAAAGCCCTTCATGGTAGTGGATCTGGGTACTTGAGAGACCGCCTCCTGCCAATCACCTCCTCGCGACCAATTAGATCACATAGATTAGGCCTCCTCCGAATTCCATCTGCCAGTCAGTGTCGACTGGCAACTACACGGAGGAGAGCCTTCTCGGTAGTAGCTTGGACCCTTTGGAACGATCTCCCCGTGGAGATCCGTACCCTCACCACCCTCCAGACCTTCCGCACAGCACTTAAAGTCTGGCTATCCCGTCAGGCCTGGGGTTAAGATTGTAATCCGTCCCCACCCGAATGATGAATGTTGTGTTCTATTTTAATTATGTATTGTTCTTGTGTCATTGTTTGTATTCCCTTCCCCATGAATTGTAAGCCGCCCTGAGTCCCCTCAGGGAAAAGGGTGGCCTATAAATAAACTTTCCAATTCCAATTCCTGACGCTTAGAAGAATTAATCAGTGGAACGGCTTGCCTCCAGAAGTTTTGAGTGCTCCAACATTGAAGGTTTTTAAGAAGAGACTGGACAAGCATTTGTCTGACGTTGTATAAGGTTTCCTGCTTGAGCAGTGGATTGGACTAGAAGACCTCCAAGGTCCCTTCCAATGCTGTTACTTCTGTTATTCTGTTATTCTAGTCAGGCGTGTGATGCTGATGTTGTTGTGCATCTCGACACTAACCATCTGTCCTGTGCAGAAGGATTTCCAGAGCTTGGGACAGGAACTTAGCAGGAGAGGCCGTAGTCTTTTTCAGAGATTTTATCTGAATGTAAGGAGCAAAAAGGAAAAATCCCCAGGTTATGGTGGAGTTAATATGTGGCTGGTATGAAGCGGAAGTTTTTATTCTGTTAGTCAGGGTGTCTGCAGCTGGTCCGATGAAAAAGATGATTTGCATCCATCACAGAAAGGGACTGAGTTACTTAGCACTAAATTCAGGAGTTTTCTGGACAAGCATTTAAACTGGGAGGACAGAGAGTTGCGGTAATTCGTACATAACATTTCTGTCCCCAGCAACCTAATAGGAGCCAGCAGTGTGCAGCAGCAGCCAAAAAAGCCAATGCAGTCCTAAGCTGCATTAACAGAGGGATACAATCAAGATCAAGTGAGGTACTAATACCACTCTATAAAGCTGTAGTAAGATGACACCTAGAATACTGCATCCAGTTTTGGTCACCACAATATAAAAAAGATGTTGAGACTCTAGAAAAAGTGCAGAGAAGGCCAACCAAGATGATTAGGGGCAGTGGTGGGATTCAATTTTTTTTACTACTGGTTTTGTGGCCGTGGCTTTGTGGGCGTGGCAGGGGAAGGATACTACAAAATCCCCATTCCCTCTCCACCCCACTAACCTGCTTTCCAGCTCCGTTCTCCTGCACAGGGCAACAAAAGAAGATCGGCTGGGAGGCAGCAGGGGCAGGGCCAGCTTACTCAAAATTTCTTCTCCAGAACCTGCCAGAATTGGCTGAATACCACCTCTGATTAGGGGGCTGGAGAGTAAAACATATGAAGAACGGTTGCAGGAACTGGGCATGGCTAGTCTAGTGAAGAGAAGGACCAGGGAGACATGATAGAAGTCTTCCAATAATTAAGGGGCTGCCCCAGAGAGCAGGAGGGGATCAAGCTATTTTCCAAGGCACCCGAAGGCCAGACAAGGAACAATGGATGGTTTAGGTTTAGGTTTAGGTTTATTGGATTTATATGCCGCCCTTCTCCCAAGGACTCAGGGCGGCGTACAACATTTAAAAAAACACATATTACAAAAGTTAAAAAAAATTAAATAGAATATCCAAAAAACAAACCCAATTTAGATTAACAATAACATTTTTAAAAGAAATTCGATTAAAATTAACAATAATCAATAATTTATTTTGTTTTGTTCAGGCCAGGCTGGCTTGCTGGAAAAGCCAACTTTTTAGGGTGCATCAGAAGGACCAGAGGTCGGGGATTATACAAAGCTCTGGGGGCAGCTCATTCCAGAGGGAAGGCGCTCCCACAGAGAAGGCTCTCCCCCTGGGGGTCGCTAGCCGACACTGTCTGGCCAATGGCACCCTGAGGAGGCCAACTCTGAGGGATCGCACTGGACGGTGGGAGGCTACTGGTGGCAGTAGGTGGTCTCGTAGGTATCTTGGGTCTAAGCCATGGAGCGCTTTAAAGGTCATAATTAATACCTTGAATCGCACCCGGAAGGCAACCGGCAACCAGTGCAGGGTGCCTAAAAGGGGTGCAACATGGGAGCACCTAGGTGCCCCCATGATAACCCGCGCAGCTGCATTCTGGATCAGGTGAAGCCTCTGGGTGCTCTTCAAGGGCAGCCCCATGTAGAGAGTGTTACAGTAGTCCAGGCGAGAATGGACGAGGGCATGAGTGACTGTGCACAGAGCATCCCGATCCAGGAAGGGGCGCAAGTGACGTACCAGACGAACCTGGTAAAAGGCCCCCCTGGTCACGGCCGTCAGGTGTTCTTCTAAACTTAGCCGCGTATCCAGGAGGACGCCCAAATTGCGGGCCCTCTCTGAGGGGGCTAAAATTTCCCCCCCTATCATCAAAGATGGAACAAGATGCACAAATCGGGATGACGGAAACCACAGCCACTCAGTCTTGGAGGGATTGAGCTTGAGCCTGTTCCTCCCCATCCAGATCTGCACAGCCTCCAGGCATCGGGACATCACATCGAGGCCATTGTTTGGGTGGTTTGGGGTAGAGATGAAAAGTCGGGTATCATCAGCATATTGATGATATCATACCCCAAAACCACGGATGATCTCACCCAGTGGTTTCGTATATATGTTGAACAGGTGGGGTGAGAGAACCGACCCCTGGGGCACCCCCCAAGTAACGCGCCTCGGGGTCGATCCCTGCCCTCCAGTCAACACAAACTGCAACCGATCCAACAGGTAGGAGGAGAACCACCGTAAAACGGTGCCCCCCACTCCCAACACCCAGAGTCATTGCAGTAGGATACCATGGTCGATGGTATCGAAAGCCACTGAGAGGTCTAATAGGACCAGGACAGAGGAGCAGCCCCTGTCCCGGGCACACCAGAGATCATCGACCAACGCAACCAATGCCGTCTCCAGGCTGTATCCGGGCCTGAAACCCAACTGAAACGGATCCAGGGGGACAGGTTCATCCAGGGACTGGGGAAGCTGACGTGCTACCGCACTCTCGACAACCTTCGCTACAAAGCGAAGATTGGAGACCGGATGATAGTTGGCTAAAGAAGCTGGGTCCAGGGAAGGCTTCTTAAGGAGGGGCCTCACCATCGCCTCCTTCATGGAGACTGCACAAGGAGAGATTCAACCTGGAAATAAGGAGAAATGTTCTGACAGTGAGAATAATCAACCAATGGAACAGAAGTTGCCTTCAGAAGTTGTGGGAGCTTTATCTCTGGAGGCTTTCAAGAAGAGACTGGACTGCCATCTGTCAGTAATGGTGTATGTCTCCTGCTTGGGCAGGAGAGATGACCTCCAAGATCCCTTCCAACTCTGTTAGTATGTATGTATGTATGTATGTATGTATGTATGTATGTATGTATGTATGTATGTAAAATGAATTCTACAATTGAAAGTTTACTATTCCAGCTTATTTAATTACTCCCTATCAAATTTCCACATCATTCTAGTTTTACTTGAATACTCTCATAGTTTATAAAAATATAAAATACAAGGAAAAAATCCATGGAAAAGTAATAGGAGACAGAGGGAAAAAGTGGGTGCAGTTTAGCAGGAGAGAAAAAAAAGAAAAAGGCACTGACTTCGGACACTCTTTAGCACGATAGAAGGTAACAATACAACCACAACTTTTTGCTTTTACGTAACACTCTGTCCAAGCCATTTCTATAACAATAAGCCTGTCTAGTTTACAAAAACAGAATCAAAGTTTATTCTCTTGCATTGCAAACATAAAATCTGGAAGCAATTTCAAAATAGAAGCAAAATTAAATATCATCTCTTATTTGGATAAAAGAATCAGTTTAGCCATCTCCGCTTCTGTTTGCTGTGGGGAATAATATATCATTCATTCTCGTATTTTCAAATCTAGTCCATAATATTTTACCTACTTTGAAATATTATTCAGCATTTCTTAAATGAACCGGCCGACCTGCAAATAATTAATTAAAACATTATATTGAAGTCACCCTTACCAGCTTATCTTCATAGAAGACAATTTTTTTCTTCTCGGGAGAATCTATCAAGTCTCCAATACTTGTAATGTGTATACCTGAGGATTTTTTATTCAGAACAGGGTATTTATATAACAGAAATAACAGAATAACTGAGTTTATTCTTTATTACCCTTGTAGGTCATCTAGTCCAACCCCCCACCCAAGCAAGGGACCCTATACCACTTCTGATATATGGCAGTCCAGGCTCTTCTTGGAGGTTTCCAGTGATGAAGCTTCCACAAGCTTCATTTGTAGGCAAGCTGTTCTATGAGTTAAGTGTTCTCACTGTCAGAAAATTTCTCCTTATTTCTAGGTTGACTCTCTCTCCTTGATCAGTTTCCATCCATTATTCCTTCTGTGGCCTTTGGGTCCTTTAGAAAACATGTCGATCTCCTCCTCTCTGTGGCAGCCCCTCAAATATTGGAAGACTGCTCTCGTGTCTCCCCTGGTCCTTCTCTTCAGTAGACTAGCCAAGCCCAGTTCTTGTAACCGTTCTTCATATGTTTTGGTCTCCAGTCCCCTAATTATCTTGGTTGCTCTTCTTTCCACTTTTTCTAGAGTCTCAACATCTTTTTTACAGCACGGTGACCAAAACTGGACGCAGTATTCTAGGTGTGGTCATACTAAGGCTTTATAGAGTTTTGCCCAGTCTATATGTGTACTTTTGGTTTTTCTTACCTAAGTGTAGGACTTTACTTTTCTCTACATTGAATTTCATTTGTTAGATAGGGCCCAGTGTTCAAGTCTGAGCCTTTCATCTGGGATGTTGGCTATTACTGCCAGCTTAGTATCATCTGCAAATGTGGTTAGTTCCCCTTCTATTCCCCCATCTAAGTCCTTTATGAAGATACACACACAATCATCTGTTAGCACATCACATGAGCAAGTATTTGTATTCTTATCCCTCCCTTTGACTTAAGTTGAAGATAAAATCTTAATGGGCAACACACAATGCATTTGTACCCTTACCAATCTTGTGACCTATTTCAGTGCAAACATTTAGGAAAAGATACCTTGAGGGCAGAAAACGTCATAAAGACAAATAGCTTGGCGTTGTCATGGGTTAAAAAGTAAACTAGGTTAGTGTCATTTAATGTTTTCATGAAGTTTCCAGCTCTGCTTGAAATCTTGTACTGTGGCACAACACAACAGAATTGCAGAGAGATCACAGCTATTCTGACCATTGGCTATTATTGTGCTTGAACAATAGCGGTGCAAGAACTGTGCTGGTCATTATAGTAATTTTTTGTTCTGTTCTTTTAGTGATTTTTCTAAGACAGTATTTTACCGTAAATGTGTTAATCATTTTGTAGCAGGGGGGAGGGTGCGGGGGGAGGGAGAGATTCATTTAACATTTGAAAGCATTCCAGATAAATTTAGAATACGACCACTTTAAAGAATTGAAACTGCAGCAACTTTGGCCTGTATCCACATGTCATGTTTTAAGCATACTGCACTTTTTTTCTACATTACTTGAATTAATTTTCTATCTCCATAGATAGTGTGTCAATAAGTATACCATACAAATAAACAGAGGCTAGATTTATTCCCAGACCTGTGACATTTCTTAACTGATGTATAGTTTTTCTAAACTAGTTTAACTTACTTTAGTTTAAATACAAAGGCTGAGAACTCAAGTTTCAGAAACCATGATGATTTCCGAGCTGGAAACATGGAAGATGTAGAAGATTTTTTGACAGACAAACCATAAGGAATAGAATATAGAATTATTTATTGGCCAAGTATGATTGGGCACACAAGGAATTTGTCTTTGGTGCATAGGTTTAGTGTACATACAAGATTCAAAACATTTGTGAAGAATCATAAGGTACAACACTTAATGATAGTCATAAGGTACAAATAAGCAATCAGGAAACAATCAATATCAATATAAATCATGAGAGGAGAGCTGACGTCGTGACGGCACAATGTTTAGATTTAGGTTTATTAGATTTATATGCCGCCCTTCTCCCAAGGACTCAGGGTGGCATACAACATTAAAAGAAACACATAATACAAAAGTTAAAAAAAATTAAATAGAATATCCCAAACAAACCCAATTAGAATTGACAATAACATTTTTTTAAAAAATGCGAATTAAAATTAACAATGATCAATCATTTATTTTGTTTTGTTCAGGCCAATGTGCGATCTTGGTGCTCCGAGATCGCAGTTGAATGTCTGCCTCTGGATGGTCCATTTGGACCTAAACCGTCCCGCAGAGACGGTGATTGAGAAGGGCACCTCCTGCTGATCTCAGGGACTCTGCAAAGTCCCTGAAAGATCCAGGAATAGCCCTTTTTTCCGCCAACAGAAACACAGCTAATGAAGCTGCTGAAGTTGGGACAGCTCTGGAACAGGAAAAAAGCAGAAAGAGAAAGTGTGTTGAATTGGGTGAGGAAATTTTATTATTAGAGGAAGAGACTACCCAAGAAAAAAAAATAAGTTGTTAAGATTGAACACAGAAAACTGTAGGTGGTGGATTGATCTGTGTTATCCAGTTTCTTTCCAGGGAAGACAACATTTTGACTTGAAAGATAACAAATGAACCTGTTTGAAGTTTATTAAAATAGCCTTGAACCCTATAGTGGCAGTTTCTGCAAAATTAAAAGAATGGCTCAGCAGGAAAAAGAAACTGTAACATTGCAAATGATTATGTTTGAAATTCAAAATCTATTAGTTGTGACAGAGAGAATTGAAAAGAGATTGGAGAATATGGAATACAAAACAGAAAAACTGATGGAGAAACTGAGGATATTTACCAAATGAAGAAAGTGGAGGACAGAGTTCAAAAGAGGGAAGAAAAAATGAGCAAAGAGATAAGTAAACTGTAGATACTGACAACAAAGTGAGCGTAGTTGGTAATGGCAAGAGCGGAATATGGAAAGGGGAGATAGATGGATTGGAATTCTACCCCAGACTTAAAAGCACAGAAGAAGAAAAGAGAGAAAAATTGATGGAGATAAGGAGAGAAATCTTGACAGAAGCATTAGCGATAACCAAAGATAAGCTGATGGAAAGAACAGATGTTGGGTTTCAAGCTTTTATGAGATACGAAAGGAATAACATGTTGCCAAGAGAAGTTTATACAAGATTTATTAAGAAAATAACTAGAACATTAATGCTACAAATGGCAAGAGATATAAGATCGTACTATTACTGGAAAGATACAGGTTGATGCAATGAAAATGTATAATAAAAAATTAAGCTAAATTTAGTTTACTAGTAGTATGTATAAAATGAAGTGACAAAGCTATAATTAAATAATGATTAATAATGATAACAATACATATAGATATATTAATTTGATAATATGAAATTTTATATAAACAACACATGGAGATTATGAGAGGGGGTTTAAAAGTTGTATCTAGAATATGTTATAAAGATGTATTGTGATTGGATGATTTTAGGATGATTTAATGGAATGTTATCATATAATCCTATTCTAGATTTTGAATATTATATATAAAAGGATGTAAAAACAATTATAGTCAAATTAAGGTTGAGATATAATAATTGTGATATACATAAATATAGGTGAATTTAAAATATGCGATTTGATATGAAAGGCAGGTGGTGACTATGGAAGAGATGCATGGAAATACTGTAACCAACTGACATACTTTCTACAATTTGTAATGAAAGATGGTTTTTTATTTTTATTTTTATGTTTGTTTGTCCTTGTTCAAAAACAAATAAAAATTGTTTTTAAAAAATATCAATATAAATCATAAGGATACAAGCAACAAAGTTACAGTCCTGCAGTCATAGGTGGGAGGAGATGGGTGATAGGAACAATGAGAAGACTAATAGTAATAGTAATGCATATTTAGTAAATAGTTTGACAGTGGTGAGGGAATTATTTGTTTAGCAGAGTGATGGTGTTCGGGAAAAAACTTCTTGTGTCTAGTTGTCTTGGAAGGTTTCTATTAATTAATAACGATTAAGAGAACTAATAAGACCTTACTTTAACTTCTGATCCTGGCTGGGAACTCTGTTTCCAGCGTGTCTAAGCATGACAGGAAGTATTTACAATGGACTGTAATTAATATACGTTTTGGTATCATTTTTGTATAACTTGGCATTTGTGGTGCTACTGCTATTATGTTGTTATTGTCATCCTTGGGATGGTGACATTGTTCAGTGGGTGGCATTCCTTCCTTCGAGAGCGGGGCATTGGATTTTCATTTTAATGTGTGCTATTGTGTATATGGATAAATGACAATAAAGGTCATCTTATCTTAATTGTGTTTCTCTGGGCTCTGGATGTTCTCTGATCTGGTTTCCCATCCTCCAGACATTTAGCACATCACTGGCTACACATCAAGTGTTCAATAATTCAATCCTGAACTATAGATACAGGCAATTCTTGTCCACTGACTGTTTGCAGTTACAAAAATGATAAAAAAGTAACATTGTGTGTCACATTTTTACAGCCTTTGCAGGTTGTAGGAAAGGAAAGCTGAAGTCCAATCCTAAGCACGGGCATGGTTTTACGATGCTTCACTTAACGTCTGATTTGCCGGTCTCACTTGTGGGGGGTTGTCATTAAAGAAGGACTCCCTGTATTTTTCACTAGGGCAACGGTTGGGTTTAATCAAACCTTTTCCTTTCTTGCTTTCTTAGGTTTTGAACTTGGTTTTGCAATGTCGAGTCCCAATGCGCTTGTATGCTGGGAAGCTCAGTTTGGTGATTTTCACAACACCGCCCAGTGCATCATTGACCAGTTCATCAGTTCTGGCCAAGCCAAGTGGGTCCGTCACAATGGAATCGTCCTTCTTTTGCCCCACGGAATGGAAGGAATGGTAGGCCTTTCGCCAATCGCAATAAGATTTCCGGGCTTGCAGGAAGCAATTCGTTTCCTTACTGAAGCTTTGAAATAATGCATTTTTTTCCCTACGTATTTTGCCTTTCCTGTTTAAATACCCTTTTAAAATATAGTTTTTAAGAAGAGATGGGACAGCCCTTTGTCTGAAATGGTATATAGGGCCTCCTGCTTGGGTGGGTGGGGGTTTGACTGAAGGACCTCCAAGGTCCCTTTCAACTCTGTTACTCTGCTTTTCTGTTATTCTTTCTGTGGTCATGTGTATCTACCTCATGAAGCTGAAAGAGAGTCCCAAATAGGTACAGGACTGTGATGGCGAACCTATAGTATGCATGCCAGAGTTGGCATGCAGAGCCCTCTCTGAAGATCAGCTCAGTTCCACTACGCAGGCGCGCATGCCTCCCACTGGCCAGCTAGTTTTCGGATCTCTGCCATGCCTGCACGGGGGGCACATGTGTGGATGTTGCATGTGCATGTCCAGGAGGCAAGCGCATGTGGTGGATTGTGCATGCATGCGTGGGGGTGGAGGGAGTGTGGAGGTTGCACACGCGTGCATGGAGTGCACATGGGGGGGTCGCATATGCATGAATGGAGCATATGCAAGGAAGTTGCGCATTACTTTATGTATTATGCATTATGCACATTGCGTTATGGTCATGCACATGCTTTCTGCACACAAGAACAAAAAGGTTAGCCATCACTGGTATAGAATCTCCTGCTTTGGGCAGGGGGTTGTCTAGAAGACCTCCAAGGCCCCTCCCAACCCTATTATTCTATGTTCCACCAGCTTGAAATAGGCTCATAGAAGAGTAGGGTTAGAAGAGGACTTTGAGGTCCCCTGGTCCAGCTCCCCATCCTGATTAAGGAATCCTCACACCTTCCATTGTTCTTCTGTAGTGTGAATCTTTTGCGATGAATAAAAATATTAGTGAAGAAGATGGCAAATGTTCTTAGGGGATTTAATGTACACCGAGAATAAGCCCCACTCATTCTAGTAAGTCTAGTAAGATGCTGAGAGATTTTTTAGAGTTATAAAGCGTTCCACACTTATAATATACACACATAGTAATGAGCTACTAAATCTCCGTGGCAGCCATCGGTGGCAAAGGCTACAGCTTCTACTCAACTGTTTGAATCAAGTGATATAAATTCATGTCATGATTCAAGCAGGATTTCTACTGTTAAAATATCTTGCTGGACCAGTTTGCATATCATGCGGTCCTTTGTAGCTGTTGATTTTGTATTGCACTTTTGCCGGAGCAATTCTGCCTCAAATTGCAATTTTATTTGGATTCAGAGGGTAGATAATTAAACTTCTTTTCCTTCAAATGCTGTAACTATCAGGGTCCGGAGCATTCATCAGCCAGGCCGGAGAGGTTCCTTCAGATGAGTAACGATGATCCCGATGCATTCCCTGTAAGTAGGTTGATTGATTGATTATCTATCTCTTCCCCTGCCCTTTCATCCATGTTAATAATGTTTCCTATCAATCACTGGCTTTAAACCACCAATGATATTAATTGAGCAGGCTTGCAAAAAAAAAAGCCAATGTATAAACTATCTGGTGGATTAAACATACCTTCTTTTGACAGTGGGAAGAAAACCTCTCTGCATATATTCATTATAATCTTCCTTTGCTAAGAAATTAAAAAAAAATCACAACATATAAGTAAAATATAAAATGTGCATGGACAGATAGTAGGCCAATTAATACCTATTATTTACTTAATGCAGGAACTCAAAATACAGCAAACAAGACCTCATAGCCACCAGTCAAATTATCTGATCTTAGCAGATTTGCCACATGATTTACAATAGGTTACAATTTAGTATTTTCAATCATTACATTTATCCAGAGAAGCTTTGGCTGAAATATTCAGTTTTTAAAATATATCAGGGAAATTAACTATGGGTTTGCTCACCTTCCTAAAAACTGGCACTTCAAAGGCAGGGAACCCCAAATATTGGAAATATATGTAGTTTCATGGCTAGTTGCTAAGAGTAGATTGATCTTCCCTAGTGGGAACAGAGGAATGGGATTTAATCCTGGGTCCCAAGACTAAAGACTCTATTTGTGGAGTCCTACCCTTTATACACAAAATTGCTCCTAACTGAAAAATGACAGTTTATGTCAGGCGTGCCTCATTCAGTATCCAAGAAAGAAAACTCCATTTGAGTAGAGGTAAAGCAATTTTTACTAGACATGAAATGAAAGCAGCTAAAGAAAAGCAAGATCTGAGACAAAAAGGCGCAAACGTGTACATATCAAACATTTACCCAGGCCCTCTCCCCAATAACCCCAACCCAATGTCCAATCTGCAACTCCCAATGGTGTAGTGTGGGGTGCATCTTCAAGTGGCCTTATGGTATTCAGAGACGGTTGACCTTGATCAAACCTAAACACAAGCCATCAGTATGCCCAGAAGATGGTGAGACCAAAACTCCCTTCATGAATCTCCTCTAGCACCAGCCGTTCCCCTCCCAAATACCATAAGTCCCCACCCTCCCTGTTACTATGGCAGCCAATAGCAAGCAAGCAAAGCAGAGGCTGATAGTTTATTTTCCTAACAACCTCCAAATAATTACATTGACATTAATCATAACGGAGCACAACTTCTAAAGACACAAACGAAAGCAGGAATCTTTGTGGTCCTTTACAAGGGGCCATGTTTCACTGCAACAGATAAATTCTGCTCTCTGGGTACCTTTTGATAGGTTCCTCTGACTGAGACCAGCCTTGAAGGAAAGGCTGCATTTCACCCAGAGACCCATCTCTAAGCCCTTAGAAAAGCCAAACGACCCTAGCAGATGGCCTGAAAGCCACCTGCGACTTCCTAATACCTCCAATCCATCCCTCTCCAGCAATTCAAAGATGACTTTGAGGTTTCTCAGCTCTATGACTGCAATTGGATCGTGGTGAACTGCTCAACACCAGCCAGCTATTTCCACGTCCTCCGAAGGCAGATACTGTTGCCCTTCAGGAAACCGGTAAGTCGTGAAATGGTTGCGTTTGTCATTTATGCATCGCCTGTAATAGCACTGGCAATAGCCCTTAGACTTATACACTTCTTCGCAGTGCTTTAAAGCACTCTCTAGGAGGTTTTACAGAGTCAGCCTCTTGTCCCCAACAATCTGGGTCCTCATTTTACCCCCCTTGGAAGGATGGAAGGCTGAGTCAAGCTTGAGCCAGTCAGGATCGAACTGAACTGCTGGCAGCCAGCAGTCAGCAGAATTAACTGCACTACTGCATCCTAACCACTGCGCCACCACAGCACCACGATTGTGTGCAAATTAGTGATTGCAAGAGGTTGCATGAGAGACCAGACTGATATCCCAGAAGTGACCTCAAGAATGGAAACAATGAGGACATTATACAGGTAGTCCTCAACTTGCAACAGTTCATTTAGTGATTGTTCAAAGTTACAATGGCACTGAAAAAAGTCACATGACCATTTTTCACACTTACGACCGTGGCAGCGTCCTCTTGATCACATACTCAAAATTCAGACATTTGGCAACTGACTCATATTTATGACAGTTGCAGTGTCTTATGGTCACATGATCCCCTTCTGCAACTTTCTGACATGCAAAGCCAGTGGGGGAAACCAGGTTCACTTAACAACCCTAACTTAAGAACTGCAGGGATTCACTTAAAAACCGTGGCAAGAAAAGTTGCAAAATGGGGCAAAACTCACTTAACAAATGTCTCACTTAGCAACAGAAATGTTGGGCTCAATGGTGGTCTTCCTATCTGGATGTTATTTTTCTGCCGGTTTTGAATATTGATATTTATCCTTCCCTTTGATATAAAAGCTGATAAAGCTTTCCCACCTTTTCCAGTATATCCAGGCTATTAAGGAAGGGGCCAGGAATTCCAAGGGGTGAAAACTGCAGGATTCAATTCTCAGAGATATTTTTCTATTCTGCCAATTGCAGCTTCCACAAATACAACAGGGTCTTATTTTCTTTTTACAGACAAAATATGGCTTATGAGGGGAGGGTTTATTGTTTTGGGGTTGCCAGGCGGCTGCTCTCTTGCAAGCGGGCTCCCAAAAAGCTAGGCACAGTCTCATGGGCGAATGGCTGTGTTGCGCTGTCGCAGCAGCGCAACACAGCAGCCATGAAGCGACCATACTCATGAGCAGCCACTCAGCAAACTCCTTTCCAGCCGGGCACAGTGCCATTCACTGACCTAGGGGTATCACCAAGCTGCATGAGCGTCTGTTCGCCGCCGCTTGGCTTCTGCGGCTTGGTGCCTTCGAAATGGCAGTGAATGGTGCTCACATGGCTGGAGGGGGTGGTGTTGTACGAGCGGCTGTTCTGCTCTCGCTCACGTGCCTACCAGGCTCATAATGCATGGCCCAGCTCTCTCCGCAGAGCCAGGGCACCTCCACTGCCGCTGCCGCCGCTGCCACCACATGGCTTTTTCTGCGGTTTCCAAACTGAGTCTTCCAGCAGTGGCTGCTCTGGGCGTATGCTCTATGGTTGTGGGGCAGCTGCCGGCAGAGCATACAGCCATAGAGCGTATGCCCAGAGTGGCCACTGCCAGAAGACTCAGTTTGGAAGCTGCAGAAAAAGTCATGTGGTGGCAGCAGCAGCAGCGGTGGCAGCGGAGGTGCCCTGGCTCTGCTGAGAGAGCTGGGCCATGCATCGTGAGGCTGGCAGGCACGTGAGCGTGAGCGGAACAGCTACTCGCCCAACCCCCCCTCCAGCTGTGCAGAGCGCCTTTCACTGCCATTTTGAAGGCGCCAAGCCGGGCGGCGGCGAACAGGTGCTCACGCAGCTTGGTAATACCCCTAGGTCAGTAAATGGTGCTGTGCACATCTGGAAAGGGGGTTTGCTGGGTGGCTGTTCATGAGTGTGGTTGCTTCATGGCTGCTGTGTTGCGCTGCTGCAACAGCGCAACACAGCCATTCGCCCATGAGGCTGTGCCCGGCTCTTTGGAAGCCCGCTCGTAAGAGAGTAGCCTCCCGGCAACCCCCCTCTTCAGCTGGGCACAGAGCTGCTCACCAACCTAGCGGTATCCCGAAGGCACTAAGCAACGTGATCACCTTTGCCTCCCCTCCCTGATTCCCGCGGCTTGGCACCTTTGGGATACCGCTAGGTTGGTGAGCGGTGCTCTGCCTAGCCGGAGGTGGGGGGTTGTCCAGGGGGCTTATTTGTGGGGGAGGGCTTATATTTTTGCCCACCAGAAAAATGTGGCATGGCCTTATTATCAGGACATGTCATAATTTCGGGGAAACATGGTATTTTGGTGGAAACCGTTTGGAAATTTCCGTAGAACCTTGGGTTATTTTATTTTTATTTTTTATTTTATTTTTGGTGGTGATGGCCTTGATTCATGAAACAAACTGGGAGGTTCCTTTGAGCTATCTTTAAAAATAATTGGGTGGGCGGGAGTTGCAGAACTTTATTTAAGAGCAGGACCCAACTTAATCTAACTGATTAGTAGAGGGACATTTTCAGTGGGCTGTTTCTCTTACGGTCTCACCCAAGACCTCTCTGAATTGTAAACAATTCTGCCTTTGATTCAATGCTTGCTTGAATATATTGGAAACTATGTACTGACTCTGGTGACAAACTCACATTTTAATGATTTTACAGCTGATTATCTTCACCCCTAAGTCGTTGCTGAGACATCCTGAAGCAAAATCTAGCTTTGATGAAATGGTGCCAGGTAGATTTACGTGTTTTGGAAACGTTTTGCTTGCTGCGACTTGCTTCTTCTTACACTGCATGGAATTATACTACAGTTGCCCCTTGTGTAACAGGGGAGGCAATCAGAACTTCTAGCAGTTCAGGCTTTTGGGCTGATCCTGCGGGATTTCCTGTTCCCCTGCTCAAATCCAGTGCATCTGCAGCCGTGTGGAGAGCAGGGTAGGGGTGGGGGTGGAAGGAAAATAGCAACCCACCAAAGCGCCTGAAGATGGGGCTCAGTTTTGCTGAAGCTGCTGGGAGGAACAAGAGTGGAATCCTGCCTGTATTCACTTGGGAGTCGGGTATCCTTCAATACGTTCTCTCTGACTGGACCATCCTATCCTGCCATGACCCATCAGCTGAGAGGGAAACTCTGTCTCTCCTCTGAATGCCTCTTTGTCAGTGTTCTGGCTCATGTTGGTTTTGGGGCTATAAAAAATAAAATAAATAAAAGGTGATCTCATGTATGTGTGTAGGGTTAAACATACATGTCAGTATGCCTGTAAGATTAAACAAACATACATATAAGCAAGCTTATATGTGTGTTTAAATTACACACATATATATATAGGTGGCAACTTTAAGATTTGTGGACTTCAACTCTCAGAATTCCCCATTCCGGCTTATGTTGACTTTTGGTCTATAAAAAATAAAAGGTGATCTCATGTATGTGTTTAAGATTAAACAAACATATCTGTATGTATATAAAATAAAAAACAAACATGCATATAAGCAAGCTTATATGTATGCTTAATCTTACACACATACTTGCAGGTGGGAAATTTAAGATATGTGCAATTCAATTTCAGAATTCCCTAACCACTAAAAATACTGGTCAAGAAAGCACATACATATGGGCCATGATCTTGTAGAAACTGATTCCTGGGATTCTGGACCAGCAGGATCTAACTTCATCCCCATGCTAGCCTGATCCTCTGGGAAGGGCGCAGCTTTCTGCATTGTCCATTCTCTAGAACAAGGGTGTCAAACTCAAGGCCCGGGGGTTGGATCTGGCCCACTGGGTGCTTAAATCTGGCCCGGTGGCCGCCCTGGAAACAGCAAAAGATTGGCCCGCAGTGCCTCTGCCAGTGAAAATGGAGCTCCATTTTCACTGGCAGAGGGCTGTAGGAGGCTGTTGCAGCTGAAAACAGAACTGGAGACAACTGGAGCCCCATCCCGGCCACCCCAGGGCCCCCTGACATGAATGATGTGAGCTGGCCATGCCCATCTGGCCCTCGAGGTCAAATAGAACCCTGATGCGGCTCTTAGTGAAATCGAGTTTGACACCCCTGCCCTAGAACTTCTCTGCAAAAAATCATGAATGTGGAATCAGAAGAATAAGGAATACTATTATTCCTCTTAGTCTACTAATCATGTTAATGTTTCATCTTTGGGTTTTATAGTCCAATATTGTCTGTTGTTCCTAGGTACCAAGTTTAAACGTGTGATTGCAGAGGAAGGAGTTGCCGCTGAAACTCCTGAGGATGTGAATCGGGTGATTTTCTGTACTGGGAAAGTGTATTATGATCTTGTTAAAGAAAGGAAAAATCAAGATCTGGAAAAAGCAGTGGCTATAATCCGATTGGAGCAGGTAAAAAGTGTACCATAGAAATTCTAGAACATTTCTTTTAGAAACAATTTTACATTTATGTGGTAATTAGAATCAAACTTTGATTCTTTGATTAGTCAAACACCAAACTGTTTTTTATTTTCATTTTTTTTGTGAGGAGTCCTTGGTGCTCTCTGAGCTTGGTTGTTTTCTTCTTTTTTATATATAAAGTTTTTTTTTCATATTTATAACATATAATCACATACTATTACATAGCCAACATCGTATTGTATTATTAAATGTTTACATCAATTCATCTTACCATCAACTCCCAAAAACAATTATTGGCTCTTCTGCTCTCCATACACCATCTTTGTGCCCTATCCATCACTTCCTCCTCCCTCTCCTCCCCCTCCCTACCTCCTTTCTTTCCTCTGTTATCCTTTTCTTCTCTACTTCCCCTTCCTCTCTCCCCTTTCCACTCCTCCTTTCTCTCCTCCTCTTCCCCCTGCCTCCTCTCCTATCCCCCTCTTCTTCTCTTACCTCTCTCCTCTACTTCACACTCTTCATCTCATTTACTTGATGTATTTCAGCTTCCAAGCAAGCTCCATTTTATGCTGATGGTATTTACAATTTACAATTCCTTTTCAATATACAGATTTAATTTTAATATATATCTTCCTCCTTTAAAAAAAATAGAACAAAAAAGTATACATATATAGTCATTGTGCTTTAAAAAAAACCCACCCCCATCCCAGCCTAATTTTGGCTGTGATGTAGACCTGGTTACAATTCCCAGTTATTTTCATCATTATATTTATATAATTATACATCCTTACACGCCCCCAATTTATGATTCTGTCTTTAAATCTCAATAGTTTCCCGTTGTAATATCGATCATTTGCATCATTATTGTGACTCTATTTGTCACTGCGATGTTTCACTCCATTTCTTTCATTTGCATTTTGTTAAAAGCCCTGGTGTCGCCAATGGATGTTTGAATGAAAACGTCTTTCTTCTGCTTTATTTTGGTTTCATGATATTAGCCAATAATGCATGGCACAGTAAAGGGTCCGAATGTTCTCATATTTATCTAATATTGCATGCTGTAGATTTTTTTTTAAAAAAAGTAATTGAGATGGGCTTTTGAATTGATGTCCCTATGAATCCTCCTTGGCCTAAAGATAACAGTTGAAATTCTTCTGGCAAATGTATGTATAGTTCATAAACCAAGAGCTATGTACCGTATTTTCACGACCATAAGCCGCACCGGATTATAAGCCGCAGTATCAGTTAATGTTAATTTTTCAAACTTTTTCCATATATAAAGCGCACCGGGTTATAAGCCGCACTTTTTTTTTGCAATTACTAATGAAATCGCAACCTGCCACTCCTCGCACTCCGCACTACATGATACACACCCCCCCCGCACCGTTCGTCCAGTAAGGTCGGGGAGGCGTTGGGCAGAATTGGGAGGGAGATTTTCAAAGAAGCGCACCAAATATCTCCCGCGAACTGAATTGGCTTTAATAAAGCAATTACCAGCTCAGCTTTAGTTCCCTTTGTGAAAGTTAGAATCCGCAGCTTGAACCCGAGAAACTATTAATCCTTCTCCCATTAAGCGCTATTCCATCGGACCTCCCCATTAAAACCAATCGGAGGAGAAAGCCTGTGCGCTGGGGAGGGAAACTGCTCAGCTGGTAGAAGGGACGGGAGGCAGGAACGGAGGAGAAAGCCTGTGCGCTGGGGAGGGAAACTGCTCCATATATAAAGCGCACCGGGTTATAAGCCGCACTGCCGGTTTTTGATCAAATTTTAGGATTTTCAGTGCGGCTTATAGTCGTGAAAATACGGTACTGTTTTTTTAAAATTATATTATTATTATTATTATACAATGTGCAGATCCAAGCAGTGCAGCTTTTTGCATCTGACTGATGGTGATTTTGTCAATTTTTAACTGTTTTAAATGTAATTCCAGTGCTTTTGGAATAGCACCCAGTGTGCCAATTACCACTGGAATTATCACTGCTGGTTTGTGCCATAGTCGTTGAACTTCGATTTTTAAGTCCTGGTATTTTGCGATTTTTTCATGTTCCTTCTCGGCGACCCTGCTATCACCTGGTATTGCGATGTCTATGATTGTGACCTTATTTTTCTCAACCAGTGTGATGTCTGGTGTATTATGCGCCAGTATTTTGTCGGTTTGTATACGGAAATCCCACAAGATCTTGACCATCTGATTTTCTGTGACTTTTTCAGGCTGATGTTCCCACCAGTTTGTTGCTGTTTTAATATTATAATTTTTGCACAAATTCCAATGGAATAATAATAATAATAATAATAATAATAATAATAACAACAACAACAACAACTCCGCCATTGCCGGTCCCAAGCCCGGATGAGAAAGGAGGAAGGTTGGGATCAGGTTGGCATCTGGTCCCATAAAAAAAACCCCGCCAACCCATACAATATGGTGAAAAAAACAAATAAGAATTCCATACCGCATCGGTCGTCGCGCGGGTTAACAAGGGCCGCGGCGGATGTTGGGGTCCCTGGACATCCGTCGACAAGTGGGCTACAAGTGGACCAGCCAACAAAACGACAAAAATATAGTGCAGATGAAAACCGTGCCATAATGGCCTGTTACTACAACTCAGAGCCAGAAAAAAGAGGATATTTAAAGCGAATGTATGAATTATGGAAACAACAATATCCAGATTCAAATGTTAGTGAACAACGACTAGCAGATCAAAGGCGATTTATTATACGGAATAAAGTGTTTAGTGAAGTTGAACATGAGGAAATTCAGGCAAATTGCAAAACCCAAAAAACAATATCACAAGCGGAAATAACTGATATTCAAGAGACAACTAAAGACATTATAGTAGAACTCCCAGAAGAAGCTCTTGGGGAGGAAATAACATCACCACCACTAGAACCAGTTATCACTGAACCAACTGATGAACTAACTCAAAAACAAAAAGAATTGAAGGATAAGATCATGGAGCATTTTCTGCTTAATGAGGAAAGGCAACGTTTACCATCACTAAAAACTGTGCCGAAGAAAATTTTGGCCCCTATCATGAAAATGGTTAATGCAGTGTTTTCAACAATTGAACCAGGATCCATCTTGGAAACAAACCAGTTAATGTACAGCGCAGCTGTAATAGTCACTAATGAACTAGGCATTAAAATTAAAGTACCTAGTCACACAACAGAAAAAGCACCAAAGCCAAAGTGGAAAATCCGTTTAGAACAAAAAATCAAAAAATTAAGGGCAGATGCTAGTAACTTAAAGAACATGCATGAGCAACGGCTTAAAAACAACAAAATCATAGATCGGCTAATCAGGAGATATAGATTGGATACAAGAAACATCAATGAAGCTGTAGAGATTGTAAAACAGCAGATAACAGCAACAGCTAGAAAAATTGAAAGATATGAGGCACGAATCATCCAATATAAACAAAATCAGCAATTTCGATCAGACCAACGGCGTTTTTATCAAAGTCTTAATGTAAATGGTGACACCAAAAGTGAAAAACCAGAAAAACAGGCCACAGTTGAATTCTGGAAAGAATTGTGGGAAAATGCAAAGGACTACAACAAGGAAGCAAAGTGGATACATGACTTTGAGAAAAGCATTGGCAACAAACAAATGCAAGTATTAGAAATAACAACTGAGATGGTCAAAAATCGAGTTAAAAAGGTAAAGAATTGGACATCACCTGGAAAGGACCAATTACATGGTTTCTGGCTCAAATATCTGACCAGTTTACATGCAATATTGGCCAGGCAACTGAATGAAATTTTACAAAAGGGCCAAATTGATGAATGGTTGACAACTGGAAAAACATACTTGATTCAGAAAGATGCAACTAAAGGAACAACACCTGAAAACTATAGACCAATAACATGCTTGCCAACAACCTTCAAATTACTCACAGGCATTATTGCAGATAACATGATGGATTATTTGGAAACAAACAACATCTTGCCAGTAGAGCAAAAAGGCAACAAAAGAAGGAGCAGGGGCACAAAAGATCAGCTTCTAATTGATAAAATGATATTAGAAAATTGTAAGAACAGAAAAACGAACTTGAATATGGTCTGGATTGATTACAAAAAGGCATTTGACTCACTGCCACATAGTTGGATCATAAAATGCTTAGAAACAACTGGCATTAGCAAAAATATTACATCCTTTACTGAAAAGGCAATGAAACAATGGAGAACTGAGTTGGCAGTAGGGATTGAGAGCTACGGAATGGTTAATATCAAGCGAGGAATTTTCCAGGGTGATTCACTTTCACCTCTTCTCTTCATCATCGCAATGATCCCACTATCAGTAATCTTAAAAAAAATGAAATTAGGCTACCAAACAGCCAAAAAAGCCGAAAAAATTTCGCATTTACTATATATGGATGATTTGAAACTCTACGGAAAGTCAGAAATAGAAATCCAATCATTGACAAATACAGTCCGAGTATTCAGCACTGATATTTCAATGCAGTTTGGCATGGAAAAATGCGCCACTGTATCCATAAAAAGAGGCAAAATCACTGCATCTGAGGGAATTGAAATGCCCAATGGCCAACTAATTAAATGCAAAGAAAATGAAGCCTACAAATACTTAGGCATTCTGCAGTTGGATAACATCAAGCATGGAGAAGTAAAAACTATTGTCAGACGAGAGTACACCAACAGAGTTAGGAAAATTTTGAAATCTAAATTGAATGGTGGAAATACAATCAAGGCCATAAATACCTGGGCAATACCAGTTATAAGATACACAGCTGGCATAGTTAACTGGACACAAGCTGATTTGGACCTTTTGGACCGAAAAACCAGGAAACTAATGACAATGCACTACAGTTTACATCCACGTGGTGATACTGATAGACTATATCTGCCCCGAAAATCAGGTGGCAGAGGATTATTACAAGTGAAGCAAACAGTTGAAGAAGAAAAACATGCACTGGCTGATTATTTAAAAGAAAGTCAAGAACATCTATTAATCGAAGTAAAGAACAAAAATCTACTGAAGGCCCAACAGACAAAACAAGAATACAGAAAAGATGTGATAAAATCAAGAATGGAGAGTTGGCAGAACAAAGCACTGCATGGTCAATTTCTGGGAAAAATAAAAGATAAAGTGGACAGGGAACAAACTTGGTTATGGTTAAAAACAGGTACATTAAAGAAAGAAACAGAGTCACTAATCCTGGCTGCGCAAGAACAAGCTATCCGCACAAATGCCTTTAAGGCCAAAATCGAAAAATCCTCTGATGATGCCAAATGCAGACTTTGCAAAGAAGCTGACGAATCTGTTGATCACATACTCAGCTGCTGTAAAAAAATCGCGCAGACTGATTATAAATTGCGGCACAATTCAGTAGCACAAATGATCCATTGGAATTTGTGCAAAAATTATAATATTAAAACAGCAACAAACTGGTGGGAACATCAGCCTGAAAAAGTCACAGAAAATCAGATGGTCAAGATCTTGTGGGATTTCCGTATACAAACCGACAAAATACTGGTGCATAATACATCAGACATCACACTGGTTGAGAAAAATGAGGTCACAATCATAGACATCGCAATACCAGGTGATAGCAGGGTCGCCGAGAAGGAACATGAAAAAATCGCAAGATACCAGGACTTAAAAATCGAAATTCAACGACTATGGCACAAACCAGCAGTGGTAATTCCAGTGGTAATTGGCACACTGGGTGCTATTCCAAAAGCACTGGAATTACATTTAAAACAGTTAAAAATTGACAAAATCACCATCAGTCAAATGCAAAAAGCTGCACTGCTTGGATCTGCACGTATATTACAAAAATACGTTACGACGTCCTAGGCCCCTGGGTGAGGCCCGACTAGTAACCAATGCCAAATCCAGCGAAACAACTGGCCGCTGTGATACAATTGTATAATAATAATAATAATTATACAATTGTATCACAGCGGCCAGTTGTTTCGCCGGATTTGGCATTGGTTACTAGTCGGGTCCCACCCAGGGGCCTAGGACGTCGTAACGTATTTTCGTAATATGCGTGCAGACCCAAGCAGTGCAGCTTTTTGCATTTGACTGATGGTGATTTTGTCAATTTTTAACTGTTTTAAATGTAATTCCAGTGCTTTTGGAATAGCACCCAGTGTGCCAATTACTTTGCCCCTGTTTCCCCCCTCTCCTCAATCTGTGTCATAAATCACATTATACAATGAGGTGCTCCAGCAGGTTGTAGAATTCCATGCCTCACAGGCCTGCTGTAGTAATCTGAGATCCGACTCTAGTTGAAGGTATGTGTGTAATGCTTTCCCCCCTTTCCTCCCATGGCAACTCGATAACAGACATGGAAATGCTTTATGAGTTGATATTTGGCTCCCCTCACTTCCTATGTGAAGCAAAAACAATTTGAGTACAGGTATAGAATTTAGGGATGTGCCCCCCCCCAGGCTTGTTTGGATTTTCTGTATGGAATTTTGCTATTAAGGCAGGCATCCTCAAACTATGGCCCACGGGCTGGATATGGCCCGCCAATGCAAAGTATGTGGCCCGTGAAGTGGTGGAATGAAAAGCAGCTGCCAGCTTGTAAAGTAGTGCTTTAAAAGTCTTTAAAAACACTTTAAAAACAGCCTTTCAGATGTTTTTCACAGCCATGTGATCTAGGGCTGGTGGGTGAGTCGGGAAGGGGATACTTTTAAAGTAACACTTTAAAAGGGAGGGAGGGAGATATGTCTCCACATCTCCTAGCTTTTTCAAAATCAGCTGAAGATGGCTAATACTAATTCAAATGCAAGCACAGTATAATGCCTGAAGGAGAAACCTATTGCTTTGATTCTTCCCATATATAAAGTGCATCCAACAAATTGGTTGCTAAACAATTTTGGTAGATATTCATGTGTGTATATGCGCATGCGCAAGTATGGCAAAAAGCAAATTAGTTTGTGAATTCTCCTCCAGGCTTAAAAGACCTTTGGCCCTGTAATCCCAAATAAGCAGGCCCACACTTCCCACTGAATTAGTAGTATATTTATGTTGGTTAAAATTGTTCTTCATTTTAAATATTGTATTATTTCATGCTTTTGCACTACAAATGAAGATATGTGCAGTGTTCATAGAAATTTGTTCATGTTTTTTTCAAACTATAGTCCGGGCCCCAACAGTCTGAGGGACCATTATCCCTCCTTAATTCACCATTGGAGGCTGGGTATGTGTGTGTGTTGAATCTCACCTTCTTCCTCCTGCTTCCAATGACTCTCAATGCCCATCTTGGAGGTCTTACTTGCAGTCTTAATTGGTGCAGTTCTCAGTCTGGTTTATTGTGTGGTCATCTGAAATGTATGATCAGAAGTTATTTTGAAGGAAATCCTGTTTGCTTTATTCTTTTTTTAATGACTATTTTAAGCAAAGAGCGAGAATCCAGGATTCAGAAAGCCCGGTAACCTTGATAGATTTTAAAAGGAGTTCTGACTCTCTGTCAGGTTTCCGAAAGATGCCCTAATTAACTTATGAGCCTTAAGCCAAGTTTCAAAGAAATCCAGTCATTTATTAGGAACAACATTTTGGCAATACTTGTGTGGAGTCAGATCTGACCTCATGTAAGTTACGACTGAATTTTGCCCATTTTTCCCCTCCCCTCAGTCTATGTCGTAAATCACATACGAGGTGCTCCAGCAGGTTGTAGAATTCCATGCCTCATAAGCCTGCTGTAGTAATCTGAGATCTAACAACTACCAAGTTTTTAAACAAAAATCGTTACCAACATTCCTATTTTAATTTGCATTTTCAAGCATGTTCTCACACTTACCATCCTAACAGGTGGAGGTTTGGAAGGATATAACAAATAACTCCACCATAATCTTCACATCTCTGGTAGAACTGCAGACTGCTTGGTTCGCTTTGATTCATAGATCGAACAAAACCTTCAAGCTTCCCTGTTGGTGTGCATGGGAGATCCCGTAGTAAAGCATTTGGGGAATGAGATGTGCAGCTGCAGAATGTGACTTCTTTATATTTCAGAGGGTTCTTTGATGTTTTTCCTCTAGATCTCACCATTTCCTTTTGATTTGCTAAAAGAGGAAATTGAGAAGTATGCTAAAGCCGAACTTGTCTGGTGCCAAGAAGAGCATAAGAACATAGGCTACTATGACTATGTCAAACCTCGTTTCCGGACTATCGTCAATCATACTCGACCTATATGGTAACAATGCTTGCATTGGATATCAGGGATCACCCGAAAATCATTTAGCATCAGGCAGTAAGCCTGAAATTTGCAGTTCATGGAGCATGTTCAGCCAGTAAGTTGCATTTCTTCTAAGCAGAATCAGTGGACCCCTATGGAACCTAAATAGACCATATGGGGGAATCTGCTTGGAGCACTGATATACATAGGGATCTGAAAGCTTTTTGGAAAATAGAGTGAAAAAATTTGGAAGATCACTTTGCTCATAGAGCTGGGTAAATGTTGTCTGAACTTCTAGTTGCCCATGTGAGATGTGGATGCTGTAGCAGACAGCTATTCAGGCTTGCTAGTTATCTCTTGTATAATCAACCATTCAACGGAAATTATAGTGTTAGTAGATAGTATTACATCCACACATACTTCAGAGAAATCTCTCATTTATTTCCTCTTGTATCTTAAGGTATGTTGGTCGGGAACCAGCTGCTGCTCCAGCCACAGGTAACAAAAACACTCATCTCGTCTCACTCCGAAGATTTTTGGATACAGCCTTCAACCTGGAGGTGTTTGAAGGGAAGACATTTTGACCTTTGACATGGGTTCCCTTGCTCCATTATCTAGAATGTATGTATTTATGGAAGGAAGGCTGTCACGATAAAAAGGGAGTGAAAGCTAGTTGAGGGTTTCATTTTTTTAGGCAGGGAAGTAGTCAGCTTCTTCAAAAGAATGTCAAACTAGATGTATGTATGGTGTAAATGTTAGAAGTAACTTCTGATTCTGTTAATTTGGCTTTAAGAATTACAGCACTGCTACCTCTTAGCGGAGAGAAGTAGCCCAAGTCTTCTGCTTTAAGACTGGCCAGTAGTTGCCAACGTTTCTAGTGATCTCTCCTTCTTTGTTAACTTCCTGTAGGTATAAACAAGATATAGACTTAGCCAAAATTCTGTTTTACGTACCTAGTTTACTCCTTAGCGTTGTGCTGAGAGAAAACCATGCACTTACTGTGTGTGTCATCATCAGAATTCACAAAATCGGCAAAGGTTGTAAACGAAAAAGATGCAGATATATTAAAAATAGGGTTGTGGAGTAATTCTGGCGTACTATATCAACACTTCATCTTGCAACCTAGCTTGGAATTTTTGATAAAGGGCCAAGAAAGCTGGCCAAAGTTATGTTGCCCTGTATATTGTAAAATGTAACCATGGTGGTAATCATAAAAATAATAAAATAGGATGCATCAGAAATAGTCTGCCAGTATTTGTCTCTGTGGCATCAAGTTGGTGTTGACTCTTCACAACCGCATAGAAAGTTGAGTTATGGCAAAGAATTTAGAGCTTTTCTTTAAAAAGCATTTAAGAGAGAATGGCCAAATGCAGCGTAAATAACAGTGAATCCATATATTTCTCAAGAAAGATCATCTCAGTGGATCTTGAAATATTTTCTGTCTTCCTTTCAGTAATAAATGCTCTTGTAGCTGGAACTGGTCAAATTAACATACAGACAAAAATTTGAAAGCATGGCTTTCTGCTATTGTTGTTTGTGGGTCGGATCCTTCTGCTTTAAAAATAAATGTATCCAAGACATGAAAAGTAAATAATAACATATAAGAGTCTGGTTTATTTGTGGTTTTATGACAATCTCCTCTTTATGGATTGATCCTAGCATCCTGCTCGCCAAAATATTGAGCTCCATTATTGTTGTTGTTGTTGGTATTATTCCATCTATAGTTTGATTTGATTTGAAGTCTTTGCAGTTTAATCCTGGGAGAATTGCGACGCAGAGAACATATTTTGAACAAATTTAGTTTTATTTTTTATACCAACATAACTACAGTAAAGTTAATAGGTCTGCCGGGTGTTATTTTTCTGAACCTTCAGGCCATTTTAAAGAAAACCTACAAATTAGTAGAAAGAATCCTTTATTCGTGTTTTATTTTTAAAAAGTTTCCGAATTCTTCGGGATTCCTGTGATACTTAGCATTCTGAAGGAGAAATATCAATATCTCAGTTGTCGACTCACAATCGTTTAAACAGCACCCCAAAAGTCACCTTTCTAGGCAGTCTAGGAGTCCATTAAGCTGCTTTTTGGTTCAGTTCTCTGTATCATTTGTTGGCCTTTCTTCTAAAATGAGACGAAAGCTGAGCCTCCTCACCTGTTGATGGAAATTCAGAGAAGAGACCAGATGGGTGATTCCTTGAACCACAAATGATCCTGTCTTGGGCCTGGATAAACTTTCAAGTGGGAAAAGTCAAACCTTGAACTGGACTAGTGTATTTTAAGACTCTCCCTTGGGAGAGAGAGCTATTGAACCTGCTTTTTCCAGAAGGCAACTGGACTTGCTTGGTTCAGAAATAAAGGAGTTTCTTGGATGAGAAACAAAATGTTTTCAAAGAAAAAACCCAAGTAAGTCCATTTGCATTCTGGGAAAAAGCACCTTTGGGACAACCATGACTTGGATGATTGAGAAGCATAGATCATGAATAGCTTCACATTTAGCAGCAGGGAAATATGCTGCGGATTCTCGGTGATCCTATTCCACACAGGAAAGAAAAACCTTTTTCATAAACTCTGCTAATTCAAAAGAAATGGACAGGATATGAGTAGATTGTCATTAATACAAAGCATACCTTACATTGTTGGCAAAGTCCTAGTAGTAACACAAGAGGCTCTATCAAATTCATGGCTACAGCTAATGACATATCACGGAAAGAGATAAAGCAAATAATTTTATTGCCATAGTCAGGAGTGATTATTATGCTTGCAATTCAGCCCTGGAAGTCTCCCTTCCTATAGTTCCATGCTGCTACCTAGAATACGATCGTTTTGGATTGATATGAGAAACTGGTGATTTGAATTTTTTAAGTACTTGAAGTAGGGAGAGGGATGCAATTGTTTTATTTTATTTATATGTTATTGAATTTATTTGCCACCCATCCCACTATACTCTCCATATAGCAAGAATACAGTAGAAAGGTGGTTCTCGGAAAGCTTCAACACACAACTAAGCCATGCAATGCAGCTTTGATCATTGCTCTCCCTCTGTGGCCAGGGGGAGGGCAGAGGGGCGTGGGTGATTCGAGAAGGTGAGGAACACTTCAGAAGATCAAGACGAACATAGAAAAGTACAAGGACAAAAAGGCTCTAAATAATTAGATATAAAACAGAGAAGTGATTAGTGGAGACCATACTGTTTTGGCATCCAGGTAGAAAAGGAGTCTTTTTTTTTTTTTTGCCTTCCTTCATGAGAAATGGGTTTTTAAAAAAACAAAGCACAGCAAAACTTCAGTAGGCTTTTAAGACTGCTTCTCGGGCTTCTTGGCAAAGAGGGTCCAGCTTGCCATCTCCTCCTGAGAGAAAGAGAGCAAGCGGGGATGGTGATTAATAGATAGAAATTCATAGCACATCAATGGATCATTTCTTAGCCATGAGTATATAGAGCGTCCCTCTGAGGTACTCCAGCCATTGGCCACTTACCAAAATCTAAATCATTAATGTTGCACTGGAAGACGGTCTCTCCGTTCACAATCAGCTGCACTTCATTCCAATCGGGAATTTGCTGGAGAACAATTTGATGCCCGTCTTTTTTTAACACGGCTGCAGAGAAAGTAGAGCAGGCAGAAAACAGGGTTCATTCCCAAAGCTGTTGACAACCACAGTACATGAAGATTTAATTGCAAGATTAATAAGAATGACAATGATGACAGAGACATGTAAACAGAAGCAGAACTGCGGCCAAAGAAAGCAAAGGCAGAGTCATAGGGGCCTTGGGCGCAATCCCAATAACGTCTGGAACACCACCACTGAAACACCTTCATCGGCATTGGCAAAATCACCACCAGTCAATTGCAAAAGGCAGCTTGACTCAGAACAGCTTCCATCCTGCGATGACGCCTCTAGCTCCATCACACAACTGCCTCTCCCGGGTCCTTGGAAGGACTCGATAGGTGGACAAAGCTGCCCAATCCAATCTAGACACCTGACTGACTGTCTGACAATACAATGATAGAGCCTTATTTTCCCCACCCTGGGCCGACTCCCTTTAAGTCTCCCCCATTCCTTTGCTTTTTCTAAATTAAAGACTCAACAAAACGTGTCTTCATTGGAGAGTTGTGTGACTCTCAGAAAATCCTCACTGCTTCCTACCTGAGCTGGAAAAGAGAAATTCTGGTTGTGGTTTCTCCCATGCCAAGTTCAACAGGCTTTAAATTGTCTTATTCATAGTTCATACTTTACAGAGAACTATGGTTTGTGTAGCTGTAAATAAGACCACCATTCTAGTTGTACCCCCTGTGATGCCAATTCTAGTCTAATTTTTAGCTCCTCTGTCTGTTCAATAACTCTTTGTATGTGACAATTTTTTCCATGTTAATTAAATTTGGATGTATGTATGCTTCCATTGTAGATAGCCAAATGGCTATTTCAGTATAATGGTCATGTTTAATTTTGTTCCATACTAATAACAGGGAGTGTTTGATGTAGTGTCTTTAAAAAATATTTATGTGCAGATTCCTTTTCATACCAGGAAGGTATGCCATCCTGCTTGGAGGTCATGACCTTCCAATTTGACTAATCTTTTATTTCTCAACATTATCCATTCTTTTAACCATGTTAGAGTGGCTGCAGTATAATAAAGTTCCTACTCTGGTATGCCAAATCATCCTTTTTCCTTAGTATCTTGCATAGCTTTGAGTTTTATTCTTGTTTTTTCCCCCTGCCATATAAATTTAGAAACCAATTGATTTAAAATCTTTAAAAAAACCTTTTTCTAATTTAATGGGAATGTTCTGAAACAGAAAAATAAATTTTGGTAGACATTCATCTTTATGACTGCAATCCTACCCATCAGGGACAAGGGGGCAACCTTGTCTTGTACCTTTCTGTATTGCTATACTTTGCGTTAATTCACCATTAATTATTACTTTGACTTTTTGATTTGTATATATTTCTCTAATCGTGTTTATAAACTTATCCTCAAATTCCATGTGTTCCAATTGTTGATGTAAAAGTTCCCAGTTCACATTTTTGAATGGATATGGTATTTTCTCTTTAATTTGGGGGGATGTAAGCATACAGGTTTTGCTCTTTTTTAGAGGCAGACATAATGTTTTCCTTTGGAGAACTTCACAATTGCGGGAACTTTTATCTGCCAGTGCAGGTCCACTTCAGCTTTTCTCTACAAGCCAGCTGTGGCTTCCCTCTGCCCCCTGGTCCTCAGACTGAATTTTAATTTAGCTTCTTGATGAATGACAGCAAATTCCACCAGCAAGAAGTCCAGTTAATGAGGCTCTTGAAGTTTGGGCAAAGGTTTCACTAGACTGGGAGAAGTGCCTAAGATGTGCTTAGTGCTTTCTGGAGAGACTTAATGGGCCTGTGCAATCAGCAGAATGCAAAAAATAAACTCTCCCCCCCGGTGCTGCCACTTCTCCCTGTCTGGTGACATTTTTCTATTCTGCTTCCCCCAAAATAATAATAACAATAACAACAACAACAAGATATATATAGTATACTAAATTATAACACCACCACCACCACCCTCGGATTGGCATTGATGACAATCAGGTCAAATTATAATTGAAGCCTATTACATTCCTAATGCTATTTGACATTTGTGAAAAGTCTATTAGGACTTCTGTGTGAACTAAGGACCAGCAACAAGGCAGTCATCAAAATCCTTTCTAAAAATATTAGGAATTGATCTGTATGGATCGAATCAAATTGTGAATGTTTTAGCGTCAACCAGAAAGTTCCAGCTAGTTGGTGATTTAATTTTTAAAAATTCATAAAAATGATTAAATAAGGCCCGAGCAGATATGGCATTTGTCTTTGGATGCCAGTAACAATTTTATATTATACTTTTCAATAACAGTATAATAAACGTTTTTAATTTTGCATTTTAACTGTATTTATGCTGTTAGAATGAATTTGAATTTTGGCCAGGAAGTTCTTGCAAAAATAAAGCCTAAAATTTAAGGCACATTCCTGATAAGTTCACCTTTGGGAAATTTAAGGGAAATTTTCTTTAATCAGAAAATTCTCAGTTCTCCAGGGCTCATCAGATCTGACAAAATCTAATGTGGCTGATCCAATGCTCTCCTAATTGCTTCAAAATCCATAGGATGATTCTTTTCTCAGCTTCCATTTAAAATATTGATTTTTTCCCCCTCGATTGTAGTTATCCAACACACCTCCCTCCTCCTGTTTTGCCCACAACAACAATCCTGTGAGGTAAGTTGGTAGAGAGAGAGAGTGACTGGCCTAAAGTCAGCCAGCTGGCTTTTACGGATAGGACAGGACTCATGTCCTCTTGCTTTTGTGTGTTTGTGTATGTGTGTGCGTGTGCGTTTTTGTGTGTGTGTGTGTGTGTGTGTAGACACATACACATACACGTACACATGTACATACATCAGTTGATATATATATTCCTTGATAAAATTTCAGGTTGGGCATGGGCTGGTATTCTTGTTCCGATTTTACATCTACCCTATAGGCCCATTTATGTATACATCAAGCATTACAAAAAAAAAATCCATAAATTTCCCTAATGTTTTATATAAAAAAACCCAAACTTTGACTTTACTCCCCAAAATAAAGAAGATCAAAAGTCTATAAGATTCCTGGAGCTGAGCTTCTATCAGCTCTCTTATTATCTTATATTTGTATGTAAATCATATCATTTTGCATTTGGACATGTATATTAACATATGTAATTTCTATGCTACTGCAGGGAATCTGGTTTCACTATCCTGGTTACAGAAAATACTGTGGGCAATTCTGTCCCTAAAAATTATCTTATGAGCTGAGAATACGTGAACATGCAGCCAACTAACATAACCATGAACCTTGGCCTACCTGCCAATTAAGTTTTCTGTTATTACTAAAGGTCTAATTAGATCATCCAGTAGGAACATTAATCGAATTTCCAATTTCTTTTGCAGGACAAATGAAGCTGCGTTAGGCAGTAAGCATCCTTACTGTAACCAGGATACAGTATAAAGCCACAAAAGTTGTGGGTGCCTTACAAATAATGAGGAAAGAGCTGAGAAAGAATTGAACTCCTTCTAGGGTAACGGTTTCCTCATCCTAACCGTTCACTTCCCAGAAGAGCAACAAAGTTGATTAAGAGGGTAAAACATATAAAGAACGGTTGCTGGAACTGGGTATGTCTTATGAAAAGAAGTCTTTCATAAGACTTTTCATAGTCTTATGAAAAGAAGGACTGTGGGTGACATGATAGCAGGTATTCCAGTATTTGAGGGGCTGCAGGAAAGGCAAGAGGGTCAAGCTATTCTCTAAAGCCAAGATAAGAAGCAATGGGTGAAACTAATCAAGGAGAGAAGCAACTTAGAACTCTAAGCAGAAATTTCCTGACAGAACAGTTCACCAATGAAACAACTTGCCTCCAGAAGTTGTGAATTCTGCAACACTGGAAGTTTTTAAGAAGATGTTGGACAACCATTTGTCTGAAATGTATAGTCTCCTGCCTAGTCAGGGGGTTGGACTAGAAGATCTACAAGGTTCTGTTGTTCTGTTCTGTTCTTTTTCTATTCCAATTCCTATTCTGTTCCAATTCCTGTTCCGTTCTGTTCCATTCCATTCTATCCCAAGTCATCCCATCCCATTCTATTCATGTTATGGGTTCCTTGGGAATAAAACTAAGCAGATACAAATTGTGTAAAAAC
The DNA here is from genome assembly GCF_051295495.1 of Thamnophis sirtalis. Taxonomy (NCBI): domain Eukaryota; kingdom Metazoa; phylum Chordata; class Lepidosauria; order Squamata; family Natricidae; genus Thamnophis; species Thamnophis sirtalis. The sequence goes on from NW_028261395.1 coordinate 15,512,187, forward strand.
TGTGGTTATTATAAGAAAAGGCAAGGACTTTTCCTTATAAGTGAAGTGAGGAAATGGGTGGTAAGTGTTGGCTTTGGCTTTGGCTTTGAGGAGTGAACAAGGTCCACGGTCTTCAGCATAATAGGTAATTTGTTTTCAATGTGCATCAGCAAGAAGGATTATGAAGTCTTCCTTAAATCAAGTCAAAAATGACTTAGAACATAAAATCACAGGGCTGAAAGGGACCTCAGAGGTCTTCTAGTCTGACTTCATGGACATGTCATCCATGTAGCTTCCTTGATAATGACGTGGAAGCATTTATATCTTCTACATTAATTTCTGGAAAGTGTCCCAATCTCAGTCTACAATGTGAGTAATTCATGGTGATTTCCCTTCTATCTTTTAACTAGTTTCAACCCTGTTTAGCTTTGTAGGTTCAGCCAAGTAGGTTGAAGTAGGTTGTATGAAAAGAAGAATAGTTAAAATGAACTTTCCTCTCGTGATCCCACAGAGCAATTATTTTCTTTGCTAGCAACACCTTTGAGGTTAAACCCACTCATCTAGGACTAACTCTTGCTGAAGCCAGTAAATAAGACCCTCTTGAACACATGTTTGTTTGGGGATTTTCACCTAGGCTGCCTCATGCATTGTTCGACACAGGTGTTTTGTGGAAGATACAAATAGAAATTTGCATATTTTGTGTTGATAACAACTGTCTTCTGTTCAGTATTAAAAGCATTCACAAAGCACACCAAAATGACATGCAAGATGCTCAGATGGTTTGTAATTCAGAAAGAAAATGACTTTCTTGTTCTCACAGACAGCAAAAAGTTGTAAGCTTTTCTGAAGTGTTCATCTTCTTATCAAACAGAACAGAGAACAGAAAACAGTATAAAGTCTCCCCAAAAAAGAAGCAAAAACTTTAGTAACAACTACCACCACAGTTATTTTCCATCAGAAAAGAAAAGAATTCCATGCACATTTCTTTCTTAATTTATTGGGTTTAGTTCAGGGGAAAGCATTTCTCTCAGTAGGAAAAAAAATGTTGGAAGAACATAGAACATAACAGAATAACAGAGTTGGAAGGGATCTTGGAGGTCTTCCAGTCCACTCCCCTGCTTGACCAGGAGACCCTATATTATTTCAGACAAGTGGCTGTCCAATCTCTTCTTAAAACCCTGCAGTGATGGAGCACCCACAACTTCTGAAGGCAACTTCTGTTTCCACTGGGTAATTGTTATCATTGCCAGGAAATTTCTCCTTAGTTCTAGGTTGGTTGTTCTCTCCTTGGTTAGTTTCCATCCATTTTTTCCATCCAGTGAAAGAAGCAAGCAAGTAAAGAATTAGAAGTCCTTTAACTTAAGTGAATTTTCATTCACTTATTACAAACAGAAATTGGCATGTTTAACCAATGTCAGGTTAGTGTAGAAGCCAAGATGTTCACCTGAGAATTCACCCCAAAATTGACCATTTTCAGATGTCTGTGGAAAGGATAGATTTATTAGTCAGATGGTTTATTCAGCTTGGACTAGGCAATGCATGAAAGGTGAAGCTAACTCTTTAGCTTCTGAAGGCCCACAGGAGGTCACCTGTAGTGGGACAGAACTGAAATCTGACAGCCCATTTTTGTTCTTTTTGAGGGGATGGCAGGGATGAAGGATGAGGTTCCTAAAGTACCTCAAACATCACAAAATGAGCAAACACCATGCAGCCAAAACCCAGCGATTTGTTACATTTCAGTAGTGGAACTCAAAATGATGGAGAACTGTAAATTGTAGGGTGGGTTAGGGGGCCACATGTGGCCTGCCTCTGCCACCCACAAAGACAGCTTCCATGCAGACCTCTTCCCTCCAGGCATTGACTTCTTGTTCCCCTTCTTCCAACCTGCCAGAACTAATTTTTCCACCCCACTCCCCCTGCCTGCACCACCATCCTGCCATTATTGATGAAGAATGGATGAGAAGCGAAATGTCTTCAAGGAAAAACAAAGGAAGTCAAGCAACTTTGGGGCAACCATGACTTGTATGACTGAGAATCTCCATACACCATTCTTCTCTCAGCAAGAACCCTTTGGGTGTCACGCACCTTGCATGCCCTCCAGGCGAAAAGTCCTGTGCTCCACCACTCCACAGCTTCGATAAGGCCCATATTTGAGGGTCACCAGAGCATTCTTTGGCATTGCTGGGCTAGCTATAAGAAGACTTCCAAGGAATGAGGAAGCAAATGGAGGGTGGAGCTGAAACTCGTCCTTCTCTGCTGCCTAGGAAGCTCTGGTGGCTTGACATCACCCACAGTAGCCATGGCAAAGCTTGTTGTTTCCTTGGGGACACAGTGTCACAAAGGGGAAAAAACTGTTGGTGCTCAATTCTGTGGTGCTTCATTTGCAGGCAGAGTGAGAGAGGGAGGGAGGGAAAAGGAGGGAGGGAGAGTGAGAGAAAGAGAGAGCAAAGAGAGATTCTGCAGAACTTCAAACAGGCACATTGGTGGGATTTTGATGACTTGGTGAAGATGTGTAGCCTTTTGTCATACACTCCAACTAGTCATTTTCCTAATGATGTGGGTACTAAAAACACCCCGGTTGGATTCATTATACCATAATTTGGCTTTTAGATGAGAGCCTGTTGTGAATTCAGCCAGTCTATTCTATTCTCTGAACTGTAGCTCAGCATTATAGTGAAACACAATAACGTGACTCCTGAAGCTTCATAGGACTGAATGGACCTCTACAAATTTTTATTTATCAAATTTATTGGCTGCCCATCTTATTGGAGTCTAATTTCATCTGGGGATCTTATGGTTCCTCTTCAACTGCAAGAGGGAGGCTCTCTGCAGTCCCTTGAGGCTTAGGTTAATATTGGCTGCCAAGACTGAGAAGGTTAGGCAAGTATCCCAGGATTGGGACCCCCCCATTCTCTCTCCAAATTGGCTACAGGCACACAGCTGAGACCACATGAAAGACGTGAGGTTGGAACTGAGGAAGAGAGGGACATTTTATTTGCTCTTCTACTCCAGCATTTTGAGCCATCTGGAAGGAAGTAAATTGCATCAGTCCTTGGCCCCAGATCCAATAGGAAATTTGATGGCAAGTTAACCAAATTTGAAGGACTTGCAGAGGATGAAAAGGGAAGCATTGGTTTTGCGAACCTCTTGGCTTCCATTCCCACTCTTATTTTGGGGGAGAAGGGATCCCATTCATTTAAACAAAAAGAAACCAGTCCCTTTGTTGTTGAACTCTGGCAATCCACTTCTGGTCTTTCCTCCTGTTGGTTCTGCCCTCTGGACTCTCTTGCTCCCTCCAGGTGAGATCTTCACCTGCCCTTTTGGCCTCCTGAAAGGCCTTGAAGACAGGGCTCTGCCAATTAGACTGGGACTCCAAGGGGGATGCGGCACTTTGGAGGTGGCTGATAGAGTGGAGAATCTCACACACACACAAAAACACACACACACACACCTCTCCCTATGCACTTGGCTCCTTCACTCTTCACGTGGGTCAGTTTTATTTTAACTGAATTGTAAATTCCTATTTGAATTTTAAATTGTCTATTATTTCTATTTATTTAGATGCATTATAGAAGGCCTAAAATCACCTCTGGTGAAAAAGGTGACATATAAATAAATAAATACATAAATAAATACATAAATAAGCAAATGAAATATTAGCCCATATTAGGTATGACTGAGGTACAATAAATAAATAAATAAATAAATAAACAAACAAATAAATAAATAAGCAAATGAAATATTAGCCCATATTAGATATGACTGAGGTACATAGAGAGCTAGTGTGCAGGTCATAGGTTGTCCTCTTTGGTGGAAATGAATGATTGATTGATTGTATATGCCATCCAGTTGGATGTTGACTCTTTGCAACCACATCAATAGATTTTCCCCCCCAGCAAGATCGGTGTCCAGTTTGGTTCAGAATAAAATCCACCACTATTGTTTGTTTTTTTAATTTGCTTTTTATTCACTACTCCTTTGCAATCAACAATCAATGGACTGTAAATTCTTAGTGTATACAATGTGCTATGAAATTCAAAACTGACAATGGGAACAATTTGATACCTGGGAACTCACAATCTGTAGCTCATACTAACCACAGAGGCAGCAAAATACACATTTAGATTTGGCATCAATCAATATGATGTTATAAAAATAAAATATTGCTAAAATATTGACTTTAATATAGCACACAGTATAAAAAGTTGGGATATATTGTCACTTTGTTACTACATCATAACTCTTACCAGCTTAGCTGAATACGGTTCACTCCGTATAACTATAAGAGGATCAAAAGCAACTCTTTTCTTTCATCTAAAGAGCATCTTCTCCTTTTTTAGCCCAGATATTCTCTTTAAAAAAATTAAGCGACCAATCTCTCTCCTGTGTGCTGATTCATATACTTACCTGCCCAAATTTTTTACTTTTGTATTGGATCAAACCAGATGGGAAATTGACTTTCATGAATGCAGTTAACCCATCTTACTTTTTTTCAGCATTAAAAAAAAATAATCCTTGCTCACATCCACTGGGAGGAAGAAAACAAAACTCAGAAAATGTATAGATGCCAATAAAGTGCTTAGTTTGTGTGTGCGTTCAATATATATTGCATAAATATGTAAACATTTTTATAAATGAAAAAAGAGCAGCTGTGAAAACTGTGAAGAGTAAAATCCACTGTTTTGATGCTTCCACAACCCAGCCTACCCAGATACCCAAATCGGCCTTTGCTGGTACATCCATCAAAGCTCCTTCAGATGACACATACACTCATTTTTTTGGTATCTGCAAGGAGCTTTGGGCACTCCATTGGGACACATTCAGTGGATTTAAAGACTAGCCCAAAATCACTTAGTTGGGTGGGTGGAATTTTGTTGATGGAAAGCTAGAAGTGCTTACTGTGCTGCTGTTCTGTCTATATTGTGTCACCACAAACCTGCTAGTGATGGAGAATTTGGTAACTAGCTTCCTTTGGAAATCAAGCCTTCAACTGCAAAGATTCATTTTTTTCCCTTGGTTGGAACTGCAGTCCAGATAAAGTAAGGTAAGAAAACCATGTTCCTTAGAAACCAAGGGATCTGATCATTAACTTTTAATAAATCAATATTTTTGTCTTCATGATCTCCAACAAACCTTCAGGGCATGCATCTTGCAAGTCCCTAACCAATCCGTTTTTTACATTTCCCTTTAGATTTGCATAGATAGCCATGATATATACTTTTCTAAGTTGCAAAGTAAAATTGCATTCTCGTTTGGCTACAACTTACTTTGACTGACATGGAAAATTCCTTGAAATTCAAGCGACCACAAAGCATGCACATACTGTAAGAGAAAAATAGTGTATTCACATAATAGGATGGTTTGATGGAAGGATGCCCAGAATATAAATTGGGTTTTGCTTAACAATGCATGGTCAAGCATTTTGTCCAAGAGATGTTGCTTTATCCATTATATTGGACTGAAACAGGACTTCAGCCGATATTTTTGTCAATTTTCTCAAAATTTCCATGAATCTGGTCTTCTCGGTAACACCCAGTTTTCATCTGAATGCATGCTTGTTTCTGGAATCTGCGTACAGAGCATTTATCTGCTGCTTCATTTATTTCTAGGAATTAACTTGAATTGCTGGGAAAGGTTCAAGAAAAGGCCTTATATTATGTAGCACAAAGATTGAACTGTTTCACTGCAATAACTATTTCATGCAAACCAGATAATAGATCAACCATTTCTCAGAAGAATTTCTAGACAGATGGGTCTAATGGTGGAAAGAAGAAAGGAACAGCCATTCAGGAAAAAGCAAATGTATATGTAAACAGATACAGCCAAGAAGAAATAGGACTTACATTATTCTTTTTTAATCTGGCATTTTTCAGGTAGTGTATGTTGAGTTAGCTTTGAACAGTTTCTACCACAAATTTTGTGTCCCTCTACATTTTTAAAAGACACAGAGAAAATGGATTTGGTTTATACAGAGGCAACCAGAAGAAAGAAGGGACTAAAAACAGTCCTGTGAACAAAGATGGTAGGAAATGAGCACCTTTAGTCTTGAGAAGACTGAGTGGTGAAATGGTGGCCGTCTAAAAAGACTTGAAAAGGAGAGTCAAAAGGTGCTCTCCAGATGGCAAGATTACTGGAGAAAAATTGCAGGAAGGCAGATTCTGATGGAATGTTATGGGTAAATAACCCTTGCAGGAAAATATGTTGACAGTGGTGGAGTGTTGGAGGCTCTCTGTTTTAATTTGAGGAAAGGGCTAGTATGACAGAACATCATCTAGCATCACAGGAGAGAGGGGTTCCCTCTCAGAGGGCAAAGAAACAGCAGAGCTTGCAGTGTCTGGTAGGCAGGATATGGGCTAAAACGGTTCCTCCCTACCAGTTCACAGACTATATATATATATATACAGTATCTGTAGATATGCAGATAATTGCTTTAATCTGGCAAGATTCTGTCTGTAAATGAACAACAATAAACTACTCTTTGCATAACTCTGCATGTCCTCCTTGATTCTCTGGGCCTGATAGCTACAATTGGATTCTGCTTCTAGAAATATGAATCTCTAATTCCATCATTAGTTCCAAAAGCTAGGAATTTGAAGAGTAGTGAGTTGGGCAGTCTGCCTTACTAAAAGCCAGGACATTAATGTAATTAATAATAATGTAATTATTTCAGTACAGTTCACACTGACAGACTAGAATATCAGAAAGACAATTCCCCTAGTCCTTGCTGGAGGGGTCACGTACTGAACTACAGTTATAGACTGCATGCAAAGGAGGCCTTCAATCTGTTAAACTCTGATCCTTCCAAGAAATAGCATTGTCCTGGCACATAAAATCCCCATCTGCCTAGCAGAATCTCCTTGGGCTGCTTCACAGGACATTCTGGAACAGCCCAATGATAACGCTTGGATCTCTTACAGTAGCTGGAGTTGAAACCACAAACCTTGCGGGTCTTTTTCTTGTGCTCCTCCGTTATGCCCTGATGATGAAACATCTTGTAAGAAGATAAGCTCAATGAACACTAGGAATTCAACAATTAAACCCTGAGTCACATACATGTAACATCTTTTTTTCCTAATGAAACAATTAAAACATGCAACACTTATTACAACTTACTTGAAGAGAATATGATACAGGTACAATAACAGGTAAAGCATTTGAGCTGGTAACTCTAGAGGGCATTAGGAATGGGGTTGAAAGACAAGAGGAATAGCTACTACTAAGGCAATGGTCAGTGGGGCCTGAGCCTGGATCAAGAGAATAATCTTAGAAAACATCTCAGACAAACCCACTCAAGTTCCCAGGAAGATAAAATGAGGGAGGAGAAAAGCATGTTCAACCTTGCAATATTGTGTTGTTATTATAGCCATTGTCTGACTGATATGGCATCAGCTTCTTAGCCTGGCTTACCTTTTAGGTAGACAGTTATTAATTAATTAAATAAATAAATCTGGATTCAAAATGGCCCTTAATAATTGAAGAGAAGGAAAATACCTTCCCATCTTCATTGGTTTCTAACCCAATCTTCTCCAGAAGATCTAACTGTGCTCTTGTGAAAGATAATTCCTATAGTAGGTTCTTGGAAATATCTGACTGACCTTCAGCATCATCCATGGTGCCCTTTGGTTTCTCCCAAGACCACATGGGTCAATTGCTCAAGAGGACAAAAAGAGGACAGGGTCTTTCCAGGCCAGCAAGCTCTATCAAAACTGGGAGTCACATATCCATCCTTAAAATGAGGGATACACGTCTTTCTAGGAGCCTTGCTCTTGAAATTGTTAATATTGTTAATATTGTTAGCACAATATCATTTCTTAGGTCCTTCTATATATTTTTTAATGTTTGCATCGGCTTCGTCACTGTGGCTCTTTGTATCCTGTTTAGACTGAAGCGATATATAAATTTTATAAATGAATAAATTATGGAGAGTTGGAACTCTCATGCATGGTATATATTGCACATTCACAGCAGCTATTTCTAAAATACTAGCATTAACTGCTTATTTCACATTGAGATGAATTGCATGTAATTTCATTCTTTGGGTCAAACATTATTCACACATTTGCTCTGTGCAGCACTGAAATGTCAGCTTTCTCAATAATTTAAGCTCCCGTTGTGATAAATAGGGATAGGAATACTCGCTTAAAGAAAAATAAAGTTCTCCTGCCTCCAATAAATAGCTGGCATTTTTACAGAAACATCACTCTACATTAAGAACATTTTGCAGAGGGGAGGAAGGAAAAGACTACAACATGCATGGAATTAGGGTTTGGCTACTGGAGGACATCCGTCCAGTTTAGCCTGCTGGCTTTTCGAGGTCAAGGTGGATTCGCTACAGAGCTCTTTCAAGTCCATTAGACTTTCACTTATGGCTTTGACAAATTGGCTGGAAGAGGTCTCTCGACAGTTTTTGAAGCTTGAAATGCAGAATAAGATATATTGGGACTGTGGATTGTAGCAAGCCCCATAGCCTTGAGGAATCACCGGCCCATAACAGCAGAACATCTCCATTGTGGTAGGAACCTAATTTTAAGTACAACAAAACAGGGTTAAGATAAGATGGCCAACTTAAGGCCTCCCGCCCACCACTATGGAGCTCTAGGGATACATCAACAATGAGCTGGTTTTGGGATTGTCATTTTGACAGTGAAAGGAGGAGAAAATGGCTAAACCCATTCAGGATCAGCATCTTCAATTCATTGAACACATTTTAAAATATCAATTAAGCTCCAAGACAGAGACCAGACATAGTGCTTGGATTGTAAAATGTATAATTATTTGACCCATTCAAAATCACAAAACTGCATCTCACTTATTTTGAGGGATTCACTGCAGAAAGCAGTTATGTTTGGAAGATTTAGTTGTAAAAGGAAAGCAGGCTGCCAAAGAACACAGTGGCTGGACACCATCAAAGGTGACACCAGCCAGAGCATTCAACAACTCAAAGTAGTGCAGATGTCAGGGATCCAAGTAACATCCCCAACAAAATAAGACTCCAAAGTTCCTCAAACTTCAATTTTATTAGAGATGTCATATTGGCACATCTGGGAAAACCCGAATCTGAAAGCTTCCTGGTTTTCCCCATCCAATTGAAAGTTCATAATCTATGCCTCACACCCACATGTTCATCACATGGTCCAAATCAAAGCATCATCCCAACTGATTCGCAGGTTGGAGGCTAAAATGTAAGAAGAACAGTTGCAGGAACTGGGTATGTTTAGTTTAATGAAAAGAAGGACTAGGGGAGACATCATAGAACTGTACAAATATTTAAGGGGCTCCTAAAAAGATGAGGGGAGGGAGGGTCAAACTATTTTCCAAAGTGCAAAAAGGCAAGACAGGAAACAATGGATGGAATCTAACCAAGGAGAGAAGCAACCTGGAACTAAGGAGAAATTCCCTAACGGTGAGAGCAATCAACCTAGTGGAATGGCTTGTCTTCAGAAGTTGTGGATGCTCCATCACTGGAGGCTTTCAAAAAAGACTGGACAACCATTTATCTGAAATGGTATCAGCTCACCTGCTCAAGCAGGGGGTTGAACTAGAAGACCTCTGAGGTCTCTTCCAACTCTATTATTCTATGTTCTATGTGACCTCTTCACTGGTTCCACTCCACGATTTGACTGCCAAATTTTGGAATTATTTCAGGACCTTCTTAGGAGATGCTTTTGGTTTGGAAAACAAAAGCTACGAGTCCAGTTTTCTTCATCCTAATGCATTTTGAATGATGATGATTGGGTGGATGGACAACCAAGCTGGCTATGCTTGTTCTTTTAATTGGATCATTTTATTATATATCTTCTGCAGTCTACAGTTGGCCAATCTAATCCAAAGGTAATCAGATTTTTGAGCACACCCTCTGCGAGTTCAGGGGAAGCCATTAGTCTTGAAATAACATTATTCCTTTATTGTCAATTCTCTTTCATTGGTAACCTACTAATGTGAAACATAGTCATCTTCCCCTTACGGTCCCCTTACAGGGGACAGTTACTGAGTGTACATTTAAGAGTTGAGCTTATTCAAATCTCAGAGATTTATTATCTTGAAAAAGCCTCGGAGGCAGTAAATTTTGCAAGGAGCTATTTCTTATGGACCCCCGAGCCCTACGTCCGTCTTTCTTTTCTTTTTTTCCCCCAGTTTGCTTTGAGTTTCAATATTGTTGCGGAATGCAAACCTTTCTTTAAAAGCAAAATGCTGGAGGTTAAGACATCCTTACGCTCCTGCCTTTGTTGTGTGCAGGCTTTCAAAAGTGGCATTTAGCTTTTAATGGCACAGGACAGGCCATTAGTCCCACTAACAGAGTTACAGAAGAAGCAGATAAATTTGCTGTATCCCAGTCAAAGGCCATCAAGCTATTTAGATTCCTTCCCCCCTCCCCCATTTTTTTTAGACCCATGGATGGTTTTGTGGAGAATTTATGTAAGGATGGCTGGCTTACGCACAGTCGCATCTGAAAATATCCCCAGACAGCATGATGAGATCAAATGATTTATTAGATTCCTGGTCTGCACTGTGCATTAGAAGCTTCCCTCTGACCATTTTTTGACAGGCAAAAAAAAAATCTGACCTTCTATATCTCACGCAGAACACTGTGAATACAGTGGTTGTTAACATAGTTTGGTGGGTTAAGACTGTGTGTGCACAGAAATGTTACACTTGCAGGGTGAGCAGCTCAAGAAATCCACAAATGAAATGATCTTGACTTGAGGAGCAAAGGGAGAGAGAGCAGTTTGGATCTTCATGCTTGGCAGGTCTTTGCAAACACTTGCAAGGAACACTTCATAACATTTGAAACCAGGCATGTGAGCGAAGGCTGAAAGAAACTAGCAATCCTTCTAATGAAGGATTCAATAAGAATGCATAACCTGGAGCCTCATTTGATAGAACATTGAGGTTGGAGCACTTGCCTGCCATAAAATTAAGATTAAAAATAAATAAATTGAGAGAAAGAGACTTCTTAAATACCTGGCATCATTTCTTTATTTTATTCTTTTTATTAAATTACTTGTCTCCCACCTCAACTATGTTTACAAATAATTCAAAGTGGCAAACACATTTGATATACCTTCCTTCTCCTCTTATTTTCTCCACAACACCAATGAACCTGAGAGGTGAGTTGGCTTTCATGCCAACTATGCGAAACTAAAACTCACCACCTTCTGGGGATTGGCCCAAAGTCACCCAGCTGGCTTTCATGGCTAAGGCAGGATCCAAACTCATGGACTCATAGTTTCTAGCCTGGTGTCTTAACCACTAGACCAAACTGACCTTCATATTAAGGATATTGAATCAATTAATTTTAATTTACTTTTAATTAAATATATTTATAAATTCTGTCCAGTTTGGTTCTTTTCTCAGTTCTTCCCACTGTTCTGCTTGCTTGGCATATCACTTAAAGATTAAGCATGACCCTTTGACAGAATAATAGTTTATATTTCTGGTTATATTTTGCTTGAACGTCTCTCAATCAGCTTTGATCCACCTTTTGGGGAAGAGAACATTGATTTACCATATTTTTTGGAGTATAAGACGGATCTTTTTCTCTCAAAAAGAGGCTGAAAACCTGGGTGCATCTTATACACTGAATACAGCATTTTTGGCTTCCCGAAACCCTGCCCCATTCACCAAAATGGCCATGCATAGCCTTTAGGAGGCTTCCAAGGTGATCCTGGGAGCTGGGGAGTGATGAGTGAAAATGGGCCACTTTTGCTCATTTTGGGCCCCACAGCCTCCAGCAACATTCTATAAGCCTCCTAAAGGATATTTATGCCCTTTTTGTGAGCAAAAATGGGCCCATTTTGCGAAAACTGGACCATGTTTTGCTTGTTTTTGCCCCCCTAGTCCCCAGAAGCACTCTATAAGCCTCCTAAAGACTATTCATGCCCTTTTTTGACAAATAAACTGGCCCATTTTTGCGAAAAACTGGTCATTTTGGGGAGATCTGCAGAGTGCAAAAACTTTTTTTAAAATTTTGCCTCTTCAAAATCTTGGTGTGTCATATACTCCAGAAAATACAGTACTTAAAGTAGTGTTTACCCTTTGTTAATTTGTTCCTTATCCATATTCATTGCCCAAACAGACAGCCGTTGGCTATTCATTTCTCTTGTCAAAAGCACAAGAAGTGGAAAGTCATAACATTTTAAAGAGTTGTTGAGTCTCAGAAAGTCTTTACCGGGTTCATCTCAAGTTGTCACTGATTCATAAGGACTGTCACAGTGAGAATAATGGAGATTCCTTCCTCTGATTAATCCCAGGAAAATTTCACTCACCTGGCTGGTGGAGAGAACAAATCGATTGCTTGCCAAGTAAGTTTCATCAGTAAAGAAGTCTGGCAGTTCTTCGAAGTTTTCTCTGGCCGTCTCTCGCAGTCCCAATAAATGGTTGTCGATAGCCATGCCTGTAATAGCCTGTGCCCCAAACAGGAGAAAGGAGGCAGAATCAATCATTGCAGCAAGACATCAGCCTATCAATTTCTACTTTGGGATTTAATACAAAACTATTTCCATTTTGAGAAAACAGACTAGCAGAGTTGGAAGAGAGGTCTACTAGTCCAACCACCTGCTCAGGCAGGAAGTCCTATACCATTTCAGACAAACGGTTGCCTAATTCCTTCTTAAAAACTTCCAGTGATGGATCCCCACGACGTCTGGAGGCTAGTCGTTCCACTGGTTGATTGAAAGGCTGCTATGATGTCAGCCCAGTCCTCCTTTTCATAAAACTAGACACACCCAACTTGTGCAACTGTTCTTCATATGTTCTAGCCTCCAGCCCCCTAATCATCTTTGTGGCTCTTCATTTTTACTCTGTGGACTCTGTGGCAATGTTCAGCTTGATATTCCTACTTCTAAAGAAGTGGAAAGTCAAGAAGGACATAATCCTAGCCTTGCTGTTTGAAGGAGCTCTACTGAACTCACTGAGATAAGGTAAAGAGGAGAAAGGATGACCTTGAAAGAGATAAGCAGGATTTGTTGAGGATGGAGCTTTTTAAAAAAGAGGATGGAGCTTTTTTAAAAAGTGAAATAACATTCAGAAATGGTTCGGGCATAATCAGAGTTGCAAAATTTTGTTATCAGAATCAGTCTCAACAAAACAAAATGCTAATTATCCTATAGATTTGATTTCCTGGTCTGGTCTACCAAATGGAGCTGACAGACACACCTCAGAATTTCTCCAGTCTGTTTAGCCCTGGATTGGATTGAGCCAGTCAAGAATCTTATTTGTTCACCAGTACTGTTTCCCGGATTTGCTATTGTTCTTATTTTATCCTATATTTTTAATCCTATATTTTAATGCTTTATGTAAATTTTTATGATTAATCTTGTATCTCCCTTCTAGGATTTTTATCATTTTTATCATAAAAGCAAAATGTGTTCAATAAATTTATAGGGTGGTAATATTAAACTACTTTCATTAATGTTTACAATAGTGTGTCTAGAAACTTTGCAATGCCAAGTAAATTGTACATTGACTTAGGACAATTTTTCCCAACTGCAAAAGGGAGGATGACAATGAAAGACATGGAGCTTAACATGTTTATGGGTATAATGTGGGGTTCTTTATTTAAAAGACTAAAATTTTCCTTCCAAAAATTAAAAAAAACAAAAAACCAACAGCCACATTTTCACTGCTACAATCTAACAATTTCATTCATTCTTCAAAGCTTTGGTTCAACAATTACTCCAAGAAAAGAATCAAGAACTGTCCATTGATCTTTAGGAAAGCAAAAAACCAGTTGGCCTGTCTGACATCAGAATGAGTGCAAGGCAAGGTGATCAAACTGAGGTCACCATGGTTTCCTCCCATCACAAGAAATGGATTGGAGGATCAATGAAAATATTTTCCTATCTAGTGTGATTTATAAGGCTATAAGCGCTAACATCCTTCCAAAGTAGATTAATGTCCTATCTGAAGAGAAAGAAGCCGCTGTGTCCTAACACAATAAAGGAGGTGCCAACACATTCTTCAGAAGTATGGGGGGGGGGAGAGAAAAACTTAAATTATTTTTGCTAAGGGTACAAAGTTTAATTTATCACAATCCTTTGCTGAGCAAAGAATAATGAAACAATCTAGGCTATCTAGGCTACACCTGGAAGAATTGCTTCTGGAATAAAGATTGTGAAGGAAAGATCTCAAGAACTTGGAAAGAGCCATGCTGGATTTGGCTCTAGATCCAATTAATGCAGCATTCACTTGGGAAACAGATGAGGTGGAGAATATACATGCCAGGAGTTACTGCTAACTGTGATGGAATCATGGCCAGATCTTAAGACACATGGAAAATGGAGCCACGCCATTACAGAGCAACACATCCAGAGGTGGTATTCAGCTGGTTCTTACTGGTTTGGGCAAACCAGTAGCGGCAGCTGCTGGATGCTCCTCCCGCCCACCCAAATGTAATGTGCGACCTTCTCCGCATGCGATCACATTTGCAAACCGGTAGCGAAGGTAAGTGAATCCCACCACTGAATACATCCCTAATAGAGGAATAGAATCAAGATTACCACTTTATAATGCCTTGGTAGCACCACATGTGGACTATTGCATCCAGTTTTGATCACCACGATATAAAAATATGTTTAGAGTCTAGAAAGTCTGCAGAAAGATAGGAGCAAAGATAATTAGGGGACTGGAGGCTAAAACATATGAAGAACAGTTGCAAGAATAGGGTATGTTTAAGGAGTAGGGGGAACATGATAGCAGTCTTCTTATAACTGAGGGGCTGCCACAAAGAAGAGAGTGTCAAGTTACTCTTCAAAGCACCTGAAGGCAGGACAAGAAGAAACAGACAGAAACAGAAGCATCTGAGAACTAAAGAGAAATTTCTTGACAGGGAGAGCAATTAATCAGTGGAACTACTAGCCTCAATTAATCAGTGGAACTACTGGCCTCAATTAATCAGTGGAACTACTGGCCTCAAGAAGTTGTGGGTGTTCCATCACTGGAGGTTTCAAGAAGATATTTGACAGCCATTGGAATGGGCTGTTACAGAGAAAATTACTTAGTTCCGGGGATGAGGAAGAGGAGCTTAGGGACTCAAGCTTATGCTAGGTATAAACTGATTTGGGGAATCTTTGGCAGGCTTTTAAAATTCTATTCTTTTGCCCTAACTAATGATAAAAATTCTTCCAGAAATTCAAGCCTTACAGGATTCAACATTTGCTTTTCTTATTGGAATTATAGATGGTTTCTTGGTCTCAAAATGACTTCAACATACAGAGATTTGCGGGGGGGGGGGGGAGTGGAAATTTGATTTTTTTTTTAGCTTGAAGACCATATTAGGATTTTAAATAAGGCTACCTGAACTGGGATGCAAAAGTCTCAATGGCCATTAGATGGCAGCAAGTGTACCTTTGCTACCCTCTAGTGGCTGCATAGTTGAGTAGCAAGCAAGGGATTGCACATTAAAAAGCACATGAATGCATTTGGAAGAAATTTTATCTATGTAACTCATTCTATAGGTATCTTTAAAGTCCAACAGATTTATATCAGACATCAAGTTGAAAATAAACAAAAATATTCTATTTCAGCCTCAGATTTCTTGAAAGTGAAGTACTTCTATTTCATAGTCATCACCATCACTAAGATAGGTTTTCCCCCCAGCAATGGACTTTTTTTTCATATAGTAGATACTTACCAAAACAGTGTAATTGGTCTGAGCGGTTATTGCACTCTTAAATAGCTGCATTTTTTCAGAATTCTGTAGATAAAACAGAACACAGAGATTTTCCAAATTTATATATCCACGTGGGCAATCCCATTAATTTTAATTCAGTGATTAATTCCTTTAGTACAGTTCTGCATTAGGAGTAGAATTGATTCTAAACTAGAATGCAAGTTTGAACATTTGTTCAGTTTGAAATCAGTTTGAAAATGCAAGGTTAAGTTTCAGTCTTCAAGTGAAAAATAGAGAAAAAGGCTGGCATGCCGAGTAGTTGTACAGAAACTGATGGAATTGGCAGAGTTGGCTAAATTGACAATTTGGTTCAAAGAAAGGAATATAAGTACTTTGGTTTCTACTTGGAAATCACTTCTGGACTTGGTCCTTGAGATGGAAAAAAATAAAACTTTGATTTTGGTTTTTACCTATTAGATTGATTTGCCATTATGGAAATGGCTAGTTTATATTATTATGGAAAAGTAAAAAGTTGAGATCCTTGTTAATGCTTGTTAATGCTTTAATGCTCTACTGCAACAGAGAGAGTCGGAAGTCAATATCTTTTTTTTCTCTCCTCCCCCTCTTCCTCACTTCTTTTTTCCCAATTCCCTCCGCTGGGTCCTACTATTTGCTTTTATATTTTATTCTGTAATCTAATAAAACGTTAAAATACTGGATGCTGAATATGTCAGTCTCCGTAATACTGTAGATATTGATTTCTACTTGTGTTATAGGCATGGAGAAAGAACATACAAAAAGTTGTAACAGTCCAGAGATAGGCTGTTCTGTCCAACCTACTTTATGGCTGCCTTCCCCAACATGGTGCTCCCCAAATCTGATGGATTACAACTCTTAACATCTCTACTCAATATATCTGAAAGCTTCTCCAGAAGCCATCAAGATTCAGATTCAATCTAACTGAAGCCAGCACAATGTATGCAGTTTTAATAGTAACAAACCAATCATTAAATGCTTCAGTGGCTGAAGAATTAGCTTGGTGTAATCAGCAAAAGAATAGCTCACCACACGGAGAAGCTTTTTAACCAAGACTAAACAATGCCCAATTTTACTGATTCTGCAAGTGCATTATAGTTACCCTTAAGGTGAGTTGTTACAGCTTCATTTGAGCTTACTAAATGGGTATAGCTTAGCATAGGATTACTTTTAACTCATCATCACTGAGCATCTATCAAGGATTACCATACTTGCTACCAATAAATTCATTATACAATCCAGTATTTCTTCTCTTTCTTGCACTTCCTCTCTATACACCTGTCCTCTCTGGACAAGCAAAGAAGTAAAGCATCCCTCAACCTCTCTATCTCAAACCATTTATAGAGTAAGAGAATGATCCTCTCCAACAGTAGAAGATTTGTCTTCTTAGCTGTCTTGGGTTCTTGATGAGAAGAAAGACAGGAATAGAAATGGAATGCATATATAAACCTGAAACATAAGCCAAAGAGTCAGAGACCTGGAGACCCGATTTCTTATCTACCATTCCTTTTGCAAACGTTAACGCTTCTGGAGTGGCGGAGCGGATGTTGTCTACCCTCCCGCATTCATAGCGACGAAGAGAAGCACTTTCGTAGGTGGGAACCAGCTTCATGTTCAACCTACAGTGGAACAACAATAGAATCCTGATTGGATCATCCCCTTATTATAGAAGCTCTAAACAGCTTATTCTGAAAACAGTAGCATCCTAATCCAGGTGTATATTTTACTATTGCAATTTCTACTGGGTTTAGGACTTCTATTTTAACTATGGGAAGAATCTAATGGCCAATGGAATTTTGGGCCTCCCAACTCTGTTCTAGATTAAAAAGTGGTGGAATCCTTAGAGGAGTCTAAAGACGTATCCTACAGAATATAAAGTGTAATTGATTTGGATTTGGATGTCCATTCATCTCCACAAGTGACTCTGGGTGGCAAGCAAACTTACAATTAATCAAAAACAAATTCTCATCAGAGATACAAAAATTAAGAAGCCCAATACCTAAGGAAATGTCTTGTTACATCTAGACAGGCTACCTGGTTCTATCTAGATTGTGTGTGGAATGGCTGGCTGTGTGTCCTCTTTTGCAATTGTGAATTCTTTCTTTAGAAAGTCCTCCAATTAGATGGCAGTACTTAGTTAACCTTTGGTAGAATTGGAAAAGCTAAGCAGGATGAGTCCTAGTTAGTATTTGGTTGACAGTTCACTAAAAAGAAAATTTTAGGATGACAGCCCTAGACTGGAAAATGAAAAGAAAAAAGCACTTGAAATATATCTGTGTTACCAGGAAAATTACAGAGAGGGCTATGAAGATTGTAGGTAGGAAGTGAGCTGAAGTCAAAAGCCACCCTTTTCCAGATTCTGAATTTGTGTCAAGAGTTCTGAAGTCAGTGTGTAAGTGGTGGAATTTGTGTGGCTACAGCATCATCAAACGTCATCCCATAGCATTGTCACAGGATTACAGAGCTTTATAAAGTGAGTCTTCCCCAAAAGATTCCTAGGATCAGGTTATACTTTGGTTGGACCCTGGAAATGTTGTATCCCCTTCTTTGGTCCCTTCTGACTACCTTGAGTGTGAGAGGGAAAAATAATCATTCAACTTATCTCCACGATATCCAGAAGACAATTTGGACTGGGAAGAATTTATTTACTTGTTTCTGTATGTGGGAAGACACGGTAGAAAAACCTTGAATTTTCAGAAAATAGGTCAGAGAAGAAACCAACATCTCAGGATTTTCTCCTTAATTCTACCTGAAGGTGCAGAAGATTGGTGGCCTGCTCTGAACTTTCTTATTCCAGGCAGAGAATCTTTGAACAGCCTGGACTTTTGACCACAAAGTGGACAGCAGGCTCTCCTGGAACTCCACTGAATTATATGCTTCTTTATCATTCATTGGCATCTAAAATATGCTTTCATTGTGTTCTTTATCAACAAACACAATCCCATCTTCTGAGCTACATGTGGACACCAACTCTATGGTCCATGCTCTCCCTGGGATTTAGAATGCTGTTTAGTTAAAGGCTCTCAGTTCCATACCCATTCCAGCTGCTCACTCCTGTGTAACGTGTAGCTTTGCCAAAACAATCTGTATTAAGGGAAACTATAGAGAAAGCCACAGGTCATTTACAGTCTAATGGAGAGAAGGACACAGCAGGCAATTTGGCCCAGACTGAAATCTGTGCGGTCAACATATTTCCTTCACGTACCGGAAAAAGGCCAACTGGAGTGCTACTTGGATGTAGGCATCTGGACTCATCTTCTGTTTTTTGATAAATTCTTTCCCATAGTTTTCAAACTTATAAGCAACAAAATCCAGATTCTTCACCAGTCTAGAAAAGAAGAAAGAAGAGGAATAAGTGTGAGAAGTCCACACCATCTTTTAAAAAAATAAACATGTTTCTCCCGACAAGCCATCCAAAGCATTGGCAGCATTGTGTCCATAAAAAGCTTGAAGTTCAGGCATTAAACTCAGTTCCCAGACATCTGATGAATTGTTCAGTGTAATTGAAGCAGCTCTACATCTCCTCTGAACCCTGGAATAAGCAGTTCAGGAGAAACAGGTTTACAACCAGAAGCACAAGCATATGCAAAGAGCTATGGCTTGAATTCAAATGGGCTGCTCTAGGATTCAAATTAGTTCCTTTTACTCCCATGGCAGAGGTCGCTGGAGCTCTAGATGTATTCCTCAGACTAATTAGAGAACACCTTGTGCGCCCACAAAGGGTAAAAGTTTACATAAAATGCAAAGACTAACATCTAGTTTATTTCCCCTCTTGTTTGGAGTTATGATTAATGCAACAGGAACACACTGACAATAATACACAGGACACTACTGTGGTGGAGGATGGGGCCGAATCCTGCAGGGGCTCCACCCTGCTCCTTTGCATGGATGTTTTCCCAGATATTTATATATTTAACAGAGCTTTCTGAGGGGCATTTGACTTACTTCAAAGGTTGTGCACAGCCCTGGCATTTAATATATTTCTTTGCCATTTTTCAAGGCTGGGATTTTTCTCAAGTTGCTTCTAATGCAAAAGCAAAATAGGAATTGTAAAATAAGCGAATGGAAAAGAAAATGTAAGGGAAATATCCAACAGCAGAAAAGAGCTTTTCCTTTTAGGGACGTGCCAGAGAGAACAGATGTTTTAAAAGGAGACGCTTTCGATGAAACCACGATGCCTCTTGAGGAAGCGAATTTTCTGATGAGACGTCACCACAAAAATAGTTTTTCCTATACTGCCTATCTTACATTTGCTAATACAGAGTTACAAAATATAGAATTATGACTACAGATGAAAAGAAAAGGAAGGAAGGAAAGAAGGAAAAGAAGGAAACAGGCGAATGGATGAGATAAAGGCAGGAAGGCAGGATATCCTTAATCATATATAACATGTTTTTCTGCACTTTCTTTCACCACCAACAACTGTGCTTTTTGCTCTTTACTCCACCAGTATCTCCCCCCCCAATCAGTCAATGAACCCCCTGTCTATTTATTGTGCTCCTCAGATTAATCCTTGAAAACCTGCAGCCCTCATATCTCTGCATGACGTTGAACCACCAGGAAACTCCTTGTACCTTTCCAATTTTTCCGCAGAAGAAGCCAAGTGACTCTGAATTTCTGGAGAACATTTCCACCGCAGCCTCCTTGGAGCAGGAAGCTCACTCACGGAATCTGCTCTGACCAGTTTCTTTGCTCCTTCTTTCCTGTTCATAGAGAAGTAGAGGAGTCCAGTGGTTGGTTGGTTGATTCATTAATTTTGTGACCTGCCTTTCTAAATCAACTCAGGGAAAGTCTCCCCATATATTATGGCTTCTGAGTCAGAACTACTTTGACAAATTACAGGAAATATTTTTTTTCCTGTCTGAAATAAGAGGTTGAGCTTGGTTCTTGGTGTCTGTGTAGGATGAATCTCACCCTCAAAAATATGGAAGCCATTGTCTTTTGTGGCAATAGCTTCTTTTTGTGTTCTTCTCAATCTACCTTACAAACCTTAGATTCCTTGGTGGCCTTTTATCTGGTTCACTGACAAAAGAAACCAACATGGTTACATCCACGAAGTCTCTAGGAGCTAAGTCCAACCTGAACTAAACTTCCTCCCCACCATCCCCTATTTTTTCCTTTGAGTCAATGGCCTTAAATTTGGGATTGTCTCCTTTTCTAGAAAGTGCAACAGAATTTACACATTACTCATTCCATCCCACTGCTTTTCTCCAAGAGGAGAAAATGCCATCAATAAGTGTTTCCTTCCAAGATTTGGCCAAATATGAAGGTGTCCATCATGTCTAGATTTCTGCATGGCCTTACAAAAGGAAGTAATGAATAATAGGAAGACATTCTGTTAAGTGGAGTTGGCTTCAAGTTATTTCTGAAATCTGAATGTCACTGGAAAACATGCAATGCACACGTTGAAGTGAAAAGGCTGATGGTTTCTTAGAGCAGCTGAAGGTAACTTACATGTGCTTCAGCAAGTGTTCGATGCACTGCACAAGAATGATCCCATCAAACGGAGAGTGTTCACACACTGTTCCACAGACTCCATCTCGTCCTACGACAAACTAAGCAGGGACATTAAATTAGGCAGAAGTGAAATATGGATTTAGTAACTCTTGAGTTCAAAAGAATGCAGTACATTTTGCCTTTAAGATATCAGTTAGAGAAATAGACCAGCCAGTATTAGAACTGGAGGCTGGGTTTGTTTTATGCATTGGCCAAATATCACAGAAACAATTTTAAATTTCTCAGTGTAACAATATCCAAAGGTCTTAAACTTGACATAGTTGGATGATGTGAAATATCAAAAAGCACATAGGAGAAAATTGAAAGGAAGTGTAAAAGCATAAACATGTCATAGGTTTTTTAAAAACAACAAAAACAGAGTGAATGATGCTCATGAAGATATTCAATAGGAAGTCATTCTACTCCTTTCCAAGTGTTCTCTCTTATTTTCACTTCCACACAGAATAATAGAGGTGGAAGATCTGTAGTCTAATCCCCTGCTTAAGCAGAAGACCCTATATCATTTGAAGAGCCAAAGAAGAGGTGGTCCACCTATATTCTCCAAAGCCCCTGAAGACATGACAAGAAGCAATGGATGAAAACTAATCGAGGAGAGAAACAACCTAGAAATAAGGAGAAACTTCCTAATAGTGAGGACAATTAACCAGTGGAACTTCCCTCCAGAAGTTGGCACTGAAAGTTTATAACTGGAAGTTTTTAAGAAAAGGTTGGACAGACACTTGTACAGAATGGTATAGATCTCCTGCTTGAGCAGGGGGTTGGACTAGAAGACCTCCAAGCAGTGACGTGCGGTGAGGTTTATGGCAGGTGAGACATTGACACAGAGGTTTCAAATTTTTTTAGACTTGTGGACTTCAACTCCCAGAATTCCACAGCCAGGCATGCTCAGTTCTGATGTAAAGCGACAGCATTTTTTCTCCTTTGCGAAATACGTTTTCCTTCATTCTTTTTCTTCTCCCTCCCCCTCCTTCCTCCCTCTCTCCCTCCCTCCCTCCTCTCTCAAACAGACACACGCACACAGAGAAGTTGGATCCTTTTCTCACACACTCACTCTCAAACAAACACAAACACAGAAGTTGGATTGGATATATTTTCCAATGGGTTGAAAGCAGCTCCTTTGCCATACCCTCCCCCGCAATTCCCCTGTTGCCTTCCGATCCGAGCCTTTGATTGCAGGTGGAGCCACATTGCCTTTTCAAACTTGTAATCAGTGAAGCTGGGCTTATATATTTTTATCCAGATGTGTGTGTGTGTGTGTGTTTGAAAAGGCAACGTGGCTCTGCATGCAATCAAACTTTTTGAATTCCTCCCCCCTCCCCACACACGCACCTTTTCCAGCTGTTTCAGAGAGGATTTCAACTCTGCTCTTGCCTGCCATCATGAAAAGAAAAAAAAATGTAAAAAGAAAAAGGCATGGGCTCTGAGGTCAGACTGAGCTAGTTGCTCCCAGAGCCTCTAAAAAGCTTCTAAAAATGCCCTCTACCGGAGGCAGGAGGACGACGTGCCACATCTACATAAGGAATTTTTCGGCTTTTAACCCTTGCTTAGCTCTGCTCGAATGATCATAAAGTCAGACTAAATGAGGCACCTCGTTCTCCTGCCGCCCCCTGTAGAGGGCACTTTTTAAGAGGCTTTTTTTACACAGTTAAGCATTAAGCAAAGTTATCCACTGTGACTCTGGCAGCAACTACCTCAGCCTTTTTCCTTTTACATTTTTTTTCATGATGAGAGTGGTGAGGCTCTGCCTCCCCTGCCTCCCCTGACTGCACGTCCATGCCTTCAAGATACCTTCTGATTCTGTTATTCTGCTATTCCATGTGAAAGTGAAGATGTGAGAGAATGGGAAAATAGACTTCACAATTACCATATTTTTCAGAGTATAAGAAGCTCCGAAGTATAAAACACACCTAGCTTTTGGGGAGGAAAAAAAGGGGGGGGGAATCTGCTTCGGCCTCCCAGCAATTTGCCTCCTTGCAACAAACAGCAAATAGTACAGAAGATATACACTGTGATGTTACATTTCAGACTATAGTTGTACAGATGCTGTTAAAATTGATGTGGCTTTCTGGAAGTATACATTATTCTCTGCTGTTTAAAAGAAGATACAATAGCACTGGGTCTTTTCAGATCAAGCATTTATTTTAAAAAATTTCTTCATTTTGTTAAGTCTAGAACAATAATAAAGCAGTCTTTAAAAAATAAGTCTAATAATTTGAACATTCTATAGGCATTTATAGTTATTGACTCGCCTTCTTGCAGCAAACAGCCCGATTAGCACAAGAAAAAGAAATCTGCCTCTGCCTCCCAGCAATTTGCCTTGTGGAGCAAACAGCAAGTTTCACTTTCAGTTTAAGTGTCCCTCTGATCATCAGCTGTTTCAGGCTGTAGGATTGCTATAGCTTATTGTAACCTCCACAAGGCCCATTTTCCCTGTTTTCCCCATTTGCTGAAAGGAGGTAAATTGCTGGGAGGCAGAGGCCAAAGGGTGGGGGACGGTGGGTGGGGCTACATTCACTGTATAAGACACACCCAAATTTTCATCCTCTTTTAGGAAAAAGGTGCGTCTTATACTCTGAAAAATACAGTATGTATTGCCGGACAACTTGAAGCAAGTGATAAGTTGAAGAAAGAACCCGGGATAAATTCCAACGTTTCCTTCATTTTCTCTTGTAGAACCATCTGCTTCCAATGAACCAGCAATCACTTCTAGACTGTTCTGGGAAGGAAGGAAGGAAGGAAGGAAGGAAGGAAGGAAGGAAGGAAGGAAGGAAGGAAGGAAGGAAGGAAGGAAGGAAGGAAGGAAGGAAGGAAGGAAGGAAGGAAGGAGAGGCCTTTAAAGACAGTCGGTCTGGTTGGGTCATAGAAGTAGTGAGGTGGGCTTTGTTGAAGACAGACCTCCTGCAGAAGCCAGATTTGGGCCCAGATCCATTTTCGGCTTCTTAAAGCTCTTTTCTTTGAGAGTCCCACATTGTAGTCAGATCACAGGTAGTCATCAATGTCTGACCACAATTGGGCCCAGATTTAATGTTGTTAAGTGAGAAATTTGTTAAGTGAATTTTGCCCCTTCTTATGACCTTTCTTGCCACTGTTGTTCAGTGAATCACTGCAGTTGTTAAGTTAGTAACAGGATTGTTCAGTGATTTTGACTTCCCCATTGACCCTGCTTGTCAGAAGGGGATCCCGTGACCTCAGGACACTACAGCTATCATAAATATCAACCAGTTGCCAAGCATCTGAATGTAAAGAACATGGGGAAAAGGTTGTGAGTCATTTTTTTCAGTGTGATTTCGAATGGTAACTAAACACACTGTTGTAAGTCAAGGACTATCTGTAGAAGATCTTCATTGGCTCCCCCCATTCAGCCAGGAATCGTTGTGTGTGTGCTGTTCCCCTCTGCTGGTTGTGGGGACTTACCTGCGTAGACTTATCATACCAGCGATTGGCACCATTTCTAGAGTAGCCACCACCATGGAGAAGCTGCAAAGCCCTGTTGGTGTCATTCAGCTCTTCTCCAGCTGGACTATCAAGGCAGACCAAGCACAGGCTTCGTTCAATCATATCAAGGGAGTCTCGGTTTGTAGAATCTAGAGTAGAAAACTATTTTCTCAGAATAATGGCAGACTGTTCCTTGATTTTCCACTCCGAAATGCAATTGTTATGCTTTGTACACACATTCTCTGAGAAGTCTAAGAATGTGAGTATTTTGTTACTTCAGGATGAAGCCAGTGGAAATTTAGGGTGAACAACATTTGGGTTTTTACCCCTCAAGGCTGGGAGGAAATTAGCTCTCAAAGCACTTTGATTGACTCCCCTCTACAAATTTATCTGCTGAACCTGGAAAGCACCAGATCTCTTTGGTAACTTGATGGACTTACGCCTGGAGGTGTAGTCATATGCATTTTATGAGATCGACATCTGAAATAAAATAATTAAAACTGGATATTAGATAGTCTTACAATCTAATCTTTGTGGGGTCCTTGATGTTCTCTGAGCTTAGATATTTCCTTGCACACATTTCATTACCTGACTAGGTGACATCATCCATGTGAAAAGGGAATGGGATTTGCACACCCAAGCACTGATGATGTTGCCCAACTAGGTCAATGTCTGCAAGAAAGTCACCAAGCTCAGAGACCACCAAGGATTCCACAGTTCAACCCTGAGTTACAGAAATTCTCTTCTACTGGTAATCTAATCTTTGCCTAAGGAAGCCTTGAAGCCTGTTCCACCTCTCAGAATTCCATGAGCAAATTCCTTACCTCAATAGGCTCACAATAGGAAATGTGAGCATTAAAATTTATGAAAATAAGAAGTGTCTTTTTAGATGGAACCAAAGATCTCTCTTGTCTGGGATGAGATGGGTCTACTTGGGTAGGAGGACCCTCTGAGCCCACAGAAGGGGAGAACTTTCAGCAACCTCATTTCAGTTTTTGTAATGTGGAAACAAGGCCTAGATGGATGTTTTTTTTTAAAGAAGACATAATAGGTGGGCAGACTCCTTTGAAATTGGGCTTTTTTGATATTGTCCCCAAAATTAAACCTGGATATGATTTTAATCTGGGTTCAGATGTGGTGGAGAATTAAAATATACTACCTGCTAAGAATGATTGGAGTGTTGCTCTGTAGGATTCCCAGACTTCTTGACAAGTTAAAAGGAATAAGTAAGACAGGCTTATTGGATTATTATTACTAGTGTTATTGCTATTGTTATTACTATTGTTGTTGTTATCGTGACCCGTCAAAACCGCGGAGGACAAAATCGCGCTCGACGAAAGCGCGCATTTGACGTCATCACAGCGCGACGAAAAAAATTAAAAATGGAAATAAAATTAAAATTAAAGCAAGCCGATTCACATAAAGGTAAGGGTTAGGTTTAGGGTTAGGGTTAGGGTTAGGTTAAGGGTTAGGGTTAGGTTTAGAGCGTTAGGGTTACGTTTAGCGTTAGGTTAAGGGTTAGCGTTAGGTTTAGCATTAGGTTAAGGGTTACATTTAGGGTTAGATTTAGGGTTAAGTTAAGGGTTAGGGTTAGGTTTAGGGTTAGGTTTGGGGGGGGTTAGGGTAAGGTTTTCGCTTTATTTTTACATTTTTCGATCACAGCACGATGTTTTCGTCCCGCTGTGATGACGTCAAATGTGCGCTTTCATCGAGCGCGATTTTGTCCTCCGCGGTTTTGTGGTGGAACCATTGTTATTACTGTTATTATTAGACTATAGGCAGTGCAAGAAGTCCCCAGGGCAAAGGGAAATGGAAAAAGGCTAGAAAGGGGACAACCGCTGTTGAGGGCAACTCTGCCAAAGAACTGGATGATGGGGGTTGGGTGGGACTCCCAGGTGGCTCTCACTGACCTTCCATGAGGATCGCCCTGGCGGTGGCCCACTCCAGCCTTCCATCTGAGGTCAGGAGACCAATTGGAGGCAGTCTCTCTTCCTCGCTTTCCGACATCTTAACTATCTTCCGTAACTGAGTGAAAAGGTCTCCTTCGCTGAGACGCCGGAAATTAATCACCACGTCCAAAACAAAAAACTGCGGAGAAAGAATCAGGAATGAAAAAGAGGAGGATGGTTTCATCTTTGAATCAAGGGACAACGGCTGCTGCCCGAAGGCCATTCTTCCCTTGCTGATGTCCTCTTGGAGGCCATTCACAACTCCTTCCTGCTTGGCCCACTCACAGTCTGCCCCCTCCCGATCACCAGCCTCTGAGCATTAACAAATGCATTCAGAAGGGGCCAAAGCAAAATTGAATGAGGCATGTTTGTGCCACACATCGGCCAGCTAGACTGGCGAGACTTTTAATTCCAAGACGTTGTTTTACAGTGGTGTGTGTGTGTGGGTGGCGGATATCAAAAAAGTAAAAATGGTGGCTACAACCATACAAAGCGTCACCTTTTTTATTTTGTTTGTACATGTCGAGCGTATAAAAAGGGGTGGGGCTCCTATCACATGATCACGGCTGCCATTTTGAGGCTTCTGAGATGTAGATTCACCATAATATAGAGTAGAAGTAAATAACTTTTTGATCCCTTTTTAAAAGTCCTATGGTGCTGTCCGGCTCCACTAATTTCGATTATAACTAGTCAAAAATTGCCAGTGCTGTTTCCCTTTGTTTTGGTGGATAACAGAACCAATTAGAGTAGAAATTTAAAATAGCTGGTAAAATCCAGTGTTTAGGGGAGTTGGAATTAGAAGACCCAGACTAAAATCTTCACTAGATCACAGACTCATTGGGTGAATGGGTTAGTCACTTTAGCACAATACATTTTACCTTGTAGGATTGTAGTTGTGGAGATACACCTGTTTAATGTACTCCACAGTAATGTCTACCTTATTTTCCTCATGCACTATGTGTCAAAATCTTTGAGAGAAGTTGGTTGGTAAATATAATTAAGAATTACTAACAAAAAAAGAAAAAAAATTGTAGCTTTCTCCGGGAAAAAAGGAAACACACAAAAAATCTGCCAATTTCAGTCTCAGTCTGTGAGGTCCTCAGGTTCTTGATTGTGACTCCAATCACCAAGAGTATCTTCAGTTTTGCTTTGATGGTCAAAAGTCAACTGAGAAAAAGGAGGCATTCATTTGGAATGAACTTTTCACTATCTTTTTTATTTCTTCTTCTCAAGCTGTTTGTAAGTTCTTGCCTCCCGGAGCTTCCCAAGAAAACAGGGCTCTTGAAACTGTAGTTGTTCCAAAAGGAGCTTTTATTGAAAGGCTTGTGATAGCAAGAGGTCTAGGCAGGAACTAAATCTTCCCACTTAACAAACAGCAAATTTAAAAACAGTGCAAACAACTCCCTCCCCCCCCCACAGCACAGCGATGCAGGAAACAGAAACTTCAGACAGAGATCCCTCCAATCCTCTCCCCTCCCACCAGACTGCCAGCGTCCCAATAGAAACATATGGGACCTGACACTTATGGATTTTGTTTTCAGGCATTTTTAAAAAATTCCAGCTCTGTGGACTTCAATCCCCCAAATTCTCAGCACTTGCTGCATTGATTGGTGAATGCTGGAACCTGAAGTTCACATATCTAATGATTCCCCCAAATGAGGCAAAACTCCCATAACCTGAATTTGCATACGGTCTTGATCAATTCAAGAAAAGTGGGTGAGGGTAGTTTTTTTTTAAAAAAAAACAACAACAACGTAGGATTCAGATGCCCCCACCTGATTGTTGCAAGCAACAATGATATGATCTGGTTCAGGCATAATATTGCTTTTCTGGGACACGAGGGTGTCCTTGGTAAGTCCTGGAAGACGATAAGAAGAGAAGAGTCTGTAGTATTGTTTCATACAAAGAGGGTGACCGGACAGTTGTCCACGAGCAAAATCCACAGGGAGCGCATGGCTGGAGGGACAGAATAAGAGACAAAACATAACGTCTGTGGGTGAGGGTAGAAAGAAAAGAAATCTGATCAGATTAACTAGAACCAAGAGAGATAAAAACAAAGTATTGGTAGATGGATGCCAAAGCCATCATTCTTAACATGTCCATGTTCCAACCATATAACCATTCATGAATGAGCATTGGAGAAAACACAGTAATAGTCAATAATGACCAAAAATGTCTACTTCTTCCTGTCTTGTAAGGCTCTGCTGAACTTTGAAATCTCAGACAGAAAAATATGAGTGTGTTGCCATGCACGACAGAGCTCCTTCTGCCAGAGATGATTGTATTTTTTTTTTGGGTGGTGAGGCAAGGAAGATGTTAGATGGACTTAGTCCTTTCTAAAGGGCAGGCAAAATTGCTAGGACAATGTGATGTCTAATTGCCTACAATTTGGGAGAAGTTTGAGATGCTAAAATTGAATTATAGTATCATATTAATGTCTCATTCTAAGGACAGTAGAAAAATTAATAATTATAATGTTTTGTAAGCAATGTTCTCTGGAGACACTTGTAAAAGACCTTATGCTAAACTAGATGGAAACAGCAGAATTGATGAATTGTTTGGCAAAATATCCTATCTGCCTTCTCTGGAACAAAGGTTCCCCCCCCCCCCCCCCGAGTTTCAATTAGAATAATACTTGATAGAATCTCTCAAATCAAACTGTTGAATCCCAGTGTTGAATAACTCAAGATGCATTTGAATAAATTCAAGGATTTTGTGTGCACGTAAAAGCATCTCCCCCCAACCCCCCCGACCTTCCCCGATTGTTTCAACAAATTAAATCAACCCAATCCAATCTTTCAATCACATCAAATCTATTTTATGGAGATGATTCAATTTTCAAATAGTTCTCATCAAATTTTTGACTGTTTAGATTGATGATCTGAATGGAATGATTTGAATTGGATAATAGCCTATCATAGTCTGGATTGAAGAAGATTTATTGAACAGATCTGAAGCAGGAATGGAAGGGAGTGTGTTGTTGAGTTAAGGTGTAATCTAACACAACAGGATCACTCAACACAAGACACAACAAGTGCAGTCTGGTTCAGCAATGCTAATAAACATACACTGGCCCTCAATGGAATGACTACAAAGCTTCTGTGCTTTGGCAAATGATCATATCTATTCATAACGATATCTTAATTTCCACTCACACGGGTCTAGTTTTGTTAGGCTGCTCAGTGTTATAACATCAGGATTTCATAAATCCTTCTTGCAAGGAACTGGAAATTGTTGCCTTTTGATGCCAAACTATAATTCTGGGGTGCACAGCTTTTCCAGGGCTGAAGAGGACCACACTTGGGCTTTTGAACATGACCACTGGAACATCCTTCCAGGAGTAATGGGTAGAGACAAGGGCAAATGAACATTCTTTGCTTTTCATTTATCTTTTATTTCCATTCAACTGAAATGTCATTGTACTTCCAGTTGTGTCTTCTATAATTTCCTTCATCCTCTTAAAAAAAGGAAGGGAGGATGGGAGGATGGCCTTCAGCCCTGGGATGATATGTCATTTAGCAACGTTGTTCCTGCCCAGAAAATACACTGTGCCTAGAAACACCTTTTGTGCTTTTCAGCTCTTCTAATCTTCAGCCTTCTTTCCAAGCAGTTCCAGAGTCTGGGACTGAAGTCAGATGTAATCTTGTTAATTGTTTACAATTTATGGGACTTGCCCCTAAAAGCAGTACATCTAAATTCCATCTACAATTCTCCCCAAAACATGGTTTACTTTGAGAGAGTGACTTTGTTGCTGCATGAACGCATCTCAGCCCCCTTTTGTTTCTGTTCCTCTTTTAAGAAGGAATTCTATTTGTAAGAGACAAATGACTTACCTGTCCAGCAGAGATTTATAATCCAGAACTCCAGAAATGAGATTGGCCGCAAACCTAGAAGTCAAAATATAGAAGCCCTATAGGATTTCTATAGCAAAAAATTATATACACATCATTGTCATCATCATCATCATCATCGTCGTCATCATCACCAAATTATCATGGTGGTCCTTTGCCATCTGGCAATCAAGGAGCAGCTTGATAGATTGTCCATCAGTATTAATTGATCTTATTACTTCCATTTTTAAATCTCCTCTGAAAAGGAATGGATGAGATTCTCGGCTAATTTGTGCTGCAAAGTAGGTTAGATTCCTGATATGGCGTGTGAATTCAAACCTAGGTCTTCATTGAATCCTAGGTCTTCAATAAATCCATTGTTTTAACAATATATTAAGGAAGTCTCTTAATTAAGTTTCTTGAGCCTCTTCAAATTGCATTACTCCTTGAGGTGGGCCAGCCAGGAGATGCCTGTGGTTTAGCAAAAATGCAGCAGGACAGAGCTATTTTAATGCTCCCAATCCTCTCTTTCCCTCACAAACTCTTCCTACAAAAGAATATCTTTAATCTTGCCTTACTTTTTTCCTGAAGACAGGCAAACAGTATCATGGGTTAAAAGGCTGTAGAGATTCTCAGTCATCTAGGTCATGGTTGTCCCATGACACATGAGGACATAGATAAACCTCCAAATGCTTCAATGACCCTCTAAAAGGATGCAAATGACCAGCTGTCTGCATGGAATATAAATCCTTCCATTCCCCAGTTCTGACATTCCCCTGTCAGTGCTGAAGAAGCTTCTTGGATGAGAAGTGAAACATCTTAAAAAAAAACCCAAGAAAGCCCAGTTGTCTCCTGAAAAACCACCTTTTGGAACAACCATGACCTGGATGACTGAGAATCTCTACAGAATTTAGCTATGCAATTTGGGATGAAGACCCTTTGAATTGTGTGGGAGTAGGAATGGATTTCCAGAGGAAACATTGCAGACCACAGGAACCAGGAATGCTACTCAGGTGATCCTGAGGAGACAGATAAACCTCCAAGAGCCTTCAACGACCCTCTGAAAGGATGCAAACGACTTAGCTGTCTGCAAGGAATATAAATCCTTCCATTCCCCATCATCCTGTCAGAGTGGAAGAAGTTTCTTGGGTGAGAAGCGAAACGTCTTCAAAAGAAAAAGCAAGAAAGTCCAATTATCTCCTAAAAAAGCACCTTTGGGAAGATCATGGATTGTTTGTTTCAAGCCAGCTTTCATTTAGACTAGCCTTAACTACTAATGCTTTATGGTACTGTGCAGACTGATATTTTGGATGCATTATCTGTTTTTCTCTGAACAATTTTTAAATTACAATTGTCTTATTGCAGTTCATATCTGGTCAAGATTGTGTCTGGACAGCATTTTATGTTTCCTCCTCCTAGTTTAAGGTTTCTCTATAGAACTCCAGCAGGCTGAGGCCTTTTCCAGGTCAGGATGTGTGCAAATAACAGATGCAAAGCAGGGAAAAAAAATAGCTGCCACAATGAAGCTATTTAGTTTATAGAAAAACCAGCACTGATAATACTTTTTTTAAAGATTCTGAAGAAGAGCTTCTGGTCAGGGATGTCATTCTGCATGTCAACAACATTTGCAGATCTAATGATTTAACCAGCATACATGGGACTCAGGGAGGGCTAATTGAAAAGCGGAGGCTGAGATGCAACTCAGATAGAAATGGAAGTTATATGCAGAGCTGTCGTCCTTGTGCCTCGTGACAGACTAAATAAGAAACGAGGCTTTCAAGACTTCACCAGCATTGGAATTCTTAGATTGCACTCAAAGTAAAAGGAGATGAAGCATATGATCCCATTAGCAGAACAATCTCGATCAAGGCATTTAATCAGAATTTCAATATTTTCAAATTGCCTCTGTACTTTAGAAAATGCTATCTAATATGACCTATATTCAGGGAAGCCTTGTTGTAATAAAAAAGAACAAATATATCTAAAAACATTTTTTTTAAAGGAACTTTGGAAATTTTTAAATGAAAAGTCTCCTTTAATATTGTCTTGATTTGAGGTGGCTACATGGATAGGATAAGATGTGGCAACTACTTCTTCCAAATACTAAGATCAATCTTCTTTTTGGGGGGATCAGCCAAGTTTCTTACAATATTAGAAGCTGTCTATTACATTTTGTACCTATTTCAACATTTGAATTCGTAGGCAATATTATTAATTGAACAGAATTAAGGGATGGCCAGGATATGCTAGAAAAATATACCGAAAAATTTACCATATTTTTGGGGGTATAAGACACACCAAGGTATTGAAGAGGCAAATTTTAAAAAAAGGTTTTGCACTCTGTAGAGCTCCCAAAAATGGTCCGTTTTTCGTGAAAACAGGCCCGTTTTTCCCCCCAAACAAATGGTATGTTCTTGGGGGCAGGGGGGCAAAACTGAGCAAAAATTGGGTCATTTCTTGCTCATTTCT
Source organism: Thamnophis sirtalis (assembly GCF_051295495.1). Taxonomy (NCBI): domain Eukaryota; kingdom Metazoa; phylum Chordata; class Lepidosauria; order Squamata; family Natricidae; genus Thamnophis; species Thamnophis sirtalis. Next base: position 15,545,012 of record NW_028261395.1, read on the forward strand.
GCCCTCCCCAGCCCCCAGGAGCACTCGGCAAAGCTCTTAAAGGCTGTGCACAGCAATTTTGGTGAAGGGGGCAGGGTTTCAGTAGGCAAAAATAATGCTGTATTCAGTGTATAAGAGGCACCTAGATTTTCAGCATCTTTTTTGAGGGAAAAGGGTGCGTCTTATACTCAGAAAAATACGTTGCATAGGGGAGAGGGAGAGGGAGGGAGGGGGAGAGAGAGAGAGAGAATAAGTATAAGTATAATCTTTATTGTCATTGTTCTTAAATACAACAAAATTGGTTTGGAGAGGGAGAGATTCAATAGATCTGAGAGAGAATCCTCTCTGTAGCCCCCAAGAAACAAGAAAAGATCTTTTCCTCAACTTGCTGCCTTCCAAATATGTCAATAACTCCTAGAAACCCTGTAGTCTAATATTGATCTGGATAGATCAGTTATAAAATAGCTTCTTATGTTACTTCTATATATTGTGCCATGTTGTTTAATCTATAATGTTAAGACTGCAATGCTAATTATATTTACCTGGAAGTTAACAATGGGATGTATTTCTGGATAATTATTTTAGTTTCCACCTTAACCTTAAGATAATGGTTTTCTTGGCATCACTGTATTAATGAATACTTAATTTTGTTCCAAAATCATGGGAATATATTTTAATCATTGGATTGGCAGTCATTAAATATAAGAATTTGGATTTAGAGATGGTAATTTCAGAATATCAAAGCATGTAAAATTAGCCCAAGATTCACTGCTACATATCTGAAGACTATCTAAATTGTTCGTTCATCCAAATCGTCCTACAATGATACTCATAATATATGAAAATCTCTAGGAACCATTTATGTCCTATTAAAATATCCTTCTTTTCCATTAGTGCTTCATACGGATCCCACTTCAGGTTTTAAAAACGGCTAGCTTAAAACCCCAATGGTTCACCAAAGCACGTCTATTTTAATTCCACAGTTCTGAGCAAGCTACAATCCAAAAGGCAAATGTTTTAGTTGCTCGGACATTGCAATTTGATGGAGTCTTCAATCCCCTCTGGCAGTGACATCACTCAAGCAAAAGAGAAATGGGCCTTTGGTAGACAGGAGGGTCCGAGAGACTGTTTTACGTGGTGGTGGGGAATAAGCCATAAGTAGCAGAAGCCATTTCCAGTCCAATTTATCTTCCCAGATCATTTTAATTTCCAAATCTATAGGTAAGGGCAGACACAATGAATATGTTTTTCTTGATAAATGTGATCCTTAGCCTCCAGTTTATAGCATTAGTGGAAAATATCATAATATCTCTGTTTTTGATATTTGTTTATCTGTTCTGACAAGCAGGGCAATGTGTGTGTTTGTGTGTGTGTGTGTGTGTACTTACACACTCATACATATAACAACTACTCATTTCCATTGTTTTTATCTACTGGGGCTGTCTGTAGTTTATCTATTTTTATTGCTTTTATTTTACATGTCATTGTGATTTTATGATGCTGCTTGTGACTAATGTCTCCAGACAATGGAAAATGAATCAGAGGGGTGGGATATAAATTATCTAATAAATATGAAAAATAACCAAAAGAGAGTGAAGGAAGAAAAAGCTGTTTCCATTTTCAACGCAGGCTTATTTAAAGCAACACAAAGCGCCATCCTAACATTCTTTACCCTTTTAAAATTAAATGGGGCAGGCCAGAATCTGGCTGGGCTATAGCTGAGCTGGCATTAAAAAGAGTTTGCTTAATTGGTAGGCTGATGTCAGGCAGAGAGATGAAGGAGCCACTGGGGACTTGAAAGTTAAACCCATGAATGTCCCATGAATGAAGGGGTCCATTTCGATTGAGGTCGATTCTTGAAACAGTGATTGGAACAAGAGGATTTGATATTCTCTCTGTCTATGGAGATTCTCAGTCATCCAGGTCATGGTGGTTCCAAAGGTGTTTCCCCCCCCCCCCCCCCTAGAGGCAACTGGACTTTTTTTTTCTTTTGAAGTTGTTTTGCTTCTTATCCAAGAAGCTTCTTCAGCTCTGACAGGATGGTTGGGAATGAAAGGATTTATACTCCTTGCAGACAGCTGGTCATTTGCATTTGATTCTAAGGACACAGATAAACCTCCAAGTGGCCTCAACAATTCTCTAAAAAGGATGCAAAGGACCAGCTGTCTGCAAGGAATATAAATCCTTCCATTCCCCACTATCCTGACAAAGCTGAAGAAGCTTCCTGGATGAGAAGTGAAATGTCTTCAAAGAAAAACAAGAAAGTCCAGTTGCCTCCTGAAAAAAGCACCTTTGGGACAACCATGATCTGGATGACTGAGAATCTCTACAGAAGTTTGCTGAACAATTTAGCATGAAGGCCCTTTGGATGGTTCTAACTGAATGGTGGAGGATGGAAGGATTTATATTCCTTGCAGGTTGTTAGCGCTCCTTCTGAGAGTCGTTGAGCCCACTTGGAGATTTATCTGTGCCCTCAGGGTCATCTGAATAGTGCAAATGGGTGTGGAGCCTTCTTGGGACTGCGGAAAGGACCATATGGTAAACAGCCTGTGTTTATAACATATATGCCTGTTTATCCAACATATATACAGTATATACAACACAGTATATATTCCCTGTGTTGTAAACACTGTACATATTCTCTCTCTCAATCTCAAACTCTCTGTGTAAGTAGGAGGAGGCGAACACTTCCAGGGTTAGGAATATGGTTGCTTCAAGAAGTCAGTTTCTGAACAACTTTAGCATGAAGTTTGAAGCCTTGTCCTTTTTAAAACCTGTGTTGCACTGGGATACAGGGAAAAAGAGTCAAGATACAATCAGAGAGTTGTGGCTACCATCTTGACTTTTTTTGACACATCCTCCTGGTGGATGGGCCTGATTGGGAAGCCCCAGTTCCCAAACTCTGCTGTTCAGATGTGCATAGAGAAACCCAAAGGCCCAGAATGATTGTAAACATGAAGAAATAACTTAGGGATGATGCCACTGAAACCCATTTTTGTTTAGATAGCTCTACTTCAGTTCTTCAATTTTTTTTCTAAGACAGAATAATTACGTATGGAGTAAAGGATAGGTTTCATCAGGGTTTTGAATGCGAATCTGTGGATGGTGGGTTAAATTCACATGCATTTCAGCAATCTTTCATTTAGAAAAGAGGAGGACTCAAAACAGAAATTCAAAATTGGCCATGGAGCTGGAATAAAAATAAATAAATATATTTATGACCTTTCTGTGCATCATTTGGACAGCTGTTGGTCATAAAGTGCTACAGATGTGGCCAGAACAGAATCTTTGTGGTCTTTGGTGAGTCTTCAGATACTTTACCTCAATTGATCATCTGCTTCTTGGAATTGTTGGCAAGCAAAGATAATTCCTGGGCTAGAATTGATGGGAAGAGCTGATCGGTTATTAAGATACATGTCATCTAGCCAGTATTGCAATACCTGAGAGAGAGGGAGAGAGAGAAAGAGAAAGAGAGAGGGAGGGAGGGAGAGAGAACATGGTCTTTTACCATAAGTGCCTTTTTCTTTCTATTGTTTAAAATTTATTTGTGCCCCGCCTTTATTATTTTCATAAATAACGCAACATGATGAACATTTCCAATACAGTTTCCTCTTCCTATTTTCCCACAATAATCACCCTGTGAGATGGTTTGGGCTAAGAGAGAGTGATTGGCCAAAGTCATCCATCTGGCTTTCATGGTTAACTAGAACTCACTTCCTAGTTAACTAGTCCCACCATCATGGGACTAGAACTCGCCCTCTCTTGCTTTCTAGCTTGGTGCCTTACCCAAACTGGGACTCGATTTTAATATTAATGTTCTCTGATGACTGCAGGTCATTTTTCCCTTCAATGTTTATCTCCCATTGTGTTCAAAAAAGGAAGTGTGTTAATAAACATTTGTCTGTGCTGATAATGTCTCTGTGATATCCGAGCACCTCAATCAATTCCTTGGTGGAGGGAATAAAGGGGAAAGAAGCATGGACCCCAGTGTGATTCTAGCTCTTTTCACATGTTCTATGATGAACATACGTATTTGAAGTTGAAGGGCAGAAGACTTACCCAGTTTTCCATTTGTTCATGTCTTTCAAGAAGCTTCTTCTGAAGGAATTCTCCCTGGCCTCCTGGTGCCCCAAACTTCTCCACAAGAGTCTTGGTTTTCTTATATTGTTCTTCAGTCACCAGATGTTTCATGCACTGAAGGTACCTATCTAATGTTTGCTGGAGGGAGGGAACTGGGAGCTTGGGCAGTACCTAATGAAAAAGAGTCCAAGCCATTAGTCACGGAATATTCCCATGCCATTTTGTTTTACAAAACTATTTTTTGTAATTGAACTTCTGCCTTGATATTCTAACCTACCACACATTTTCTTTCAGGTTCTTTCTAGTACAATATTATTATATGTTGGGAAATATCTTGCATAGAAGATGTAATTTGCTACAGATAATAAACCCTTGCATTGGATAAGACTTTTGAGTGTCCCTTGAACTTCAAGGAAATCAAATCAGTCAATCCTAAAAGAAGTCAACCTTAACTGTCCTTTGGAAGGACAGATCCTGAAGCTGAAGCTCAAATACTTCAGCCACTGAATGAGAAGAGAGGATTCCCTGGAGAAGACCCTAAAGTTGGGAAAGATGGAAGATGAAAGGAGAAGGGGACGACTGAAGCCAAAACTTTTATGCTTTGAGAAGATTTGTGAAGAAGGGACATCCTGAGCATTTCTTTCAGTCCAGAAAGAACTCATGTCCTTTGTCTTTGACCTCGAAACGTTATGGTTGATGATCTAAAAGTCTTGGTTACCTTCTTTCCTTCTTTTGCTTTTTGGTGTGTGTGTGTGTGTGTGTGTGTAAATGGGAAGGGGGATATTAGCTGATTTCTAGGTAAACATCTATAGAATTGTTCAGTACATCCATAATCTTAATCTTAATTGACAATCCTTCTACCTGAGCATTCATTCTAATTTGTTTTCCAAGTGAAGTGAATTGTTCAATTTTTAAAGGCAGCTTCACTCATTTCATCCATGAAGAGGAACACTTTGATATCTGTTCCTCTAAAACAGGGTTGTCCAACCATGGCAACTTTAAAACATGTGGACTTCATTCCAATAATGCTAGCTGGGGAATTCTGGGAGTTGAAGTCCACAAGTCTTGAAGTTGCCAAGGTTGGACATCCTTGATCTAAGCTCTTCTCCACCCCAATGGAAATTCCCCCATCCCCACCCCTCCAAATGCAACTTCCATTCTGATGCCTCTTTCCATTCCCTCACCATCTCATCTTGGCTTTGGGTGCCATTTTCTTTCTTTGCTGTGATCTTCTCTCGGATTGGCATTTTGAGTTTCCTCTAGAGCTTTTCAATGGATCACAAAACCTGAAGGAAGCAGAGATAAACTTAACATTGCAATGCTCGGATCAGGCATTATATATCTAGATAAATTATAGTCTTTGTAGAGGAAAATCTAAGAAATAGACTTTTCCAGATGAAGAATATTTCTCTACAATCTAGAACCAAATCCCTCTTGTGTCTCCTTTTTGTTGCCTTCTAGCTACAATGGTTCAGAAGCTAGAAAGTAGAAGGGGAATCCTAAAATATTGCAGGTGACAAAAATATTCTCTATTTTTTCCTCCCAATTTGTTTTAACATGCACTTACTCTTGGTGTGGTGGCACTTATTTGCAGGGAGGAAAATGAAATCCCACCAAATTCTTTTTGATCAGCAATTTGTTTGGGGGGGGAATTGGGCACTCCAAGATGAAAGGATAACACATCAAACAATCAACCCTCTGTGAAAATGATGAGAAAATTGAGCTTGAGCACAATTCAGTCTGTGTTTATAAATGTGTGATCAATTTGGATAAATACAGGACTGGACAATACAACCACATAGGAAAGTGAAGGTGGAATCTCCCATCCAAGAAGAGAATAAGACCTCTCCATGACAGTCTAATTGCTAAGCCGAATGCCTCCCAGCCAAATGTCAAATACAACATGTACTTATTTCTCAAGGATTCCATGCTGTAGAAAACTTAATTATGCCAAAGGCAAAAATGCTCCAGAGGCCTTTATGGACACTTCTGTCCAGTTTGATTTAAGGGGTCAAGCAAATGCTAGGAGTCAAATTAATGCTGGCTGCGTTGATTGTGTTGAACTTCTCATGCCCCATCCAGCCAGTGGACCTGCAAGGGGAGATTGAAATTTAGGGGTTCCTGTGGCCTTTACCGTCCTTCCAAAGCAAAGAGTCATCTGCAACAAAAGGAAGGGAGAGGGGAGATTGATCCGACTTTAAATCATGTCTTGAGTCAGATTAGTGTGGCTGGTTCACTCAGGACCCACCCAAAGCCTCCCTCAACTGTAAGGGAAAAAAACGGGACATTCTGAAAATCTTCAGGGGTACAGGCAACAAGGTTGTGTAGGCTTCAATGGGAGAAAATTTATGATTTGCAGAATAAAGAGAGAGAGAGAGAAAGATGAATGAGAGAGAGAAAGAGAAAGAAAGATGAGAGAAAGATGAACGAGAGAGAGAAAGAGAGAGAGAAAGAGAGAGATGAGAAAGAGAGAGAAAGAGAGAGAGATGAGAAAGAGAGAGATGAGAAAGAGACAGAGAAAGATGAAAGAGAGAGAGAAAGAGAAAGAGAGAGAGAGATGAGAAAGAGAGAGAGAAAGATGAAAGAGAGAAAGAAAGAAAAAGAGAGAGAAAGAGAGATGAGAAAGAGAGAGAGAGAAAGATGAAAAAGAGAGAGAGAATGAGAAAGTGAGAGAGATGAGAAAAAGAGAGAGAAAGATGAAAGAGAGAGAGAGAGATGCATTACCAAAGATAGGAGTTCAAAATGGAGAAAGGAAAGGAAATAAATGGTATTATAAACAGTTGTACCATTCCAGCTGGGACATTTCTTATTTTCAATTTCAAACATCTTGAAGGTTTTAAAGAAGGAGAAGGAGAAATCTTATTTGCTCCACCCCAATGGTCCTGTGGGCTTCCCTGCTGTCCTTGTCTTCTCCAAACTGAAAGGCCACCAAATCCTTTGTCAGTTCTAAAGATGACGCAGGATTCATTGTCTCCTAAAATCGCTTTTCTGTGGCCATTTTCCCTAGAGCCCCACCAGGAGAGGAAGGAGGACTCCAAAGGTTTGGAGAGAGGGCCTGGTGAAGCTGGTAGCTCAGAGAGTTCAACCCTTGTTCATTGGATCCTGTCTCCGGGTTTCCATAGGTTTCGAGGTTAAAAAAGTCAGAGACACACTTCATCCTTGCAGCAATATGTGAGGATGGAGAAAAGCATCTTTGCCTCTCTCCTTCATTTCTAACTTGGGAGACAAAATGGAAAGAATTTCCTAGAGAGCTTCTCCAAAATCTTTTTTGGGAGGGGGTCACCCACTCATTATGGGGGAGAGAAACGGGGGGGGGGGGGATGACCTGCCTAAGTTAAGCTTTTCTGTTTGCATAAAAATTAAGTCTCTCCCCTCCCCCCATTTCTGTTTGAATTTTTGGATTGGGGATTTTCCCAGTTCTTTCTTCCCTGGAGCATTTTTTGGGAGGCTTAGAAATGCCATCGCTTTCCCACCTCTGTCTCTGAGGGTCCTTGGTGCTCTCTGAGGTTTTCTTGCAGACATTTCATTATCCAACTAGGTAACATCAGCAGTGCAAGAAAACCACTGAACTTGGAGAGCACCAAGAAGGACCCCACAGTCCTTCTCCTCCCTTCCCCCACCTCTCCTCCTCCTCCCCCTCCCTGCAAACCCCCCTCCCTTCTAGCAATTATGATGTTACCTAGTTTGGGCAATGAAGCATCTGCAAGAAAACCACCAAGCCACCAAAGATCCCTCTCTTCTCCTTGAGCTACAATATTCTCTTTTATTGGCATCATCTCTGTCTTTCTAATCAGAAGAAGGGGAGTCCTGGTAGAAGATCTGCATTCATTCTGAACCAAGGAGTGAGTGAGTGAGTGAGTGAGTGAGTGAGTGAGTGAGTGAGTGAGTGAGTGAGTTTGGGAGGAATAAACACAACACAGGTTAACCTAGGCCTTCTCTTCAGCCCCCAAACAGTTTCCAGTGTGTGGGAGAATGCCAGTGGCATCGCAGCTTTATTCCCTGGCTGTTGCCTGGCTTGCACCTGGATTCCTTGGCTTTTGGCTGCCTGGACCTTGGTGCCATCACCATCTGTCCCCGCATTATGCTAAAGGGACAGTCACAGGGCTGCCCTTTCACACACCTCTGATGGAAGCCAAGTGCTTGACAGGAGAACAGAAGGAAGTTCTTGCATGGAGAGGCAGAGATTTTGAAAGGGGCTGTTAACCAACCAGGATATTACAAGGCTTGCTGGCCTTTTGCTCCTGTGGAATTCTATTAGTCAAGAAACACATTTTGAAAAGAGCACTTCCGATCCCCCAAATATTATTGAAATCAATCTCTCTCTCTCTCTCTCTCTCTCTCTCTCTCTCTCTCTCTCTCTCTCTCTCTCCTCCCTCCCTCCCTCCATCTCCCCTCTCTTTCTCTCTTCCCTCTTTCTTCCCTCTTTCTCACTCTGTCTCTGTCTCTCTCTCCACACCCTAAGTGGGGAATGGAAATAAAACAGAATCAGATTATACAATCCATTTGAAAGAAAACTGGGCTGAAGCCCATAAAAATCATTTTGTCAACATATCAGTATCAAGAAAATTACATGCACAACAAAGCTCCACCCCAACATCTAGGCCCTCATCCAGGAGATTAGAAATTTCTAATCCTAAATCAATCCTATGGGTTGTAATCGACAAAACTGTCTTGTTTAGCTCAGCAGAAACAGAGAGGTAGAGGAAAGAGAGATTTGCTCAGGTTTTTCTAGGCAGCCATCTGGTTTACAAGGACCACCTGTGTGTTTCCACTTGGATGCAAGTGTTGATTTACAGAAAGAAATCAGAGATAAATTCACTTGCATCAGGGTAAATGCTCCCCACATTGGACACATGATGGGCATGCGTGCCATGGGAATGGCACTGCAACTGGAGGGAAGGATAGAAAGCAACCAACAAAACCACCACATTCTTATATGGATCCTTCTTTGGGAAATCAATTAATTGCAACAAAGAACATTCTAGAATGCAGTTTACTGGCCACCAGTTCCAGAAATAAACAAGAAACAGAAATAAACAAGAAACGGTCTATTGATGGACGGGCACAATTTTTCTTCTTTAAAAAAAGATGCATGGTGGCTGCCTGCAGCCTTATCCATCATCTCTGATTAATTGTTCTCCCTGTCAGAACATTTCTCCATAGTTCTAGGTTGCTTCTCTTCTATGCTTCTTGTGCTGCCTTCAGGTGCTTTGGAGAATAGCTTGACCCCCTGTTCTTTGTGGCAGCCCCTCAAATATTGGAAGACTATCATGTCTCCCTTACTCCTTCTGTCCACTAGAGTAGACAAACCCAATTCCTGCAACCATTCCGACCCTGGGTGAACTGGTTGTCTGTCTGTCTGTCTGTCTGTCTGTCTGTCTGCCTGCCTGCCTGCCTGCCTGCCTGCCTGCCTCCCTCCCTCCCTCCCTCCCTCCCTCCCTCCCTCCCTCCCTCCCTCTCTCTCTCTCTCTCTCTCTCTCTCTCTCTCTCTCTCTCTCTCCTATCAAAGTGGATATCCTGGGCGCTGCGCTGCAATGGAGAAACGGACAACGGAGGGAAGGAGGGAAGGAGCAGGGAGACGAAAGAGGGAAAGTGGCTTCCAGCGCCCAGATTCTCTCGCTTCTTTACCTACCTGAATTCCAGCTCCGTCGCGTTTCTCGCCGTTGTGTGCAGGGAAAGAAAAGTTGATGGGGCTAAAAAAAGAAAAAATGTTCAATCAATCAATTCCAACTTTGCGAGATCTCCCCCCACCCCGCGAGTAGTTGGAATTGATTGATTGAACTTTATATTTTTTAGTCCCACAAACTTTCCTTTCCCATGCCCTGGGCGGCGAGAAACGCGACGGAGCTGCAAATCAAGTAGGCGAAGAAGTGCTTGTGTGGGGAGCGAGGGTATCTGGGTGCCGGGCGCTGAATTGTGCCCGTTCCTAACCAGCAGCTGCCCAGGCCCACCGGAGGGAAAGCCAGCACTTAAACGTGGCGGCCTTACAGGCCAGGAATTAGCTACCGGTTGTCCCAAACAGCTGCGATCCGGCTAAGCTGGACAAACGCTACCTTGAGTGGTGCTTTTCGTGAAAAGGTGAGAATCAGACAGCACCGCACGGCCGTCCCGCCGCTTCCACGCTCCACGCCACTTCCAAGCTACAATAACAGCTCCCCACTTTATTTTACAGTGAAAACGCGCGAAGCGATTTCCTAGAAAAAAACTATTTCAGGGTTTTCTCCTGCTTTCCGCCACAGGTTCTCCGCCCGGCCGGCTCTTTAGTCCGACCCCCCCTCCCCACAAGCGCGGCCCTTTGAAACGGGAAAGAAGACGGGCGAGAGAACGAAGAGCTCCCGCCTTCAGCTGGGCGCTTTGGACTTGCCCGACCGTCAGCCAAGCGGATTCCGACTATGGAGCCTCCCTGAACCCCACAGCCCGGAAGAAGGGAAAAGCCCCGCTGGTCTCGGTTCCCCATCGGGCTGGCTCCGCCGAAGGTCGCCTGCCGGTCTCGCAGTCAGCTGCCTCCTGAAGTTTCAAGGGGCGCCACGTAGCGAGTCCCCTCTCCCCCCACGCGCGTCTCCCGGCGCTTGGTGTGGCTGCGCTGCTTCCTCCTTAGGCGCCATTTGGCCTCCTGACCGGTCGTCCAGGCTCCTCTTTCTCTTCGGCTCTTGAGGAGCTACAAAGGCCGGCAAGGAACATCTAAGTGAAGCCAACCCAGTGCCTGCATCTGCCCATCTGGAAACCCACCCCTCTCTTTACTCGCCCCCCCCACAAGGACACTGATAGAGGGAGTAAAAGGCAGCTTAGCGAGGTTTTCCAAACATCCCCTTTTCAGGGAGTTTCTCACTTATGTTCCCACAACCGAATTAACTCTAGTTCTGGCTCCTCCCAAGCACATTCGCCCCTCATCGGATCCAAGCGGGCTGGAGGATTGCATTTCGGAGCCCAAAGCCGCGCCCTCTAAGCCAAAGAGACACTGAAAACGGCTTCTTTGTGGGTCGTGTGAACGGAGCCGCCGACTCTTTCCCTGGACGCGTGTTGCCGGAAAGCGGCTCCGTCCCGCGGGAGAGCTGGCAGGTAGGGCTCTTACCTGGGACTGGCGCGCCTGTGGAGCCGGCGGAGAGGGGAAGACTCTTTCGGCCGGGGAAGCCGTTCAAGCGGCTGGGCGCGTGCTGCCTTCGGCGGCGCTGTCCGTGGTGCCTCCGGCGGAGCTCCCCTGCCTTCTTCGGCCGCCGGGCTCCAGTCCTGCGCCTTCCTCTCCGCCAGCCCGCTACGGGCGACGAGGCAGAGCCGGGAAAAGTAGAGTCCGGGCGGAGAAGGGGCTCCTGTCGCTGGGAGAGGCCGGCGTCTGCCCGCCTCTCCTTGGCAGACCGGCTCTTCACCGCGGCAGAGCGCAGCGTCGGCGGTTCCGCAACTCCGCAAACTTCTTAGCTAGGCGGGCAGGGAAAGGGGGCTCGGCCGTCCCGGCTGAATGAAGAGCGCGCCGCCCGGGCATCGCTCTTTCTACCGGGCGACCCAGTTGGCGAAGGCGGGCAGGAGTCTCCCCGGGCGCCCCGAGCTCTCCAACCCTTTGGCTCTTGGAAGGGAGCCGGGAGAAGCGAAGCGGGCGAGTCGTTGCGTGGGCTCCTCAAAGCAAGCCCTCCCCCTCCCGACCCTGCAATTTACTCCGCGGTCAGGGAGGCTCCGGGCGGCCGCTTGAAGTGCGCCGCGTCTTTGGCGGTGCGAGAGAAGGAGACTGCAGAGCGGCCCATCTCCAACCTGGCGCCCTCCGAAGGTATGGCTGGACTACAACTCTCGCCAGCGCCATTTGGAGGTTATAGGTGAAGTCGCTTGAAGGGGAGGAAACCAACGGAGGAGAGGCTGGAGGCGTCCAAGGTCTCGGTTTCCTTCCACCTTCCTATGCCATACTTTCATTTCAAAGCCCTTGGTGGTCTATGCCAATCGGAGCGTGTGCCTGCTGATGCTCTGCCAGCCTTTGCTTGGGTCAGTCAAGAAAGTGGGCGCCATGAATGGGATCTTCTGGATTGGCCCCTCCACCCAGCCTTCATTAGTGCCTGGCCCATTGTCCCTTGGATTGGGGCTCAATCTCTCCCAGGCCAATGGTAGGGTGGGATTTTCCCCTCCCCGCTCCAGGAGGGGATGACCCCATCTTCTGGCACCCCCAAAACACACCTGTAGTCCATACTCCTTTCTGAAAAGGGGGAGAATAAAGACCCCACGTTCATTTTTTTGGCCAGGCTAAGACTGCTGGATTAATAAGGAGGGATAATGTAGATTAAACTCTCACATGAAAAGGTGGTGGGTCAGACCATTGGAGTTGCCCCCATGCTTTGATGCAAAGGAGATAGGGCTGTGTGTGTGTGTGTGTGTGTGTGTGTGTGTTTTCACAGGAACAACCTTCATTTGCAAAGGTCATTGTTCAGAGTCACTTAAGTGATGGACGTGGTAAAAATTGATAAAAAATAAATTCAATCTTCTAAATAGTCAATGACTCTCTAATGAACAACTGGGGCAGGGAGGACAGACAAGAGAAAAGAAACCTTCCCACAACACCATTCACCTGCTTACTAAGTATCAAACTCACAAAGCTAAGCTGGTTGTGTGAATGAGGCCCAACCTTTTGGGTTCATAAATGACCCAGGGAAGGAGTTGTGTAAATGCAGCATCTGAATTTTCAAGTCCCTGTTATTATAGGGCATTCAGAACAATGAATGTGGGAATCTTTGTTGACTGGGATGATCCTTCAAGCTGCTTCAGCAACAGGAATCAAAATGGGTCCCACTTTATGGAGGAAGAAAAAATTACCTCTGCAGCCTGCACCAGGCAGGTGTGTGTGTGTGTGTGTGTGTGCGCGCGCGCGCGCGCACGCATGTGTGTTTCTCGATGGGAGGAAGTTTGTTAGTCTGCAAAGCTGCCCTCAGTTTTTCTCCAACAGAAATAGTTCTTGGATTTGCAATCCATGGTTTTCAGGTGGGCCTTTTCAGGACCTGGATGATGTTGAATGAATAAACCTCGACCCTTCTCTTGACTAATGCCCAAGTCAGTTTCAAGGTGGCAGCAAGTCATTTCTGCCTCTGCCAGCATATCCCTTCAACCCATCTATCCATCCTTCCTAAGCGGCGAACCTATATCAATCTGCAAGCATTTCTTTGCTGTCCTCTCCTGGATGCCAAGAGTCTTACATCCTGAAGCTGCTTGCTCTCCCTTCCATAAGGAAGAAGAAGGCTGCCATTTTATAAGGAGATCAGGGTAGGAAAGATAGCGAAGGAAGTGGTGGATTAAGGCTCACTGGTGCCCTAAGCACTGACAAATCTTGCTGTCTCTCCTTTGTCCATACTGTACTTCATTGGTTTTTTCTTTCTTTCTCAACTTTCTGGTGTCCCCTTGGGCTTGGTGCCCTAAGCACGTGCATAGTCTGCTTAATGGTTAATTCAACACTGAGCGAAGGCATTTGCCAAAAACATCTGGGCTGTTGGATCTCTTGGGCCAGTCTCCTCCAGGCACGATTCTTTGGTTGCAGTCTGGTGGATTTGCACAGGACACACTTCTGACTAAGGGTGGATGAGCACAGCAATGTGGATTGAAGTGGGAAATTAAAACAATGAAGAATAAACTTAGTTCTCTTCCTTGCTATTTTTTCTTTCCTGTTTCTTTCCCTTCCTTCCATTCCATCTTCCCTTCCTCCACTCTCACTTTCTTTTCCTCCCCTCCCCAACACTCCTCCCTCCTTCTCTTCCATTTTTTCCTCCCTCTCTCCTTCCTTCTTTCATTCCTCCCTCCCTCCTTCCCTCCCTCCCTCCTTGTTTTGGGCAGAATATTCAGAAGAAATCTTTGAAATAGCACCCCTTCCTTTCCAGTTCTGTTGCAACTGGTCACCCTTCGAATTTAATGGCAACGTCGATTTTACAAAAGCGAAGTGCAGCCCCAACACCTGGTTAGACCCCTTCGCCTCACTGCGAGGCAAGTGGGATAAACCAGGATAGCGCGAGATACGATCGGATGCGAAGCTTTCCAATTTCCTGGCCTTGAAGCAGCGGGGTCTGTAAAGGAAATCTGTGGCTGCTTTGGAGGATTTCGCGGATTTCACCGATTGGATTTTACCCCCGAAGAGACACAGCCGCGAAGCTGCGTGCGGAGGAAAAGAAAACCCGCGAAGCTCTGAGATCAAAGCGAGCAGCCAGGTCGAGTCCTTCAGACAGGAGAAGGCAGATGGGTGGTCTGGAGCCCTCTCGCTGAGCCGGATGGGAGCCTGTTTCCTCCTCTCTGCCCTCCGTGAAGGAGAAGGAAAAAGAAAGCAGAAACGGTTTTGGAAACGCTCCGTTCATTCATTCCTCCGGTCAGAGACAGACAACTGCGAGGAAGTTAAGAAACCTTCGATTACCGTCCCCCATAACCCGCAGCTTCGGGCTGATAGAAATCGAGGGCTTCCCAAACTTACTTGAGAGGGGGCGGGGGGGGGTCAAAACGTGGCCACGCAAACTCTGTCGTGCGAAAAGGGGATGAAAGTGTGAAAAACTCAGGCAAGGTATTTTGCGCAGCCGTTGGGAAGCAGAATAAAATTGACACGCCACGCAGTGAAATTGACCAGGCGGATGGAAGGATGGGACTTTGGGGAAGAAAATGGATCGGGGAGATCTCTGGTTAGCTTGGAAATCAGAGGACGGTTTGCAACCATCCTACAGAAATAGCGCAGGAGAAACATAGCGGGATCCGAAAGGGAATATAAATAAACCGTATATCAAGGATCCTACAGGAGGTTACTGAGAAGTAACTAAAGCTAAGTAACTAAAGCTTCTATTCTAATAAGTAGCTGTCTAAACTTTGGGAAAATAAATGTGAGAAATTGCAGACCTGCATTCTACACATAGTTTGTGAACATAACGGTATCTGTCTTACGGGGTGTGGCAGCGATCTATTAGAAACAACTCTTGAAAAATTCTACTGCCTTCCAACCATGATTAAAACAAACAAACGAATAAACAGAAAACCCCAAACGGAACTGATCTTAAGAGAGACTCATTCCAAACCAGAATAAAAACTAAGCCAGGATGAGCCAACTCAGTTAAAATATTTGTAAAAAGAGCAAATGTCATGCTTGGGATTTGTTTATTAACAATTTAATTATCTTTTATTGGTGTGTGGTGTGTGTGTGTGTGTGTGTATGTGTGTCCCTTTTGTAGCTTTTTTTTCCTGGGAAGGATTAAATTATTGTATCTATTGTTTCAAAAATAATTCATTAATTAGCTGGATATCCCAAAATGCTGATTTTTTTTTACAGAAATGGACATAAAAGTGCTAAGAATCTACCTGCCTACTATTTGCAACTGAAAGTTATAGATTTTTTTTAAAACTTAAGAATTAAGTTGTTGAGCTATCAAAGTAGATTAAAATTGTTGATCTTAAGCAGATTTCCATGAAAATAATCTCAGCATATATAGTAGGTACAGGAAGGACTTCGGGGTAGATACTCAGATTTGACTCTAGTTTATGTATTTTATTTGTGTATTTAGAATTCATCTTAATGTGCACACAATAAAACCAAGACAAATATTCCCTGGAATGTTATTTATTTACACCCAGATGAATGGAAGAGTTTCAGACTAAAACAAAGTTTTCATTGACCAGGATAGCAGCACAACAGGAAATAAATGAATGAATGAATGAATGAATGAATGAATGAATAAATAAATAAATAAATAAATAAATAAATAAATAAATAAATAAATAAAAAACAGGTTACAATTTTGTCTTGTTGAAAAAAATAACATAACATAATTTCCACTGCTGGCATTAAAACGTGAATCTGATGGAAAATTTCCAGGTGGAGATCTGTCTATAAATGTACAATATTTATGGAGATCCTGGATGTGTATTTTTGAAGCATCTGATAAAGATGAAGCTGGTTCACACATGCATAACTGCAATATCTCTAGTGAGAAGACGCCCGAATCTAATGTCACAGACAGAACACTCAGATCATGTCACACATGCACAGCAGACATGGGGGAAACAGGGCACGTGCAGCTCGTGGCTTCCAACTTCACTATATTTTAATCAAGTATAGATAAAGTGTGCCATTGGAGCTGGGAATAAAAACGAAGAAAAATGAAAGCCAACCAAACTGATGCATCAAGGGTGATACGTGCATGTGTGAACCAGTCTTAAGTCACACACAACACTGCTGCCTCCAAACCTTTGGCAGAACCGCAGAAAGCATGGGAGGTCTACTTCGTTTCTTGTAACAAGAAAGGACCAATACATCTATGCAATTATGCTATTTGGGGATAGACAGTTTTAATCTCAATAGAGTGGTTTAAGTCCTAACTTGAGAAGGAGAGGAGAGAAGGAGCAAGAGAGAGAGAGGGAGGGAGACATAGATTGAGATTTAGAGAAAGATTAATGTATAGCACATTGGGGATATGGAGACAATAGCTGAGACACTGTCCCTATTCGGACAGGACCTTCTAGCCAGGCCCTAAGTATAGTCATAGTCTGAGGAATCATCCTCAAAAGCCCCTTTAAAGTCTCTTTGATAAGGATCTACACTATTCTCTTCAAAATCCCCCACTGGGCGGAAGTTTCTACCCTTGGCTTTGCGTTCTTCCATCTTGATGGTATCGTATAGTCCTTTGGGTTCCTCGTCAAGAAGGATGTTCCTCTCCGAGTGGGAGGGCTTCATATGGCAAATGTTTTTGAGGGCCAGAAGGACCGGAGAATAGAGGACATTGGCAAGGCCCATGCCCAAGCTTAGTTGGGTGAAGCCAAACGAGTGGACAATCTCTCCAGCCACGATGGGCCCCAGGGCATAGGCCACCGAATAGGAGATGTCGGCAATGGCGTAGACACTGCCGTAGACAGACACATAGCGCACATCTACCAAGAAGGCAAGGGTGGGCAGAAGGGCCGTGTCCACCAGGGCAATGCCAAAGCAGATGCCACACAATGGGAGCATCAGTTGGGTAAAGTTCCGGCAAGCAGGCACCACGCAGGAGCTGGCCCCAATGATGACCATGCCCAGCGCCCCATAGAACCACTGCAGGTGGGGATACTTGTCCGCCAGCTTGATGGTGACGAAGACACCCAGGACGTGGGGGAAGAAGGCTGGCAGCCAAGCCAGACCCATCTCCCACTCGTTGGTGTTCATGGTGCGGTTCATCCAGCTGGCGATGGTGGGCTCCAGGAAGGCCAAGGGGATGTTGCAAGTGGTGAGGGCCCCGGCCACCACCGCGATGTAGGGGTCGATCATCAGCCGGTGGATGGGGGTGCCCACCGGCATGTTCTCCCGGGTCCTGTTGGCGAAGGGCTTGATGGCCACCAGCAGTAGCAGGGCGTCCAGGAGGCTGATGGAGGCCAGCACCAGGAAGGGCGCCTGCTTGCGGGCGAAGCGATACAAGATGCCGCCAAAGGGGGGCGCCACCAGGCTGCCGAAGGAGATAAAAGCCAGCGCCACGCCCAGGGCGCGGTTGCGCTCCGACTCCTCGGTGTATTTGTCGGCGATGAGGGCTATCCCCGAGGTGTCGGCGAAGGCCGAGCCCAGTCCCTGCATGCTGCGCGCCACGAAGAGGGTGGCGTAGTTTTCGGCGAAGGCGAAGATGAGTGTGGAGAGGAACATGACCAGCAGCCCGATCAGCAACGGCAGGACGTAGCCCACGCGGTCGATGAAGGTGCCGGTCAGCGGGTTGACCAGCAGCTGCAGGATGGCCTTGGAGGCGAAGAGCACGCCGATCTTGATGTCCTGGTTGTCGGCCCGCAAGGGCGGCGGGAACAGCCCGGAGGTCCTGCTGGCGTTGCCGGCCCAGCCCCCGCCCGTCCCACTGCTGTTGACCTCCAGGCTCTGCCCGGCCGTCGGTACCTTCCCCGCGCCGCCGCCGCCATCCATGGTGGCCAGGTAGTCGGGGATGATGGGCACGATGACCATGTAGAGCATGTTGTCCAGCAGCAGCGCCACGCAAACGATGGCCAGCAGGAGGCGCCGCTGGCGGTGAGCCTCCTGGAGGGCGCTGCCCAGAGCCTTGGCTCGCAGCCCCACCGCTTCGGATAGCTTCTCCACTGCCCGACGGGCGCCCACCGAATCGCCGGCCTCCTCCTGCATCCTTCCTCCTACGACTGCCGGGCCAGAGATGCTAGAGGGGCATGGAGCCCGGAGATCGAGGCTGGAGGGCGTGCGCGGGGGTCCTGCAGCCTTCCTCCTCTTCTTCCTCCTCCTCGCGCTCTCTCTGCTTTCCGGCTCTGCGTCGTCCTCCTCCACCTTCAGTGCCGCCCCGGCACTCTCCGAGCGAGCTTCTTGGTCCCGCTTGCCCGGCCGCCCAGCCCCAGCCCCAGCTGCCAGCAGCTCTCTCCGCCTTTCTTAGGCTGCGGAGGAGGCGCTCGGTCTTGTCCTGCTAAACCTCCGCCAGCTGCGCCTCTTCCACTCCGCCGCGCTTTGGGCGCATCCCCATGGCGCTCCTGTAGGGCCGGGGGTCACTTTGCTGTCGCCCACCCTTCCTGCCCGCCTTCTGGGCTCTAGACGGAGCTCTGGGTCGCCGCGGTTCCCTCTCTCCGTCCGTCCCGGCTCGGCTGCGGCGTGCGTGGAGGGCTGCCTCTGACTTCGCTTTCCCCGGTAGAGCTCCTCTAGCCGGCGGGCGAGGGCAAGCGTGGGGGGCTGCCCATCAAACGCCCCGGCGTGGCGAGGTTGACATCCCCTCCTCTTGCCTTGTTGGGTGGGTTCAGAGGAGCGCGGCTGGCCGGAATCTTCCCGTCCGCAGCATCGCTGGGGCTGGCTCAGAGGGAGCGGCCCCCGAAAAGCTGCCTCTCGTTGGTCTCGGCGCCGGTGGAAAGTTGCGGGCTCTTCTTCTTTTCCCCTCCGCCCCCTCCGTCCCTACCCACGCGGGCTGGCTTCCCTCCTCCTCCCCCCCTCCGATGACGCAGAACGAAGCCCCCTCCCGAGCGCTCGCTGGCCCGGCTGCGTCTCACTCGGCTAATTTAACACATGGAGGACTCGGAGCCAATGGCTGCCTCCAAGCAGCCCCCGGGGGCCCGCGGGCGTGCTAGGCCGCACCTGCAGTCTGGAGCGGCTGGGCTGCGCCTGCTGGCGGGACACGTCTGGACAGAAAGTCCCTCGGCCCAGTTCCCTCCTTCCCAGGCCAGAGGGTGGCTGGATGGCAGCCTGACGGGCAAGAGGCTGGTGAAGGGCCCACTTTACAGGAGCTCTTCCTGTAAAGCCAAGAGGGAGGGGGAGCTGGTTGGCTTTTTTGCAGACCTTTTCATAACCCAAACTAGGTAACATCATCAGTCTAGCACTGATGATATTACCTCATTTGGATCATGAAATGTCTGCAAGGAAACCACCCAGCTCCAAGACTACTCAAGACCAGGGCTGAAACCCAGCAGGTCTGACAAGTTCTGGAGAACCAGTAGCAAAAATTCTGAGTAGTTCAGAGAACCGGCAAATGCCACACAGTGTGGGGTGAGAATGGAGATTTTGCAGTATCCTTCCCCTGCCATTCCCACCAAGCCACACCCACAGAACCAGTAGTAAAAAAAAAAAAAAAAAGAATTTCACCACTGCCCAAGACCCCTGAGCTATAAAGATTCTTCTTTAAACCACAATGTCTTCTTCAACTGCTGGCTGAGTCGGCATACACAGAATCATAGGGCTGGAAGGGACCTTGGAGGTCTTCCATCCAACCCCCTTCTCAAGGCAGTTGTCCAGAGTCAAATAGTTGTCCAGTTTCTTCTTGAAAACCTCCAGCGATGTAGCACCCACAACTCTGGGAGAAAGGTTGTTCTGTTGATTGAAGTCTGTAGAGATTCTCAGTCATGGTTGTCCCAAAAGTGCTTTTTCGGGAGGCAACTGGGCTTTCTGGTTTTTTTCTTTTGAAGATGTTTTGCTTCTCATCCAAGAAGCTTCTTCAGCTCTGACAAGATAGTTCCATTGATTGATTATTCTAGCTGTCGGAAAATTCCTCCTTCTGTCCGGTTGGATTCTGCTGCTATGTGGATGTCTCTCCACTCCTGCTCCTCTTCCAAGCCCTGCCCATCCCTTGGGGCCTCTGCCAGGCAAGGAGAGACAAGGCCCAACTGCTCTTAGATACCTCCAGGATGCCAGGATTAGAGAGAAGACTCTACTTGAAACTCGGAATAACTAAAAGTCCCCAGAGGGGTTTCTGGGTTGGGGAAGAAGAAGGAAGGCAATTCTCCTGAGGTCCTGGCTGACCTGGGATAAGTAGCAATAACCTGGCTCAAAATTCAGTTTGAATTTGCTAACTAAAGGAGGTGAGGACCATAGTTTGAATAGCTTTCTAAGGGGAAACCCTTAGAGACCCTTGGAGAAATTCACCAGCAGTGTGGAATTGATAGCAGCATGCCTTAAATGCCAGCTGCTGCAGGAAGTGGTAGGTTTATGGCTTTCCTTGAAAGAGACTCAGCTAATCCAGTGGAGCTTTTCTGGTGCCCTCATTGAATGAATGGTTTATTTGTGTGCATGGAGGCAGGGATGGTCTTTACAAACAACCACACTTTTCAAAAAAAATGATTTTATTATCTATATAAATATTAATATAATATTAATTAATTAATTAATTAATTAAATATAAATATAAATATAAATATTGATTTTATTATCACAGACAATCATAATCTGTCCCCTTAAAGGAGCAGAGGTTTTCTCTTATAATAATACTGTAAGAAGCTAGCACTTGAAAAATGCGTGCTCCATCACTGGAGGCTTTTAAGAAGATCCTGGACAACCCCCAGTCTGGAATGGCAGAGGGTCTCCTGCTTGAGTAGGAGGTTGGACTAAAAGACCTCCCCAAGGTCTCTTCCCACATTGTTATTCTATTATTCTGTCATTCTAAATGGATGATGACTAGAGAGAAGTTCCCTGAGGATTGACTTCAGCACGAGTCCAAAAGCTCGGGAGAGCAAATTTCTGGCCTCCGTGACCAACCCAGGTTGGACCCTGAAGCATTATTGCGTGGCATGTAGATTTGTCTTCATTCGGATCGTGACTGTTCCCTGTTCACATTACTTCAAGCGTGGCACGACAAAACCGCGCGCGACTAAAGCGCGCCCGATTAAACCGTGTCGCTGACGTCATCAGCAGGGCGACAACAGCAAGCGCGGAGAAAGAAGGGTTTAGGTTTAGGGTTAGGTTAAGGGTTAGGATTAGATTTAGGGTTAGGTTAAGGGTTAGGTTTAGGGTTAGGTTTAGGGTTAGGTTTAGGGTTAGGTTAAGGGTTAGGTTTAGGGTTAGGTTTAGGATTAGGATTAGGTTTAGGGGGGTTAATTTTAGGTTTAGCGTTTACAGCGTGCTTTTTTCTCCGCGCTGTTGTCGCGCTGTGATGACGTCAGGTACGCGGTTTCGTCGAGCGCCCTTTAGTCGAACGCGGTTTTGTGGTGGAACCTACTTCAAGTTCCTTAACAAATACGAATCTCCTTGATGTTCTGAAAAGCCAGGCACATACTAGTAGTTTTAAGAGGAGATTTACTACATGGTTCTCTTGCAATGACTCCATTCAGTTTAAATCACCAGGGCCTCAACTAAATCTTTCTGTTTATTCACACGGTCTTTAATCCGATCTTGGAGATTTCATTTTGCGTATGTAATAGTACAGATGGCAAGTTTGAGGAGTGAGACTGAGGACATAATGAACGACACAATTTGCAACTGGAGAATAATCCGACCTGGATTTGAGTTACTTCTGAGAATATGAATATTACATATCAATAATGCTATTGATTTATATCAATAAAGGGAAAAGCTAAGGCTGAACAAATGTTTGAAAATTTTATTTCATGGTTTCGGTATTTTGCTACTGAATAAATTAGAGTAAGATTATGTGATAGATCTATTAGAAAAAAAGTGTGAATGGGTTAATTCAGGGAATACTTTGACAAATATTGTTACCATTAGTTATGCTTGGCTACATTATATATGGTATCTTAGCAAGGTGTCCAGGCCATCTTAACTTGCTTGCACAGGCAGGCTGAGGAGACCAAAAGGGAAAATAACCAATTCAACTGGTCAGCAGATATTGTCTGAGGTTTTAAAGTAAAATGTCTTAAGTACTCAGAATGAACAAAGACTTGCAACAAAAGTCAAAGATAATTAAAAAAAGTTTCTTCCAACTTATAAATAGCAAGAAAAAAAATCAAGGAAACAATTGTTCCACTGAAGAGAGAAGATAGCAAGGAAGTAACAGGCAGCAGAGAGAAAGCAGAGCTGCTTAATTCATTCTTTGCATCGGTCTTCACGTAAAAAAAAAAACATTATAGCCCAACCTACCAGAAACATAACTGTAAAAAATAGACTAGAAACAAAAGTTAAAATAAGCGCGCGCATGCGCGCGCACACACACACACACACACACACACACACACACACATACAATAGTAAGAGAATACCTGTCTTATCTTGATGAATACAAATTACTGGGACCTGGCAGACTACATCCCAGAGTTGGATTGGATTGGATTGGATTTATTACATTTATATGCCGCCCTTTTCCCCGAAGGGGACTCAGGGCGGCTCACAATTCAGTCAGGGAAAGGGGTACAGACAGGGGATAAAAAGACGAACAGTACACAATTTAAAACACACAACAACCATACCATTCGAGGAGGGGGGCAGAAGCTCTTTAGCCTCAGGCCTGTCGGAATAGCCAGGTTTTAAGGGCTTTGCGGAAGGCCTGGAGGGTGGTGAGAGTTTGAATCTCCATGGGGAGTTCGTTCCAGAGGGTCGGAGCAGCCACAGAGAAGGCTCTCCTCCGGGTAGTTGCCAGTCGGCATTGGCCGGCGGATGGAATTCGGAGGAGACCTAATCTGTGGGATCTGATCGGTCTATTGGAGGTAATTGGCAGCAGGCGGTCTCTCCAAAAGAGAGTTCCAAAAGAGCTGGCAGATATCATCTCAGAACCACTGTACCACATCTTTCAAAAATCCTGGAACACTGTGGAACTGGAAAAGAGCTGATGTGGTTCCCCAAAAGGGGAAAAAAAACAGACGCAGGAAACTACATACCAACCAGCCTAACATTAATACCCAGAAGATACTGGAAAAGATAATAAAAAAACAGATCTGCCAACACACCTAGAAACGAATAAAGTGATAACTAGCAGCCAGCATGGGTTAGTTAAAAACAGATCATGCCAAACCAATCTTCTTTCATTTTTCAACATAGTGACTAAATTAGTAGACCAGAGAAATACTGTGGACATAATATACTTAGACTTCAGCAAGGCATTCGACAAAGTAAACTATAACCTACTTCTTCGTAAGCTAGAAAAAAATGGTATAGATAGCTTCACCACCAGATGGATTCATAACTGGCTGACAAACTGTACTCAACGAGTAGTCCTTAATGGGTCTAAATCTACATGGAGAAATATAAGCTTGAACCACAAGGTTCCGTCTTAGGCCCAGTACTCTTCAATATCTTCATAAACGACTTAGATGGGGGAATAGAAGGGGAACTTGCCAAATTTGCAGATGATACTAAGCTGGCAGGAATAGCTAACACCCCAGAAAATAAGCTCAAGATCCAGATGGATCTAGATAGACTTCAACACTAACAAAATGAAATTCAATGTAGAGAAAAGTGAAGTTCTACACTTAGGTAAGTAAAACCAAAAGTACATATACAAATTGGGTGAGATTAGGCTTAATAGCAGTAACTGTGAGAGGGATCTTGGAGTCTTAGTGGACAATCAGTTAAATAGGAACTAGTGCTTTGCAGCGGCAGCCAAAAAAGCCAATGCAATCCTAAATTGCATTAATAGAGGGATACAATCAAGATCAAGTGAGGTCCTAATACCACTCTATCAAGCCTTAGTAAGGCCACACCTAGAATTCAGCATCCAGTTTTGGTTACTACAGTATAAAAAAGATGTTGAGACTCTAGAAAAAGTTCAGAGAAGAGCAACCAGGTGTCAGCGTTCCAAGTATCATGCAGAATTAAATCAGAGTCCAAGGCAAAATGATCCTTAAAGTTCCAATTTAATAAGTCAGACATCTTAGCACATCTGTGAATCCCTATTCTGAAAGTTACATCGGATTTCCACCCAGTTGAAAGTTCATGATCTTATCCCCACACCCACAAATCCATCACATGGTCAAATCTTCTTCTTCCACGCTGGCATCTCCACCCAGCTGCTTCCGGTCATATGCAGAGGTGCGGAGACAAAAGATGACCTTGGCTTCTAGAAAAGAATGACAACAACACATTCCATAATTCTACTCCTTTCTATTCCCCACTCCCAACTACTACACTAATGAAACAGCATAATGAAATAAGAGAGAGTGTGGCAGGCCAAAGATCCTAAAAGGGATATAACTGCAGGCCTGACACCAGGATGATTAGGGGACTAGACACTAAAACATATGAAGAACAGTTACAGGAAGTGGGCATGGCTAGTCTAGTGAAGAGAAAGTCCTCCAATATTTGAGGGGCTGCCACAGAGAGGAGGGAGTCAACCTGTTTTCCAAAGCATCTGAAGGCCAGGCAAGGAACAATGGATGGAAACTGACCAAGGAGAGATTCAACCTAGAAATAAGGAGGAACTTTCTGACAGTGAGAACAATCAAGCAATGGAACAGAAGTTGATTTCAGAAATTGTGGGAGCTCCATCACTGGAGGTTTTCAGGAAGAGATTGGATTGCCATTTGTCAGAAATGGTGTAGGGTCCTCTGGTTGAGTTGGACTAGATGACCCATAAGATCCCTTCCAACTCTGTTAATCGGTTTAAAAAAAGTAATTATGGTCAAATTCTGTTTTTGCACCAGGCCATCTCAGTGGATCAATGGCTGTAAATTAACTTTACCAAATCAAACAATCAACCGATCATTTTGCATGTAAGTCAACTCAATTAAGAGAGTCCGCTGGTACAGTCCTTGCTTGAAAATCACTCATCAGATTACAAATGAAGGGGCAGCAGAAATGTGTCCAAGATGTTATAGTTGAATTGCAGAGTCTTTGCTGCTCTCTGAGCTTGGTTGTTTTTATGCAGTCGTTCCATTGCCCGAGTAGGTAACACCTTCAGAAGCATCCAAGATCTTATCCAGCTAATGAAACTTCTGCATGGAAACTCAGAAAGCCCCAAGGACTCTAAAGGGTGAAATCAGAAAGATTAAAATTTAGGTTCTATCTTTGGAAAGTTTGCATTCAGTTACAATGGTGTATTAGTAAATTAAATGAATGAAAGAAAGAAAATTTAGTGCTCATCTTTGAGATGACTTGTGTGTGTGTGTGTGTTTGTGTGTGTTTGTGTCTCCCTAAACTATACCTTTTGTTTAGTATCAGTTTTCTGCCTTTTGAAAATTGCATTTTCTCTCCCCCCCCTAGTATTTTATTGCTGACTGTTTAAATTGGTCTTTTATATCTGTCTATTGGTCTATTTCTATGTATGTATGTATGTATGTATGTATGTATGTATGTATGTATGTATGCATGTATGTATCTATGTACCTACCTACCTATCTCTCTCTCTCCATCCATCCATCCATCCATCCATCCATCCATCCATCCATCCATCCATCTGTATCTATAGTCTACCCAATCTTTTAGTTAAGAGAGAGATGGGGAAAAGCCAACCTTCAAATAAGCGACATGGTGGCTCAGTGGCTAAGACACTAAGCTTGTCGATCAGAAAGGTCAGCAGTTTGGTGGTTCAAATTCTTACTGCCATGTAACAGACTTGTCCCAGCTTCTGCCAACCTAGCAGTTTGAAAGCATGTAAAAATGCAAGTAGAAAAATAGGGACCACCTTTGCTGGGACGGTAACAACATTCCGTGTGCCTTCAGCATTTAGTCATGCTATCCACATGACCATGGAGACATCTTCAGACAGTGCTGGCTCTTTACTTTTGAAACAGAGATGAGCACCACCCCCTAGAGTCAGGAACAACTAGCACATATGTGCGAGGGGAACCTTTACCTTTACAACCTTCAAAGGGAACTGCATAAATTCCTTCTCTTTCTGTGTAAACTTCAGTTGTGGACAAGGAAAAAAGAAAGAAAGAAAGAAACAAAGAGGAAGTTTCCTCTTAATGAAGACCAGACAAGTGATGGACAGTACAAGTAATGCTTGACTTACGACCACAATTCAGCCCAAAATTTGTTTCTAAATGAGTTTCCCCCCCATTTTATGAAATTCCTCGCTACCTTTGCTAAGTGAATTACTGCAGTTCTTCAATTAGTCACATGGTTATTAAGTGAAGCTGGTTTTCCCATTGACTTTTCTTGTTGGAAGGTCGCAAAAGGGGATTACCCGACCTCTGGACACAGCCGCCATTGTCAATAGGGACCAGTTGTCAAGTATCTGAATGGAAATCAGGTGACCCTGGGATGCGGCATGAAAAACGGCCGTAAGTCACTTTTTCCAGTGTCCTTGTCACTCTGAATGGCTGCTAAAAACTGCGGTAAGTCAAGGAGCCTCTGTAGCCAGTTGGTCTTCAGGCAGAGGAAGCACCTCAGAAAGCTTGATGGCCGAGCGGAAGCCAGGAGCCCCTTGCTCAGTGGCAGATAGGCAAATCCCCCCCACTGTAGGGAGGAGGAACCGACCAGGTGGTTCCGCCCCAGGCGCCTTATGGAGCCGTCAAGGTTCCAGACAGAGCTTGGGGTTATTCCTGACACTCTCGCCCACAGTCCGGTGGAGACTCTGGCTGCTGCGTGGCACTCGGCAGCGTCGGAGGCCCTCGACCGGATTGCGCCACTGCGGCTCCTCCGAGGCAGCGGATCCCGGAGACCCCCTTGGTTCACCGAGGAACTCCGGGAGATGAAGCGCCGGAGGAGATGCCTAGAGCACCGTTGGAGGTCCGATAAGTCCGAATCGAACCGAGCAATGGTAACCACCTGCACCAGGGAATACACCAGGGCACTTAGGGCAGCAAAAAGATCTCACATAGCCACCCTGGTCGCATCCGCTGAGTCCCGTCCAGCCGCCCTGTTTAGGATAACCCGCTCCCTATTGAACAAAAGGGAGGCGGGGGAACCCTTGCAGGGCAGAGCTGAAGAGTATGCCCAATTCTTAGCGGACAAAATTGCTCGGTTTCGGTCGGACTTGGACTCCACCCCCGCAGTTCCAGCCGAGACACAGGGGGACCAAGTAGAACAGCTCTGGGTTGAGTTTCAGGACGTTACCCCCGGGGATGTGGACAAGGCCATGAGAGCTGTAAGTACCTCCACCTGTGTTCTGGATCCGTGTCCCTCATGGCTGGTCACGAACTGCAGTGAGGTGACACGAGGCTGGATCCAGGCGGTCGCGACCGCCTCCCTTCAGGAGGGGAACTTCCCCGCCGCACTGAAAGCGGCGGTGGTGAGACCCCTCCTGAAGAAACCATCCTTGGATCCAGCTGTCCTTAATAGCTATCGCCCTGTCTCCAACCTTCCCTTCTTGGGGAAGGTTGTTGAGAAGGTGGTGGCCTTCCAGCTCCAACGGTCCTTGGAGGAAGCAAACTACCTAGACCCCTTCCAGTCAGGCTTCAGACCCGGTTACAGCACAGAAACCGCTTTGGTCGCATTGATGGATGATCTCTGGAGAGCCAGAGATGAAGGACATCCCTCCATCCTGGTCCTCCTCGACCTCTCAGCGGCTTTCGATACCATCGACCATGGTATCCTTCTGCGACGACTGCAGGAGGTGGGAGTGGGAGGCACCGTGCTACGGTGGTTCTCCTCCTACCTCTCGGACAGGTCGCAGTCGGTGTTAGTGGGGGGGCAGAGATCGTCCCCTAGGCCCCTAAATTATGGGGTGCCTCAGGGCTCGGTCTTATCCCCCCTACTATTCAACATCTACATGAAACCGCTGGGAGAGATCATCCGCAGGCACGGGATTAGATACCATCAATATGCGGACGATACTCAATTGTATCTGTCCGCCCCGTGCCAACTCAATGAAGCGGTAGATGTGATGAGCCGGGGTCTTGAGGCCGTTATGGACTGGATGAGGGTTAACAAGCTTGTGCTCAACCCAGAAAAGACCGAGTGGCTGTTGTGTTTTCCTCCCAAAGATTTGACTAGTATTCCATCACTCAGGCTGGGGGGTCAAATTTTACACCCCTCAGAGAGGGTTCGCAACTTGGGAGTCCTCCTGGATCCGCAGCTGTCATTTGACCACCACCTAATGGCTGTGACCAGGGGGGCATTCGCCCAGGTTCGCCTGGTGCGCCAGTTGCGACCCTACCTGAATCGGGAGGCTCTCACAACAGTCACTCGGGCCCTTGTGATCTCCAGGCTGGAATACTGCAATGTGCTCTACATGGGGCTGCCCTTGAAGAGCATCCGGCGACTTCAGCTAGTGCAGAACGCAGCAGCGCGAGTGATCGCGGGTGCACCTCGATTCACCCGCATAACACCTATCCTCCGCGAGCTACGCTGGCTACCTGTCGATCTCCGGATGCGCTTCAAGGTGCTATTAATCACCCATAAAGCCCTACATGGCAGTGGATCTGGATATTTGAGAGACCGCCTTCTGCCAATTACATCCCTGCGACCAATAAGATCCCATAGACTAGGCCTCCTCCGTATCCCATCGGCCAGCCAGTGTCGGCTGGCAACCACAAGGAGGAGGGCCTTCTCAGCAGTAGCCCCGGCCCTTTGGAACGAGCTCCCTGTGGAGATTCGTACCCTCTCCACCGTCCAAGCCTTCCGCATAGCCTTGAAGAACTGGCTCGCCCGTCAGGCCTGGGGATAAGGATAGTTACCCCTCCCGAATGATGAATGTATGTTGCCTACCATTTTATTATATGTCTCTATCTTGATGTTTGTATTCCCCCCCTTCCCAGTTTTATGTGAGCCGCCCTGAGTCCCCTCAGGGAAAAGGGCAGCCTACAAATTCTAATAAAACTCAAACTTAATAAAACTCAAACTCAAACTTCCTCCTGGAGATGCACATCACGGCAGCAGCCTTGGGTGGGAAGGGCCTCTTCTTGGCTCTGGCACGGCTGAGTGAGGGAGAAGCTGGCTCTGCTTTATCGCCATGCGGCACTAGCACTGGCATCTTGGCCCCTGGTTGACGAGGCACTCTATCTGATTAAATTCTCTCTTTTAATCAAGGCTGAAAGCCATTTCCCGTCATGTAAATGGACTCTGTCTCACTTTGCGGGGGGAAGGGTGGAGGGGGAGCAGGTCGTGTCTGGAAAACGCAGAGGCTGCTTTCTTCCTCTCAGGGGAACATTTGTTATCCCTCTTATTAGCAAGGAGAAACAGGGGTTACGTTTGCTAAGAGCTTTGTAAAAAAACTCAGCCTCATTCAGCCAAGTCAGCTGGTTGGGGCCAAGAGGCTTGCGGAGATGTTCCAATGTGAAGTCTTGAGTTGCCCCCCCCCCACGGAGTGGGATCTTTGGATGTTCACTCCTGGCTATCCAAATGGTCCATGGGTCAGGAGCAGATGTGGGGCTGGGACTGTGCTGGGGTCCCTTGCAAACTATGGGCTGAGAAGGGTCTCCTTCTTTAATGCCCTTTTGCTTGTCTGCTTGATGACAAAGTTAGCCATTCAGTCATGTCCCACTCTTGGAGATTTTAAGGGTCAGATTTGCAACTGCAACGTGCTCTACATGGGGCTGCCCTTGAAGAGCATTCGGCGACTCCAGCTTGTCCAGAATGCAGCTGCGCGAGCAATCGTGGGTGGGTGCACCTCGGTTCACCCACGTAACACCTATCCTCCGCGAGCTGCACTGGCTGCCTATTGGTCTCCGGATACGCTTCAAGGTGCTAGTCGTCACTTATAAAGCCCTTCATGGTATTGGACCTGAGTACTTGAGAGACCGCCTGCTGCCAATTACCTCCAATAGACTGATCAGATCCCACAGATTAGGCCTCCTCCGAATTCCATCCGCCGGCCAGTGTCGACTGGCGACTACCCGGAGGAGAGCCTTCTCTGTGGCTGCTCCGACCCTCTGGAATGAACTCCCCGTGGAGATTCGAACCCTTACCACCCTTCAGGCCTTCCGCAAAGCCCTTAAAACCTGGCTGCTCCGACAGGCCTGGGGCTAAAGAGCTGTTGTCCCCGTCTCGAATGGTATGGCTGTTGTGTGTTTTAAATTATGCATTGTTTTCTGTTGTTTAAATTTTTTGTTTGTATCCCCCTTCCCTGCTTTGAGTTGTGAGCCGCCCTGAGTCCCCTTCGGGGAAAAAGGGCAGCATATAAATAAAATAAACATTCAAACATTCAACATTCCATGTCTTTCTATCTTGCACGCCTTCTTTGAGTTTTTCTGTGCCCTGGTTGGGGTCAGCTGTGATGGTGTCCAGCTACCGTGTTCTTTGGTAGCTAGGTTTCCTTTCGTTGCTAACCCTTGTCTGATTATTCTTGGCCTCTTTCTCCTTGTGTTCAGCTTGTCTTTCAGCTTCTTTCATTGTGTTCCTCCCATCCAGCCAGGTCTTCCTGGCTTGACCCTTAATGCTTACAGCCTCCCTTGTCCACTTCTCTCTCACACCAAAAGATACATGTTCAATGTCCATGATAAATCCAGCAGATAAAATAAAAATTATCTATGGGAATAAAACAAAAACCATAAAGCCATAACTGAAGGCTTGATGCCACGGCTCAAACAGAGACCATCACCAACTGTTAGTCCTTCAAAGTAGTTTAGGCAAGATGCATTTTACATGATGCCTCCCGCCTCCCAGGGTCCTTCTCTCATCCATGTGACCAACTCATCACTCGGAGTTTTCAGAAGGAGCCTGTCTTCTCCAGCTACTGGAAATGGTCAACAACAGGGCAGGAGTAATGTCTGCATGGAGACAGAGGCAACCACAAGATCTGGACTATAAGGGGGCAAGGCCGAACCTCCACTGTATGCCTTTCAGCCTTAGGTGGTCTTTCCAGGTGGAAGCTGCAAGTCTGGGAAGATTCCTGTGGAATAGCCATAGAGCAATAAAGTAGCTAGTTTCAACTCTGTACTATGGATCTGCTTCTACCTGACAGATACAGTAAGATATAGCTAATGTGGTGCTTGAAGGCTCAACCCAGAACCAGTTGAAAGAAACCTCTGAGTGGTTTGTCGTTAAGTCTAAATAGGGAAGAAGGATCCTTAATTCCTCTGTACACCATGGCCATAACACAGTTTTCAAGAGGTTCATAGCTGTGATTGGGCTCTATCAGTACGCGGACGATACCCAGTTGTATCTGTCCGCCCCGTGCCAACTCAGTGAAGTGGTTGAAGCAATGTGCCAGTGCCTGGAGGCTGTCGGGGTCTGGATGGGGGTTAACAAGCTTGCGCTCAATCCAGACAAGACCGCGTGGCTGTTGTGTTTCCCTCCCAAAAATTAGGTTAGTATTCCATCACTCAGGCTGGGGGGTGAAATTTTACACCCCTCAGACAGGGTTCACAATTTGGGAGTCCTTTTGGACCCACAGCTGACCTTAGAACATCATTTGTCGGCTGTGACCAGGGGGGCATTTGCCCAGGTTCGCCTGGTGCACCAATTGCGTCCCTACCTGAATCGGGAGGCACTCGCAACAGTCACTCATGCCCTCATGACCTCAAGACTGGACTACTGCAATGCGCTCTACATGGGGCAGCCCTTGAAGAGCATTCAGAGACTTCAGCTCGTCCAGAATGCAGCCGCGCGAGCGATCGTGGGTGCATCTCGGTACACCCACGTTACACCTATCCTCCGCGAACTGCACTGGTTACCGATCGGTCTCCGGATACGCTTCAAGGTGCTAGTCGTCACTTATAAAGCCCTTCATGGTATTGGACCTGGGTACTTGAGAGACTGCCTGCTGCCAATTACCTCCCAAAGACCCATTAGATCACACAGGGCAGGCCTCCTCCGGGTTTTGTCTACCAGCCAATGTATCTGGCTACTACCCAGGGGAGGGCCTTCTCTGTGGCAGCTCTGGCCCTTTGGAACGAACTCCCCGCAGAGATTCGGACCCTCACCTCTCTCCAGGCCTTCCGAAAAGCCGTTAAAACCTGGCTGTGTCGGCAGGCCTGGGGTTGATGAGTTCCCTTCCCCTCTCGAATCGTGTGGCTGTTGGTTGTTTTAATGCCTTGTATTTGTAGTTTTTGTGTTCCCCTTTCCCTCCTTGGGTTTGTGTGCCGCCCTGAGTCCCACAGGGAATAGGGCGGCATATAAATAAAATGAAACTCAAACTCAAACTCTAACAGAGGGGACCTGGGCTTTAAGAAACAAGATAGATCTGTGAGATAGCCAAGTATAACCTATGACCACAATTGAGGCCAAAATTTCCGTTATTTAAGTGAGACATTTGTTAAGTAAATTCTGCCCCATTTTATGACTTTCTTGCCACAGTTGTTAAGTGAATCACTGCATAAGTTAGTGATCTGATTTCCCCATTGACTTTGCTTGTCAGAAGGTTGCAAAAGTTGATCACTTGACCTTGGGACACAGCAGTGGTCATAAATATGAACCAGTTGTCCAGCCTCTGAATTTTGGTCGCCTGGTTATGGGGATGCTGAAGAGGTTGTAACTGAAAAGCGAGCATAAGTCACCTTTGCAACTTTGAATGGTCACTAAGTGAAGTGTTCTAAGCCAAGGACTACTTGTACGTGTTTGAGCAATGCACTTGGGCTTTGGAGAGGAGCACAACAGGCACATGATAATGGGCAGCTTACTCATCAGGTGACTCGCCTTCTGCTAAGGCTCCCAGTCTGAGAGCAGGGAACGGCTGCCAGGAAGAGGAAGGATGCCCATAAGGTGAAGGTCTTGATGCTCATTGCTTTAATGGCTTCTGGAGTTTTAAGAAAGATTTAATCCTCTTTAAGAGTTTGGCTGCACTCGGTGGCTTTCTTGTCAGAGTGTACTTTTCCTTTCTCAAGAAGAAGCTCTTCTCTCCCCCTAAGTGGGAGGTGAGGGGGTGGAGAAAGAGAACTATATTAAAAATAATGCAGGAAGTCAGTTGGAGGGAAAGGAGAAAATGGAAACCAAGAATGGAATGGGAACTCTGTGGTCAAAAATAAGGGGAAAAAATCTATGTCTGCTTTCTCAGAGATATCGTGTTCTGTGTTCAGTGGGTCTCACTCTTCTGTGAGAATAAGTGTAGTCTTTTGAATTTCCATATTTCTGATTTGGCAAATATAAAATACAAGCCTATAGACGTTAGCTCAGATGCAAATCTCCAGAAATCAACAGCAGGAATTCTGGTTAGAGATTCACCTCCCAGCCTCTTGCAGAACAAAACAAAACTTCACATGTCTTAAAAAGCAAATATAGAGTTAGATTCTAACCCTCTGCCTCTGGAGAGAGAGGCGGGGGCGAAGCCTACTTTAAAATTATTTTGAAATAGTTGCTTTTAATTAAAGCATGGAAGTAAGATTGCTCTCTGAAACTACATGGATCCCAGCTGGTGATGAGCAGACCTAATGGGATCGTAACAGAGAGAATTTGGTACCGTTTCCAACAGCCGGGTTTTCAAAAAGTCATTCAGACAAGGCCACTGAGGGTCAGTCAGCAGGTGCTGAGGCAATTCACCAGTGAAGAAAATTAGGTGAAACTTATGCATGTGTGAATCTGACTGCTGTGACAATCACACAGCCGACCCACTAAAAATCTGATGGAAATCAATCATGTTGATCCAGGGACAGCGATTTGTGGATTGGACGATGCTAATGGGATAAATAGTAGAAGAATTATTCTTAGTTTCTTCTCTGAATCCATCCTACTCGAGACTCTCAATGCTGGATCTGAGCATTGAAGAAGCAGACACTGATGTAGTTCTCTGTGTTGACCTCCCTTGAACAATCAGGCATTAACTGACCTCTGAAACCATGATTAATATCTTGGAGATTGCTATAATTCAAACAGAAGGTACTTAGATACATGGCATGTCCGGTGGGAAATCAGGCTGAGAGACAATTAAAAGAATTAACAAGATAGCCAGGATCAATAAAATTATATTAATATATAAATTGGTGTGCTAAGGGGGAAGTGGCAGGAAAGTATTTTGAATTCTATTTTTTTAAAGTTCCTTTAGATCCCTTGTGGCAATAAATTTGGCTTTCAAAGGCTAATTGGCAGCAAAAATTGAATCACTTTGAGTGCACAAATTGATGTATGTTGCTCAGAAATGAAACAGAAAAGATTATATGGGATGAATTATGCATTCCCTCTTTCGCTCCCTCCCTCCTCCTTCACAACTCCACTTCCTATCCCCACTTCCCCAAGGATAGGCTCAGTTCATTCATTCTCCCAGTTTACAGTCCAGAAACTGGAAATGAGATCCATCCATTCATTCCCCAATTCACAGTGTAAGGGATGCATTGTGTTTTTAGATGGATTAATTTAATGAGTGGGATACTTCATGTCTGAAGTGTGTGTGACTTGTGTATGTGTGTAAATAACACATCAGTGAACTAGGATTGAAATGTCAAATCCACATTTGTTACCAGACATAATGATCAGAAGGAGACGAGAAGCAACATCAGCACCAGTAACTCCTGGACAGCGCATTAAAAAAAAAAATTGCTCCAGAATGTTCTGTAGTGAACCATTGCCACCTAGTGGTAGATAAATGTAATTGCAGATAAATCCATGTTACCTTTTGTAAATAAGGTACTACAAATAAAAATACCTGTATAGCTCATTTAAACGTCCTTGGATGTGTATATTATTAGGCCATTTGTTTCTTTGCCCTGATAATATTTAATATCAATTGACCTATAACATATTTTCAAATATGTATTTTGAATTTTATATTCAGTTAAACACACACATACAGAACACGTCTGCTACTATCTACAACTAAAAGTTTCCCACCAATGATTTAAGTAAAAAGAAATTTGCATCAGTTACAAAATCATCACCATCAGATGTACTTATTCCTGTGATTAATACACTAAATTATCTTTTTCATGCTCACAATTCATGATATGACAGACACCATTTCATTGCTGCATTCATCAATGCAGGGCAAAGTAAAAATGACCCCCCCCCCAAAAAAAGAATAAGTGTCACTGAATTGTACCTATAGGAGGTCATGTTTTCTGTTATCAATGGAAGACTGAGAACACAAATATTTCACAGATTGCTTAGAGAAGAAGAGACATGCACATTTTCAGCAACATTTGGACAATGAGCATCTTGGCCATCTTGCATGTGAATTCCTATGTTCCTTTTTTTAAAAATACTTATCCTTTTGTTGGGTTTATGTTAACCATGATGTGTCGGCATGGTATTATAGAGGCATAATAGGTTTATGCGAGTTCGTCCCTATTTCTAAATTTAGAGTTCCTTCCTGAGGTGGGTCACCCCAAATGTACAGACTGCCCTTCCTAATGCTTGAAGCAGACGGTGGCCTTCTCCATTCTGAGTTTGAAGGTAGCAAAGTCACTCAACTGTTGGCTGAAATCCAGGGCAAGCTAACTAAGAAAAGGGCCACTATGAGTTCCCCAACCACGGTTAGACTCATGAAGATGACCCAATCCCCTTTCCAGACAAAACTGGCTCTGAAACAAATAGGGCAAAGCTCAAGATAGATTCTCAAGAAGCTTCTTGCCTTTCACAAACCCAGGAACCTGCTCAGGGCCTTTTGCAGGATGATCCTCTGTCCAGTTTGCCTCTATGTGTCATCGAAGGAGGAGGGGTGAGCCAGGATGGTTTACATCCTTTATCGACTACTTGGATAATCTAATCAATGAAGCATCTTAGAAATAGTTTTTCATTATTTTTCCAGATGTTCCTAACATTCCTCTTCTCTCCTCTCTTCCCAGGAGAAGCTCTTTTTTGCAGTGAAAGAGAAGCAGCCATTGAGGCTGCAGAAGGTTGGAATGGCCCCTGAATGGAAGGAAAGCAGGAGAGTGTGTGTGGATTATGGTTTTCTTTCTTTTCTTTTTACAATGCTCATCTGAATTGTTTGCTTTTAAGCACTTTTCCCCCTTAAGTTCAGAATTTAAAGAGAGGGGTAGAGGCAGAGGAAAAAGAAGCAACACTGCCATCTAGAGGCTGGAGGCTTGGAAACATTGTTTTTTTTAAATTTCCTTGGAACATCTGACTCATATCTAATACTTCAAGGTTCCTGATTTTGCTTATTGAAAGGGATAGTGGGAAGAGTATGGGTTGTTTTTGCAGGTGCTCTTCTGGAGCTATCAATAACTGGACTGGAGTGAAGAGAAAACCTTGACTTGAAAGATTATAGTGAACTTATTTGAAACTTAACAAAAAAGCTTTGGATGTTTTAGTGGCAGCGTTTATAACCTGGAAGAATGGCGCAACATGAAGAAGAAAAAGAATTAACATTGCAAATGATTGTGTTTGAAATTCAAAAAGTACAAATAAGTACAAAAACATTGAAAAGAGGATGGAGAACATAGAACAAAAAACAGAAAAATAGAGGGAAGAGTTGAGAATATTTATAAAATGATGATGAAATTTGAGGATAGAATTCAGAAAATTGAAGAAAAATATGAACAAAGTGATAAGAAAATTGTTGATATTGATAGCAAATTGAGTGTGGAGGGAAATGATAAGTGCGGAATACA
The DNA here is from genome assembly GCF_051295495.1 of Thamnophis sirtalis. NCBI lineage: Eukaryota > Metazoa > Chordata > Lepidosauria > Squamata > Natricidae > Thamnophis > Thamnophis sirtalis. The sequence goes on from NW_028261395.1 coordinate 15,581,474, forward strand.
GAAAGGAGAGATTGATGAACTGGAACCCTATCTCAAACCTCAAAACATGGAAGAAGAAAAGGGAGAAAATTTGGCAGAAACAATGAGAGAAATTCTGGCAGAAGCACCGGTGATAACTAAAGGCAAGCGGATGGAAGGAACAGATGGAGGGTTTCGAGTCTTTACAAGATACACAAGGAACAACAAGATGCCAAGAGAAGTCCACATAAGACTTACCAAGAAAACAATTAGAATACAATTAGAATTCCACACATGGCAAGAGATATAGGACTGCACTATTACTGGAAGGATATAGGATGAAGAAATGAAATGTTAGAATAAAAATTAAATTAAACTTAGTTACATTTAGAGTATTATGTATAAAATAAAGTAATAATAGTTATAGCTAAATAAATGATTAATAATGATAATAATGCATATATATATATATATATATATATATATATATATATATATATATATATATATATATATATATATGTTATATTTATGCTGATAAATAAATAATTTTATTTATTTATCTTATCTTTATTTATTTATCAGCACAAATATAACACACACACACACACACACACACACATATAGATATAGTCACAAATATAAATTTAAAGTCATAAATATATACCTTTCACCCTGGCTTCGCTGATAAGGAGTCGAGCTCTGTAGCTCAGTGGTTAACACATCTGCCTAAGAGGCAATACAGCACAGGTTCGATTCCCAGCAAGGGTATGGCTAGCTGATGAGAGCTAAATAGCTTGAAATAGATCTATACTAGTCCCCCTTTATTTATTTATCAGCACAAATACAACACAAATGTAATTGGGGCTTACCAGGGGTTGTAAAAAATCTAATAGATACCTTTCACCCTGGCTTCGCTGATAAACGGATAAGAGCCTGTGGCCTAATGGCTAAGATCTCTGCCTAGTATGCCTAGTGTGCAATATAGCCCAGGTTCAAATCCCAGTAAGGGTATGGCTAGCTGATGAGAGCTAAATAGCTTGAAATAGATCTATACTAGTCTCCCTTTATTTATTTATCAGCACAAATAAAAAAACACAAATACAACAAAGGCAACAGTAAAAATATTGGGTTTCTGTCGTGATGGACTCTTGTGACGAGCCGAAGGACAGATGATGCCTCCCATAATTGGGGCTTACCAGGGGTTGTAAAAAATCATATATATATATATATATATATATATATATATATATATATATATATATATATATATATATATATATATATATATATATATATATATATATATATATATATATATGTATGTTGTATTTGTGCTGATGGGTTTCTGTCTGGATGGTCTCTTGTGGCGAGCCGATGGACAGAGAATGGAAGCAGTTGACTTCCTCCCATGTTTGGGCATACCAGGGGTTGTGACTTTAAATACATGCATACACACACACACACACACACACACACATACACACACACACGTTGTATTTGTGCTGATAAATAAATAAAGGGAGACTAGTATAGATCTATTTCAAGCTATTTAGCTCTCATCAGCTAGCCATACCCTTACTGGGATTCGAACCTGTGCTGTATTGCATCTTAGGCAGATGTGTTAACCACTAAGCCACAGAGTTCGACTCCTTATCAGCTAAGCCAGGGTGATAGGTATCTATTTAGAGTTACAACCCCCCGATATGCCCAAATATGGGAGGAAGTTCATTGCTTCCATTCTCTGTCCATCGGCTCATCACAAGAGACCATCCAGACAGAAACTCAATATTTTTTACTGTTGCCTTTGTTACATTTGTGTTGTATTTGTGCTGATATAAATAGCTTGAAATAGATCTATACTAGTCTCCCTTTATTTATTTATCAGCACAACACAAATGTAACAAAGGCAACAGTTTCTGTCTGGATGGTCTCTTGTGACGAGCCGATGGACAGAGAATGGAAGCAGTGAACTTCCTCCCATATTTGGGCAATATATGTTGTATTTGTGCTGATAAATAAATATGCTAGATTGATAATATGAAATTTTATATAAATTGTAAGTGGGGACTATGGAGAAGATAATTAACAGTTTTGTTATAAAAGATAAATAACTCTATATAGAATAAAATATAAAGATGTAATACTATTGGATCATTTCAGGATGAGGTAAATACCATAATATAAATTTATCCTAAATTTAGAATATTTTATAGAAAAAGGATGTAATAATAGCTATAGTCAAATGAATGTTTAATAACCATAACAATTGTATACATATATATTAGAATGATGATATGAGTCTTTATGTAAATTGCAAGTGAAGACTATTGTGAGAAAGCACAAACGTTTTGTAACCAATTGACACACTAAGTAATTGGAGAAGGATTTTTATTTTGTGAGGGTTTATGTCTGTTTTATGTTTGTCTACAAATAAAAACTTTTTTATTAAAAAAAGAAATGTTTCAGATTATGTAGAATGAAAAATAAGATCCACCCTCCCTCTTTCTTTCTCTAGGAGCCAAGGTGGTGCAGTGGTTAAATGCAGCACTGCAGGCTGACTGCTAGATCAGCAGTTCAGCGGTTCAAATCTCACCGGCTCAGGGTTGACTCAGCCTTCCATCCTTCCGAGGTGGGTAAAATGAGGACCCGGATTGTTGTTGGGGGCAATATGCTGACTCTGTAAACCGCTTAGAGAGGTCTGAAAGGCCTAGGAAGCGGTATATAAGTCTACTGTTATTATTATTATTGTACAATTGTATCACAGCGGCCAGTTGTTTCGCTGGATTTGGCATTGGTTACTAGTCGGGCCCCACCCAGGGGCCTAGGACGTCGTAACGTATTTTCTTAATATGCGTGCAGATCCAAGCAGTGCGGCTTTTTGCATTTGACTGATAGTGATTTTGTCAATTTTTAACTGTTTTAAATGTAATTCCAGTGCTTTTGGAATAGCACCCAGTGTGCCAATTACCACTGGAATTACCACTGCTGGTTTGTGCCATAGTTGTTGAATTTCGATTTTTAAGTCCTGGTATCTTGCGATTTTTTCATGTTGCTTCTCGGCGACCCTGCTATCACCTGGTATTGCAATGTCTATGATTGTGACCTTATTTTTCTCAACCAGTGTGATGTCTGGTGTATTATGCGCCAGTATTTTGTCGGTTTGTATACGGAAATCCCACAAGATCTTGACCATCTGATTTTCTGTGACTTTTTCAGGCTGATGTTCCCACCAGTTTGTTGCTGTTTTAATATTATAATTTTTGCACAAATTCCAATGGATCATTTGTGCTACTGAATTGTGCCGCAATTTATAATCAGTCTGCGCGATTTTTTTACAGCAGCTGAGTATGTGATCAACAGTTTCGTCAGCTTCTTTGCAAAGTCTGCATTTGGCATCATCAGAGGATTTTTCGATTTTGGCCTTAATGGCATTTGTGCGGAGAGCTTGTTCTTGCGCAGCCAGGATTAGTGACTCTGTTTCTTTCTTTAATGTACCTGTTGTTAACCATAACCAAGTTTGTTCACTGTCCACTTTATCTTTTATTTTTTCCAGAAATTGACCATGCAGTGCTTTGTTCTGCCAACTCTCCATTCTTGATTTTATCACATCTTTTCTGTATTCTTGTTTTGTCTGTTGGGCCTTCAGTAGATTTTTGTTCTTTACTTCGATTAATAGATGTTCTTGACTTTCTTTTAAATAATCAGCCAGTGCATGATTTTCTTCTTCAACTGTTTGCTTCACTTGTAATAATCCTCTGCCACCTGATTTTCGGGGCAGGTACAGTCTATCAGTATCACCACGTGGATGTAAACTGTAGTGCATTGTCATTAGTTTCCTGGTTTTTCGGTCCAAAAGGTCCAAATCAGCTTGTGTCCAGTTAACTATGCCAGCTGTGTATCTTATAACTGGTATTGCCCAGGTATTTATGGCTTTGATTGTATTTCCACCATTCAATTTAGATTTCAAAATTTTCCTAACTCTGTTGGTGTACTCTCGTCTGACAATAGTTTTTACTTCTCCATGCTTGATGTTATCCAACTGCAGAATGCCTAAGTATTTGTAGGCTTCATTTTCTTTGCATTTAATTAGTTGGCCATTGGGCATTTCAACTCCCTCAGATGCAGTGATTTTGCCCCTTTTTATGGATACAGTGGCGCATTTTTCCATGCCAAACTGCATTGAAATATCGGTGCTGAATACTCGGACTGTATTTGTCAATGATTGGATTTCTATTTCTGACTTTCCATAGAGTTTCAAATCATCCATATATAGTAAATGCGAAATTTTTTCAGCTTTTTTGGCTGTTTGGTAGCCTAATTTCATTTTTTTTAAGATTACTGATAGTGGGATCATTGCGATGATGAAGAGAAGAGGTGAAAGTGAATCACCCTGGAAAATTCCTCGCTTGATATTAACCATTCCGTAGCTCTCATTCCCTACTGCCAACTCAGTTCTCCATTGTTTCATTGCCTTTTCAGTAAAGGATGTAATATTTTTGCTAATGCCAGTTGTTTCTAAGCATTTTATGATCCAACTATGTGGCAGTGAGTCAAATGCCTTTTTGTAATCAATCCAGACCATATTCAAGTTCGTTTTTCTGTTCTTACAATTTTCTAATATCATTTTATCAATTAGAAGCTGATCTTTTGTGCCCCTGCTCCTTCTTTTGTTGCCTTTTTGCTCTACTGGCAAGATGTTGTTTGTTTCCAAATAATCCATCATGTTATCTGCAATAATGCCTGTGAGTAATTTGAAGGTTGTTGGCAAGCATGTTATTGGTCTATAGTTTTCAGGTGTTGTTCCTTTAGTTGGATCTTTCTGAATCAAGTATGTTTTTCCAGTTGTCAACCATTCATCAATTTGGCCCTTTTGTAAAATTTCATTCAGTTGCCTGGCCAATATTGCATGTAAACATTATTATTATTATTATTATTATTATTATTATTATTATTATTATTATTATTATTCTCTCTCTCCCTTTTTCTCTCTTCTTCCTCTCCCCTCCTCTTCCTCTCAGTCTCCCTTTTCCCCCTTTCCCCTTGGTATGGCCTGAATGTGTCACTCCACAATTAAAAAAAAACACCCAGTTATGTTCTGCCAATGGAATGCACATGTTTTGGGCAACAAACCTATTTGGTCCTAGTAGATGCCATTCTTATGGCTTCCTTCTCTGTGTGAAGTTCCCAAGAGATGACCTAATTAATTTATGAGCCTTGAAACAAAGTTGAAACAAAAACCATTCATTTATTAGGATCAACATCTTGGCTTGATCTCCTGTGGAGCCTAAACTGGCTTTCGCTTAATTGCGTTTGAACTTTACCCCCCTATCTCCTCCCCTCTGTCATGCATCATACATTAAATTCATGAACTAGGTTGTAGAAACATGAGATCCAACTCTGGCTGAAGGTATGCATGGAATCCTCCCTCAAATGCCAACCGGATAATTGTCATGACAACGCTTTACAAGTTGACACTCTGGGGGCTTCCAGATGTTTGGCTTCATGTCTAAGCGCAGAAGGAATACCTAGCCTGCAATTGTGTATATTGTGTGCAGGATCAGCTTTGAAGGATTATTGAGGTCAGTTATTGAGTCTGCAGTTCAGTTCTCTCCCCTGGCCCTGACTCAAAATGTATAATGAAGCTTAAATTAGCTACCTGATTCATCACTTCCTATTGCATGTATGAATAAAAATGCTCAGAATAGGAAAAACAGAGGCCTCAAATACCCTCACCCGAAAGGTTAAGGATGGAAAGAAATTTATCTGCTTTGTAGTAGCTGAGACTTTGAGCCTGAAACGGCTGCTCAAACATCAGCTGAGAGCTGTAAGAGGATTAAATGAGCCAGAATGGATGCAGGAAACAAGAGACCAGATCATCCCTTAAGAGGCGGCCCTCTCAGAGCCCTCCCCATGGCCAAAGGAAAGAGGAGCTGGCTGTGGGGCTTCCAGTCCTTTTCTCAACAGCTTAAAACAGAGGGAGAAACTGCTTATGTTTCCTTTCCTTTCCTTCTGCATATTTATATATTTATATAACTGAAACAAGGGCATCGGAGCATTAAACACTCAGCATCAACCAGTCCCTCCGACCTTGAATCAGAACAGATCTGGAAGGGACCGCGGAGATCTTCCAGTCCAGCCCTCTGCTCAAGCAGGAGACCCGGTAGCCGTGATGGCGAACCTATGGCATGCGTGCTACGGGTGTCACGCGGAGCCATTTCTGAGGGCACGCAAGGCTTTGCCCTGTCAGCTCGTGCTGGTTTTCAGCAGTTTTTTTTTACTCCCCGGAGGATTCCCTGAAGCCTCCAAAGGCTAAAAACAGCCCAACACAAAACGGAAATGAGGAAGAGAGCTGCCTGCATGGGGAAAGACAAGCGGGGAAAGACAAGCGGCATGGAAAGAAGGGGCTTCTTTCCCTCTTGCTGGCGGCTCTGTTTCCCCGCTTCCCCGGCCTATTAAAGAGGATCTAGCCTGGTCCCTCCAATCCAAAGGGAAATGAGGAAGGGGGAAAGATAGCGGCAAGGAAAGAAGAAAAGGGGCTTCTTTCCCTCAAGGTGGCTGCTCTGTTGCCCTTTCTCCACTTCAGTGCCATGGCATGGAGCCTGTCCCACCCACCATCGCCCAGGTCCTCGCTTCTCCCAAGCATTTCTTTGCCTACCGGATTTCCCCTCTGTCGCATTTTCCCATCGTGTTTCTTGCCGTTTTGGGCAGGGAAACAAAGTTTGTGGGACTTAAAAAAACAAACCTTCAATCAATCAATTCCAACTTCGCGAGATCCCCCGCACCCCAAAGTTGTAATTGATTGATTGAAGTTTTTTTTTTTACTCCCACAAACTTTGTTTCCCTGCACACGATGGCAAGAAACGCAATGGAGCTGGAAATCCGGTAGGCAAAGAAATGCTTGGGAGAAGCGAGGACCTGGGCGATGGTGGGTGGGGCAAGCTCCATGGCGTGGCGCTGAAGTGGAGAAAGGGCAACAGAGCAGCTACCTTGAGGGGGGGAAGCCCCTTTTCTTCTTTCCTTGCCGCTTTCTTTCCCCCGTGCAGGCAGCTCCCTTCCGCATTTCCCTTTGGATCGCAGCGACCAGGCAAGATCCTCTTTAATAGGCCGGGGGAAGGGGGGGGAAACAGAGCCGCCAGCAAGAGGGAAAGAAGCCCCTTCTTTCCTTGCCACTTGTCTTTCCCCTCTTGTCTTTCCCCTGTGCCAGCAGCTCCCTTCATCGTTTGTCTATTGATTGTAGTGCCCAGGATCCTCTTTGATAGGTTGGGGTGGGGGGATTTAGCAACCAGACTCACAACGTAAAAAGGGCCCAATCCTTACACAGGATAATGATAAGGGAAGGTTTTTTTGATGCAGGAGCAAACTTGAGCATCCCTCCCTCACCCCGGTCTCTGTCCATTTGTGGCAGAGCAACCTCTCCCCTCACTGGGTGTTAGCCAAGGGGAAGCAGCCAGAGCAGGGAGTGGTGGGGAAGCCTTGCGCAAAAATGTGCGGCCCACGGAGGTGAGGAGGGACATTAAGTTATGTGTGTGATAGCGTGCACGTGCGTGCTTTTGGGACCCGAGGCGAAAAAGGTTCACCATCACTGCCCTATAGCATTTCAGGCACGTGGCTGTCCAACATATTCTTAAAAGCCTCCAGTGATGGAGCACCCACAACCTCTGAAGGCAACTTCTGTTCCGCTGGTTAATGGTTCTCCCTGTTAGGAAGTTTCTCCTTAATTCCAGGTTGCTTCTCTCCTTGATTAGTTTCCATCCGTTGCTTCTTGTCCTGCCCTCAGGTGCTTTGGAGACTAGGTTGACGCCCTCCTCTTTGAACACTACTATCATGTCATCCCTAACCCTTCTTTTCACTAGACTAGACATAATTCATTGTATTGTTTAGCTTCTGACCCCTTGTTGCTCTTCTCTGCACTCTTTCCAGAGTCACAACATCGTCATATGGTAATGACCAGTTGCCTGGGTTTTGCAGGCAGGCATCCTTTGGGTAGAAATGGCAAAGGCAGGCCGAGCACATGCCTTAGCCCCTCTGACTTTAATCTCCAAATAACCTAGAAAAAGCACCCGGGGGGGGGGAATCCAGCTTGCTCTGCTGCCCCCCTTCCTGCCTTCCAGTAATTCCCCCCCCCCCCCCGTGTTCCTGAAGGGAGGGTTGTCCTCTGTGGACAGGAGGCAGCCTCTGGCCGCTCATTCTCAGCAACAGATGGAGGGAACGGGAGCTGCGGAGGTTGGAGACACACAGGACAAACATCTGCACAAGCAACTCTTTTAATAATGTAGCAGACAACGGGGGGAGGGGACGTTGGTGGCATGGATCCTATTTTGGTGTCCGCTTACAGCTACACAACAGTACACTTAGAGACCGTTCAAAGTTCCAACGGCACTAAAAAGTGATTTATGACCATTTGTCACACTTATGACCATTGCACAGGGTCACATTAATCCCCCTTTGGGACCTTCTGACAAGCAAAGTCAATGGGAAAGCCAGATTCGCTTAATGACGGTGCTGCTAATTTAACAACTGCAGTGATTCACTTGACAGCTGTGGTAAGAAAGGTTGTAAATTGGGGCAGGATTCACTTAACAAAGGTCCAATTTAGCAGCAGATATTATGGTCTAAATTGTGGTCATATGTGGAAGACATATGGGGTGTAAATGAAGGATCAGGGGACACATTGCGTAGCAAGAAACCCAGGAGGGAGCAGGAGCCAATTCTGTCTCTCCTTAGGAAATGTATACATTCCCCTCTCTTCATCGTCACATGGGATCTTTTTTAAGGTTGGGCCTGTCTAGAACGTGAATTAATTAATTTTGTCATCAATTTTGGGTTTCTCAATTTTTTCTCCTGTTAGAAACTGCCACAATCCTCCTCGGTAATTCTCATTCCCCAAGGCGTAAATGAAGGCATTCATGGTCGGTGAAGTTTTGGCAGCAAGAGCAGGAATCTGTGAAAAAGCCACATCATCATCATCATCATCATCATCATCATCATCGTCATCGTCACCGTCACCGTCACCGTCATCACCATCCTCATTTCATATTAAAACTGCAGATCTGGTAGACCTCCTTCCCCTCCCCCTTTGACTTCTAACCTTCCTTTTCTTCAGAAAAAGACATTTCCAAGGTGGGTTGAAGGGTTCACATAGATTCATATAGATTAACAGAGTTGGAAGCTTGTAGGTCATCTAGTCCAGCCCCCCACCCAAGCAGGAGTCCCTCCACCATCCCTGACAAATGGCAGTCCAATCTCCCCTTGAAAGCCTTCAGTGACTAAGCTCCCACAACTTCTGAAGACAACTTCCATTCCATGGGTTGGTTGTTCTCCCTGTCAGGGTTGCTATAAAGTGATGGAGAAGCAGGGAATGATAGAAATAAAAAGAATGCCTGGGACAGCCTGGGCAATCTCAGACCAAACATGGGAAGCACAAACCACATCAACAAAGTAGTCAAAGAAGGCAACTGTAAAAGGGCAACATTTTAGAGGGAGCAGAAGTTTGTTTTTCCTCTTCAGGAGAAATTTCAGTGCGGTAGGATCTCATATCATTTCTTACTTACCATTAAGATTTTGGGGGAGACGAGTGCCACATTTTCAACTGCAGCATAGATACTTAAAAGTGAGTATGGACCCCAACAAAAGACCAAAGATTTCACTGGCAAACTAGTATTAAACTGGGAAAAGAAGAACAAAAGTTAGAGCAATCTATGAACTGTCTATTAAAGTCAGATATTTAAAATAAAGCAAATTGGGGTTCTGGATGGATTGTCACTCCAAATGTTTCTGGTTGCCCTTCCAGTTCTGAAAAGTTAAGAAAAATCCTAATTCTTCATTATGGGTGCCATTTTTTGAAATTTTTTATATGAGCCCTTTGGGCTCCTTGGAGCTTTTCCCCTGGAGAAAGTCAGTAATATGTGTATGGTGAGGGGCATTGCAGGGGGTGGGCTGTATCTGACTTCCCACCTTAGGGATTGGTAGACTGAAGTTCTCCAGACTTTCAGACTGACTTATGGCTTCCTCTACCTCTGGGTCCACAAATGGTTCATAATGTAAGTCACTTTTGTGCTCATTTCAGCACTGCTGAGTAGCAGGCCCTCAATAGCGCCTAAAGTTAATTTAACATAAATGCTCATTTAAAGTTCAGTGTCCGGTTCAATGGTCTGCCAGCTTAATTTCTCTTAGAATGTTGGGATCCTACAGGATAGCCCAAAGGTGACTTTTCCAAAAGACACTGGATTTTCTTGGTTCCCCCCCCCCCTTGAAAATGTTTTGCTTTTCATTCAAGGAGCTTCAGTTCTCTGGATGAGAAGCAAAATGTTTTCAAGGGAACACCCCCCCCCCGAAAGTCCAGTTGTCTTTTGGAAAAGTGCCTTTGGCACAACCATGCCCTGGATGATTGAGAATCTCCATAGGCATCCTATAGAATAGGACCAGCTACCTACACCTGACGCTTCTCAATATGGATGAAACGGTTGCATCCCATCTCCTGAAGCTCGGTGTAACTGAAAACACCACACCGTACAGGATAGACATTGTATCAATGCTATGAAAATCAGAAAACTCAAGTCAAACAAGATCTAGCTTTGCTTTACTGGAAACCCTTCTGTGTCGTGATGTTTTCTTACCTTCAGCTGTCCTGTTTTCCTGAATTTGTTATCAATGGATTGATAGGCCATTAATATGATGAAAAGTGGGATCACAAAATTGAACAGCACCAGAGGAATAAGAAACGTGATGTAGTTTCTGGGGGGGTGAAAAACAATGAAGGGCAAATGATTCTTTGGAATGAATCCTGATGTAGTCAACAATCAGAACATCTCCGGAAAACAGAATAAAAAGAAAGAATAAAACCTCTACCTGAGGCCAAGGGCTGAAAGCTGCATCAAAGGACTTGGTACAAAACTTCCTTGTATGGTGCCAAACCCTGATTGATGATGATCTGATTCAGTGGTTCTCGACCTGTGGTCTGTGATTGATGAGGAGGGGTGTGTGGTACGATGTCGTCACAGGCTTGGAGAAATGTTATGATTTAAATCTTAAGTCTTGGGAGTCCATGGCCACAAAAGGTATTTAAATGCGGGTCCATGGTGAAAAAAAGGTTTAGAACCACTGATCATGGTGTTTGCCTTTTATGTGCAGGAAAAGCTCCCTGAACTATTGAATTCTTATCAAACTGATGCTTAGTCCTACAAGTTAGGCTACCCAGATTGCTTACCATGTTGGTATCAGATCCCTAGCTGGGGAAGGTGGGGGGAAGGCAAGCTGTTCCACTGACTGTTCTCACTGCCAGAAAATTTCTCCTTATTTCTAGGTTGGATCTCTCCTTGATTAGTTTCCATCCATTCCTTCTTGTCCTGCCTTCTGATGCTTTGAAAAATAGGTCGACCTCTTCCTCTTCTTTGTGGCAGCCCCTTGAATACTGGGAGACTGCTATCATGTCCTTCTTTTCATTAAACTAGACACACCCAATTCCTGCAACCGTTCTTCATATGTTTTAGCCTCCAGTCCCCTAATCATCTTTGTTGCTCTTCTCTGCACTCTTTCTAGAGTCTCCACATCTTTTTTACATCATGGTGACCAAAACTGAATGCAGAATTCCAAAGGCCTTATAAAGTGATGTTCAGATGATCTTGATTCTATCCCTCTATTAATGCAGTCTAACTGCATTGGCCTTTTTGGCAGCGGCAGCTGATGGCTGGCCCCTATTCAAGAGATCATCTACTAAGACCCCAACATTTCTATTGCAGTTACTGCTGTGAGTGGTAAAGTGAAAGAATGGAAACTCAGTTGGAGCAGCATCAGTTAGAAAACAGTCCTCCAGTGACTGTTTTGCCCTAACAAAAAGTTAGGTGTCCCAAAGACTGCTCATGGCAGGTGATGTGAGGACATAAAGAATCTATAGGAATGGAAAGTACTCCATGGAAGGGATAGGAGCTATTAACCCTGCATTGCCACCACCATTAAAGCACACCATCCAATTATCCTTGTCATGCAAAGAAACTTTTTATCAAAAAAAGAGCAGAATGAGCCTAAGAACTTGTTTTTCATCTTAGCTGGTTTAACCTTCCTTCCCAAAGAGACCTGGACCTCAGAAACCCTTACCTGTCTCCTTTGGTATAGTCCAAAGTGCAACAGGTCCTCAGAGGCTCATAATCATATGCCCCCCATCCCAAAAGGGGCATTGCGGACCAAAAGCCAGCGAAACACCAAGCAAACAGCCCCATGGAGAACACCGAATTCCACTGTAATTTTTGCCCTGCAAGAGAAAAATAGAAGCTCACCAATTTGTAGTGGGATTACAATGTAGCAAGGAAGGGCAATCTCTTCAGATTTCCCTCCAGGGTGGACACTCTGTTTTGGGAAGAGGCTCTGGGGAGGAAGCTACTGAAACATTAAGGTGGAATTTCTCTGTGTGTGGAAAGGCTCTTTTTTTGCAGAGCTGCAAACTGGGAGAGAAGAACCTCATGTTCTTTTCTGGGCCTCTGTATAATAATAATAATAATAATAATAATAATAATAATAATAATAATAATAATAATGATGATGATGATGATGATGATGATGATGATGATGATGATGATGATGAAGAAGAAGAAGAAGAAGAAGAAGAAGAAGAAGAAGAAGAAGAAGAAGAAGAAGAAGAAGAAGAAGAAGAAGAAAAAAATGAAGCCTACAAATACTTAGGCATTCTGCAGTTGGATAACATCAAGCAAGAAGTAAAAGCTATTGTCAGGCGAGAGTACACCAACAGAGTTAGGAAAATTTTGAAATCTAAATTGAATGGTGGAAATACAATCAAGGGCATAAATACCTGGACAATACCAGTTATAAGATACACAGCTGGTATAGTTAACTGGACACAAGCTGATTTGGACCTTTTGGACCGAAAAACCAGGAAACTAATGACAATGCACTACAGTTTACATCCACGTGGTGATACTGATAGACTCTACCTGCCCCGAAAATCAGGTGGCAGAGGATTATTACAAGTGAAGCAAACAGTTGAAGAAGAAAAACATGCACTGGCTGATTATTTAAAAGAAAGTCAAGAACATCTATTAATTGAAGTAAAGAACAAAAAACTACTGAAGGCCCAACAGACGAAACAAGAATACAGAAAAGATGCGATAAAATCAAGAATGGAGAGTTGGCAGAACAAAGCACTGCGTGGCCAATTTCTGGAAAAAATAAAAGATAAAGTGGACAGTGAACAAACTTGGTTATGGTTAACAACAGGTACATTAAAGAAAGAAACAGAGTCACTAATCCTGGCTGCGCAAGAACAAGCTATCTGCACAAATGCCATTAAGGCCAAAATCGAAAACTCCTCTGATGATGCCAAATGCAGACTTTGCAAAGAAGCTGATGAAACTGTTGATCACATACTCAGCTGCTGTAAAAAAATCGCGCAGACTGATTATAAATTGCGGCACAATTCAGTAGCACAAATGATCCATTGGAATTTGTGCAAAAATTATAATATTAAAACAGCAACAAACTGGTGGGAACATCAGCCTGAAAAAGTCACAGAAAATCAGATGGTCAAGATCTTGTGGGATTTTCGCATACAAACAGATAAAATACTGGCGCATAATACACCAGACATCACACTGGTTGAGAAAAATAAGGTCACAATCATAGACATCGCAATACCAGGTGATAGCAGGGTAGCTGAGAAGGAACATGAAAAAATCGCAAGATACCAGGACTTAAAAATCGAAATTCAACGACTATGGCACAAACCAGCAGTGGTAATTCCAGTGGTAATTGGCACACTGGGTGCTATTCCAAAAGCACTGAAATTACATTTAAAACAGTTAAAAATTGACAAAATCAACATCGGTCAAATGCAAAAAGCCGCACTGCTTGGATCTGCACACATATTACAAAAATATGTTACGACGTCCTAGGCCCCTGGGTGGGGCCCGACTAATGCCAAATCCGGCGAAACAACTGGCCACTGTGATACAATTGTATAATGATGGCTGCAACCTGAAGGGCAATACAAAGCAATGATACAGTAAATAATTTTGATTTCTACATGCTAAAGCACTGTTCCTCAGCCATGGCAACTTTAAGATGTGTGGACTTCAACCCCCAGAATTCCCTAGCCAGCAGAGTTCTGAGAGAATTCCACATATCTTAAAGGGGCCAAGGTTTGGAAATACATTCCTAAAGTTTCTTTTCAATATTGCCTCGTTAAAGTCTGAGAAGTCTTATTTTTAAAACTGTTTGGTCATCCTTCTAGATCATTTAATACACAGGTGCCTTTTGGCTACAATTCTCATTTTCTGCTATCCCTAAATTATGCAACTAATAGAATAAAAAACAACAACCAGCCAGAGGACTTACTGGAGCAATATTGATGATATCGGTCCCACGCAATTGCAGCTGCACAATTAATGCTTGTTAGGGCTGTTAAAAATCCTTGAAAGCCATGAATTTGGCAGCCGTCAGAGCCGTAGGGCCAATATCTGAAAGGGAAGCAATGACACACGGGGGGAAAACATGTCAGAGGAGGACCTGAGCATTTTTTCCCTTAAATGTTAGCAAAAAGGATACTCCAAAGATTCTTTCTGGCCATATCGGATGATTTCCAGATGATAGCATCCAAAATTCACAGCTTGCACTACTAAAGGGAGTCATGAATTATACAAGACAATGTGAAAATGTGTCATGTTTCCTCTGGTTTTGAGAGTGAGGAGGTATGTTCTAAACATGACCAAGAAACAAAGTCAAAGCTGCTTTGTTGGAAGGTTCCCAGATGGGTTCCACCACAAAACCGCGGAGTACAAAATCGCGCTCGATGAAAGCGCGCATTTGACGTCATCACAGCGCAACGAAAACATCGCGCTGTGATCGAAAAATGTAAAAATAAAGCGAAAACCTTACCATAACCCCCCCAAACCTAACCCTAAACCTAACCCTAAACCTAACCCTTAACCTAACCCTAAATCTAACCCTAAACCTAACCGTTAACGTAACGCTAAACCTAACGCTAACCCTTAACCTAACGCTAAACCTAACGCTAACGCTCTAACCCTAACCCTAACCCTTAACCTAACCCTAACCCTAACCCTAAACCTAACCCTTACCTTTATGTGAATCGGCTTGCTTTAATTTTTATTTAAATTTTTTATTTTTTTCATCGCGCTGTGATGACGTCACATGTGCTCTTTCGTCGATCGCGATTTTGTCCTCCGCGGTTTTGACGGGTCACGCCCAGATGCCACCTGAGACATTTAAAACCGCCTCACAAGAAAGGCTCCTGAATTCTCTGGGCTACCTCCAGCTTCTCCTTTGCAAATGCCTCTTCCTGGCGGTTTTGTTTGCTTTCCTTGAGCCACTTTTGAATGTCTGAATGTGCTATTGAAGGAGATCAATCAGAATAGAGCTGGAAAGGATCTTGGAGGTCTCCCAGTCCAACCCCCTGCTCAAGCAGGAGACCCTACGCCATTTCACACAAGTGGCTGTCCAACCTCTTCTTAAAAACCTCCAGTGATGGAGACCCACAATTTCTGAAGGCAAGCTGTTCCACTGGTTAATTGTCCTCACTGTTAGGAAGTTTCTCCTTAATTCCAGATTGCTTCTCTCCTTGGTTAGTTTCCATCCGTTGCTTCTTGTCCTGCCTTCTGGTGCTTTGGAGAATAGGTGGACCCCCCCTTTATGGCAGCCCCTCAAATACTGGAATATTGCTATCATGTCTCACATAGTCCTTCCTTTCTCTGGACTGGCTATATCCAGTTTCTGCAACTGTTCTTCATATGTTTTAATCTCCAGGCCTTTAACCATCTTAGTCGCTCTTCTTTGCACTTTTCCCAAAGTCTCAATATCTTTCTTGTAATGGGGTGACCAAAATGGGATGCAGTATTGCAGGTATGGTCTTCCTAAGGTTTTATAAAGAGGTTTTATAAAGGTTCATGTGATTTTGGTGTTGGGTAGAACATGACTCTCTTGAGGCATTCTCCATTTCTGTCAATATGCCTGCATCTATTTTTTCTTCTCAGTTCAACATTTTTTGCCTTCTTTTGGTATAATTTGGATTTCCACTTCACCATTATAAGATTTCCGGGTGGTCTCCCATGCACTAACCGGTTCTGACCTGCTTAGCCTTTTTAAGACCAACCAAGCCCATTTCTCCTGGTCGATTCTGCCTGGCAATATAATTGCTATATAGAATAGCATGGTCTCCCTCTCTCCCTCCCTTCTTCCCCAGAGAGGAGCGATGTATCTTCAAATTAGAATGGCCAAAGATTTACATTTGCATGAAAAGTGCCCCCAATGAGAAGTTAGGGACTGACAATGATTTTCTGCTTCTCTGAGTGAGCATTAATGTGTGGAGGCAGGCTATGCTCAGAGGGCACGCGGCTCTCTGCAGTTTTTTCAGTGCTATTTTTAAGCAGAAGGACAAAATAGCCATCTCTCCAAATAAGTGAAGCCTACCTTAAGAAGCTGGAGAAGGCAGCGATGAAAGCGTTGATGCAAATGCCACAATCAGACAAGGCCAGGTTGAGTATCAGAAAGTTGCCAGGGGTTTGAATCTCTTTGATCTTCCAGAAAGCAATGATGGTCAGCACATTCAGAGAGAATCCAAACAAAGCTAAAATATATAAATATATATATATATAAAAGAATCATTTTATTGTGATTTGTAATTTTTGTCTCGGACTCTGACAGCGGGTTGATCAGCACAAACCCAAACAAAGATATAAAATGCTGCAGCTTTGTTTATTCAGAAAAGTAACTTGTATAGCTTATATAGACTAAATATGCAAGGCAGTATGGAAAATATACATTTTCTGTCAATGAACAAGTTCCCCCCACGAATAAATAATCTAGGCTGCATTGCTTAGATGAAGTTCTTATAAATTCTGTGAAATCCAACTGTCAGGCTCCTAAAACTTTTTTTTTGTTGCTTAGCAATGTAATTTCAGGAAGAAGACCTGGATTCAGCTGGGTCCGTGTTACATAACCACCCCACCTTACCTTCCGTCAGCATCATGGTGCCAAAACTCATCATTTCGAACTCAGTAAATCCTTCTGGAAGAGAATCAGGTGCCGACATCTTTGGAGCTAAACTAACCTAGACTGTACCTTGTCTGTTGCTGTTCTCTCTCTCATTCTCTCTCTCCCTCCCTCTCTCTCTCTCTCCCTCTCCCCCCGCCTTCCATCTGCCCCCTCTTCTCCCTCCTCCCCCGCCTCCTTCTGCCTTTCTGCTCATCAAAACCCCAAGCCGGTTGCCTTCTGGAAGTGTTTGGCCATTGCTAAATTTAGCTCTTTTGAAAAGAAGCAACAGCAACTCTCTGCCTTCCCTTTTCCCGTGTCTCTCGTTCAGGAAAGATGGAATGTCAGAGAGAGAGAAACAGCCACGGAGTCCCTGCTCTGGAACTGGCTGGGTGGTGGCTGTCAGTTGAGTTATGCAATCCCTTCATTTCAGAAAGGGAGTTTTGAGGTGGACACAAAGGCTGTCTCTTTGATCACAGCTGTGGGCACTTTGTTTGAAAAGAAAGGTAATCTAGGACTTATGTGTTACTATGTTTATTAAATAGGGTTCCCCCCCCCCCGCTGGGGGTAAACTATTTTTGAACATGAGTCAGACTTCAAAATAAAGATTTCTTGAACGAAACTTTGGGTGATTCCTGGCAGGTTTTTGGCAGGTTTTTTTTTTTAAATGAAAACTACAGATTAGTTTGTCAGTCTGTTCTAGGGAAAATTTTTTTCTAACTTCCAAACCTGGTCAAGACCCTGGAATTTCAGTGGCTCCCCATTCAGGGCCAACCTTCCTTAACCTCTGAGATCAACAAGGTCAGCCAAAGGGTTGCCATCTGAATTTCAAACTTGTATCTAATATATTATACAAAGTTGCTGTTAAAAGAAAAAAAAACCTTCTATAAGGTATTAGAATAGCCTTATAAACAGAGAAGAAATCTGTTTCCAAAATGAGAACCACAAAGGTCATATCTATGTAAAAAAAAAACAGATGTTAATTTACATATATAGATTTAAATTGAAAATCTTTACAGCTTAACATTAACAGCAATGCATTTCACTACAGCAAGAATGAATTGCTCTCCAGGTATCTATTTCTCTGATAGCCCTCCCCTTTTTAAAGGATCGTGGCTTTAAAGTTCCCTTCAGAGAGGAGGTTGGACTAGAAGACCTTTAGATCCCTTTCAACCCCAGGATTCTAAGATTTAAATGCCAGACAAAGGGAAGAGTGTCTTTAAGCAAAATAAAGGACTCTTTTGCATAGTATAATGCAATGTTCTATGGTTTAGCATGCTTTCTATGATTTCCTGTAGCTCGTTACAGGTTTCAAATCTAATTCTGAATATTTCACTAAAGTACTTTAGACTGCTACTTTGAATGCAGATGCAGAAAGAGCAAAGAAGATTTTCATTATAGACCATCGGGAATCTTCAGATAATACATTGGAATAAAGCTTTGGTAAATAAATGTATAAACAAATAAATTTTATGTGCACACATATACACAAACAAAGCAGGGTAGATCAAACATAACCTTCATGACTTATATGTCTAAACAGAAATATCTCTATATTTCATTTTTAGAACTCCCCAACCTAAATGTTTTTACAACAGTCAACAATGTTGTAATATTCCTTTGCCGTCAAGCGAATTATTTCTGTTTCATGTACCTTTTCCTCTGCCTTCAGGGAAAATCTATCCAGAAATTGGATTTTTTTGTTGTTGCATCATTTAATATCTCCTCTATGAATTCACAGGGAGAACATCTTTATTAGCTTGGACAGAAGTAGAAAGGTCAAGTCGCTTGTTAGCAAAGGGAAAGGAAAATTATTGTTCAGAAGATGGAAATAACATGGTTGGAGTTATTATTAGTTGCCCTACCTCTATTATTAGTTGCCCACCTACCGAGGTGGCGCAGTGGTTAAATGCAGCACTGCAGGCTACTTCAGCTGACTGCAGTTCAGCAGTTCGGCTGTTCAAATCTCACCGGCTCAAGGTTGACTCAGCCTTCCATCCTTCCGAGGTGGGTAAAATGAGGACCCGGATTGTTGTTGGGGGCAATATGCTGACTCTGTAAACCGCTTAGAGAGGGCTGAAAGCCCTATGAAGCAGTATATAAGTCTAACTGCTATTGCTATTAAATAAGTAAATAACTCAATGGGGTGAAGATGTCTGATTCTTTAAGTACTTCTGGCACCTGGATCAGGCGCAGGAGGGGAAAGAGAAGCCCCCATCATGCTTCATTCTGAAGGAGTATATGAATCAATATTGGTTCCTGCTTATATTATTGTATACTGTCTGAAATTAGTTGTTTTCTAGCCTAGCATATTGTAACCTTAGCACCAGACTGCAAATGTTATCTCACTGCTTCTGTCGCTTCTATTCTTGGCTTCAAAGCTTGGCACATTTTTGAAAGCTAGTAGAAGAAATTGTTACATGGGAATATCAAACTGTATAGATAAAGGAACCAAACTAGGGAGTTTTCCTGGCTCATAAATCCTTAAAGCAATCTGCTGAAAAACAACTTGGCAAAGGGGGGCAGCCACCCCCTACACAAGGCTATAGGAATACTCCACAGATAAGGTAGACAGAGACAGGAGCTTGAACCAAAGAATGCTTTAAAGATCATGTTGGTAACGAATCTTTGTCTCTGATTGGATAAACTTTTTTCTATCTGCCTAAAATGTATATAATACTCTGAGCCACTCTTCCAGGGTGTGGCTATTCCTTACATGCTTTTGTTTGTATGTTTTGGACATAGTTTTGTCACCCAGCCTTTGCTATGGCCACAAATAAAAGCTGATACTTTTTGCAAACCTTGTCTCGAGTCTCACTCTTTGGCATCTCAGTGACTTAGGGAAAACTGCTGGAGCCTTACAATTCTTTCTTAGACTGTATAATTGGCGGTAGTATTGCTTTGGTTTCAGATATGGGCCACACTTCTCAGGAAAAAACAGGCATGAGAGTCACTTGTCTGGAATGGAACTATAGGATCTCCTGCCATGGGCAACGGGTTGGGTCATAAGATCAAGGTGCTGGTTATCACCTTTAAAGCCCTACATGGCCTAGGACCCGGATATCTGCGAGACCGTCTTCTGCCACATACCTCCCAACGGCCGATAAGATCTCACAGGATGGGCCTTCTCCGGGTGCTGTCAACCAGCCAATGTCGGCTGGCGACTCCTCGGGGGAGGGCCTTCTCTGTAGTTGCTCCAACCCTATGGAATGATCTACCGCCAGAGATCCGGACCCTTCCCACTCTGTCGGCCTTCCAAAAGGCTACTAAAACCTGGCTGTTCCGGCAGGCCTGGGGCTGTTGACCTCATGAATGAGGTCCAGCCCCGCCTAGATTGAGTGCATGATGTGTTTTTTTTAATCTGCTTTTTTCTCTATTTTTAATTTTTATCCTTTTTAGAGTTGTATTTCTGTAAGCCGCCCGGAGTCCTTCGGGATTGGGCGGCATATAAATTCATTAAATTTGAAATTTGAAATCTCTAAGGTCCCTTCCAACCCCATTATTCTATGTTCTATTTTATTCTGCCTTTTTCCTATTATCAAGATGGGTTGCACTATCAAACCATGGTTTGCACAAGACAAACCATGATGAAGTAAGATACAAAAATAGGCAGATGCATATATCAATGCATGGGGTAATCTTGTGGTCTCTGGACCAGCATTCCAGAGACTATAAGACTCTCAAATTCCCTTCCAACTTTAATGATAAGATTCATGGTTTCTTATTCTTTTACATGCTTGTGAACTAGAAAGAACATAGAATAAAAGGGGTTGGAAGGGACCTTGGGGGTCTTCTAGTCCAACCCCCCTGCTCGAGCATTTCAGACAAATGACTGTCAATCTCTTCTTGAAAGCCTCCAGTGATGGAGCATCTACAACTTCCAGAGGCAAGTCATTCCAGTGATTAATTGTTTTCACTGTCAGGAAATTTCCTCTTAATTCTAGTTTGAATCTCTCTTTGATAATCTTCCACCCATTACTTCTTGTCCTGCCCTAAGGTTCTTTGCAAAATAGGCTGACCCACTCTTCTCTTCTCTGTGACAGACCCTTATCATATCACCCTTAGTCCTTCTCTTCATTAGGCTACACATACCCAGTTCCCTCAATCGTTCATTGTACAGTTTAGTCTCCAGACTCTAATATTCAGGACTATGTAATGTATTTGCACACATGAAAGGAAGAGGGGTGAAGGTTCCACAATCAAGAGTTACAACAACACACCTCTCTTCACTGACATTGCATAGTGTATCACAAACATTTTGAGCAGCATTGAGTAGGAAGAGATGCTTCTTTAGATACTTCCTTAGAATGTTTTGGAGCCTTGAACACATGTACTAAAATTAAGCCCAGAAGCAACCAAGGTTGTCCAAACTGAAGGCTTTGAAGCATCCATAGGAAAGAGAGATAGTCAAAGCATAAATGTAATTTCTGTCTTAAATTCTTCCTTGTTCCATTCTTAAATTCTGAAATGGCAGGGAATGGCAGAAACAGCCTTCTGACTCTTTAAAGCAGCCCATCTTACCTTCAAACAGCAGAATTGTGCCAATGGTGAAGACTTCACTTTCAGTGAAACCATCAGGAATAGGATATTCCAAATTAACCATGTTTGCAATAAAAAAAGGAAAAGACTCCAGGGTCTGGATTTTTCCCAGTTAACTGCCCTAGTCAATTCTTTGTCCTGAATTTTCTTTCTTCCATCCAATCATCTACAAGTCTTATCTTCTTAAAGAACATGACCACGTGGAAATCCTTACAGAAAAGCTTTGTGCGCTAATCCTAACCCAACAATTCCTGAAAAATTCTCCCTCATATCCCTCCCATGCCTGGGACTGCATAATGCAAAAGGAGACATTTTGTGCAATCCCAAGAAGCCTTTTGTAGAGACAAGTTTTAAGAACGGACCCAGCTAATTTTTTTTTGTGGTGGGGGAGAGCTAAACAATACAAGAATGGTGGCCAAAGCAAATACTATGTAATTAGGGAGTCACTAGAAATAAGAATAAGAAATAAACAAACATGATTAAATCACTAATCAGGGAAAGGAAGGAGAAAAGGAGATGGGGGGTTCTTATTGTGAAACAAAGGAAAAATATGCTTTGGAGTCTTTGGTGCTATCTGAGCTTGGTTATTTGCTCGGAGACCTTTCATTACCCAACTAGGTAACATCCTCAGTACTTGTGTGTAGAGTTTCATCCTTGTTTATATATTTGCCCTACTTGCCCTACTTTTGGTAGGGATGTTGTTTTCTCTTTAACAGAATAACAGAGTTGGAAGGAACCTTGGAGGTCTTCTAATCCAATCATCTACTGAAGCAGAAGACTTTATTACATTTCAGACAAATGATTGTCCAATCTACCCTTGAAAGCCTCCCGTGTTGGAGTATTTACAACTTCTGAAGACAAGCCATTCCACTGATTAATTGCTCTAACTGTCAGGAAATTTCTCCTAGATTGTTTCTCTCATTGAATAGTTTCCACCCGTTGCTTCTTGTCCTGTTTTGGAGAGTAGGTTGACTGCCTCTTCTTTGTGGCAGCTCCTCAAATATTGGAAGACGGCTCTCACGTCTTCCCTGGTCCTTCTCTTCACTTGGTTAGCCATGCCCAGTTCCAGCAACCGTTCATCATACGTATGTTTCAGCCTCCAGTCCCTTAATCATCTTGGTTGCTTTTCTCTCCACTAGAGTCTCAACATCTTTTTTTAAAAAATTATTGTGGCAACCTAAACCGGATGCAGAGTTTCAAATGTGGTATTACCAAGGCCTTATAAAGTGGTACTAACCCTTCACTTGATCTTGAGGGATAGACCCTCTGTTAATGCAGCCTTTTGTATAACTTTGTTTATTTTGTGGTCCCACTGGTTTTATTATTATAAGGTTTGGTTGCATGATAAGCCAGATGTTTAGATTGGATTTGGCATTTTCGTCCACCTATCAAGTCCTCCCCAAAGATCTGGGCTAGGCAGACATGGTTGTCTGATGGAGCTAAAGGTTTTGTCACAGGATCTAAGTTGCTTCAAGTAATTATCTTCATTCTTCTTTCTCTTCAAGGAAGTCTACCTGGCAGAGATGAGAAGAATAAAATGCAGCAGCAAGAAAGCAATAAAACCACTATAAAGTCCACAGTCATTTTGTTTTTGCAATTCTTACGCTAGCAAAAGTCAGAGCATGTGATGTGCTGTTCTATCAATCCACTTAAGCTTCTTAGTGCGCAAAGCTGCTGAAAGAGAATGGAATGTGAAGTGAAAATGCACATTGGCTGCAAAGGAAGGCAACTCTGAATTTTTGAGACCTTCCTACCAGGGAGATCCAGATAGAAAAATGAAATGTAATCACAGATAAAAGTCCTGCACTGCACTCATTTCCAGAATTGCTAGTTGCGGCTGAAACCAATTTTCTGAAAAGGTCTCTGGGAACTGTCTGAGATAGGGAGGTTGGTGAGCATTTTGGTACCTTGGAAAATGTTCTCCAATCCCTATGATGCTTGCAAAAGTCTTTACAAATCTTTACAGAAGTAAAACTTCATGACTAATAATAAAATGTGTTCATCGGAAAAGATGCTTTCAGACTCCCTCTGGTTTTGAGCTACCAACATGAGTTTCCTCCTCCTCCAATATCTACAATGTCTTCTCTTATAATGTAATCTACAAATCCACAAGTTATAGCAGAATAACAGAGTTGGGAGGGACCTTGGAGGTTTTCTAGTCCAACCCTTGCACAAGCAGGAGACCCGACATCAGTGATAGCGAACCTTTTCAGCACCCAGTGCCAAAAGGGAGCACTTTGCACATGCGTACTCGTCTGAGCTGTGACCAGGAAGAGGAGCTGAGCAGGGAGCATGTGGGTGCCAGGAAATGAACTTCCAGTTTCTGGCATGTACATGCACACCAGCCAGCAATTCCTATGGTTACTGGCATGTATGTGCACCCGCCGATCAGCTGGCCAGCGTGTATGCTCATGCCAGAAAGCAGAAGGCCAGCTTGCACAAAGGCCAGCTGATTATCATATGTGCATGCGTGCGACATGGTTCCTTGTGCCACTTCAGGCTCGCATGCCATAGGTTTACCATCATGGTCCTACACCATTGCAGACCAATGCTTGTCCAATCTCTTCTTAACAATCTCCAGTGATGACACCCACAACTTCTGGAGGCAAGCAGTACTACTGGTTTTATACATATTTTCACCACTTAATAATGTATGAACCTACTCATCCTCTCATTGTTTTCCATTGAATATTCAATTGAATATATTTCTATTTGAAAAGAAGATATTTTCTTCTCTGTGATCCTCTGCGCTTGATGACTGAATCGTCTCCTTCTCTGGTTTTGCACAAAACCCAGAATCATGATCTAGACAAGAGTTTGTACAACAAAGCTAGGAATTGCTATCATCAGCAGATGAGAACTGAATTAAAATGCTGGGTTTGTTTAGTTTATCAGTACAATGTTTCTAATGTTACTCACAAATAATATCAAATCAGCTCATTGCTGTCCATTTAATCAGAGTTTTTCCTTGTGTTTTTGGCAAGGAACATAATTAATAATCCTTTTTCATTCATAGTATTCCTTGCCAGAAAAGTTAATCCCTGATGTGCTAATATCCTTCTGTTTCTCTTGTGTAACAAACTCTTTCATTAGCAAATGCAAAAGAGAATAAGAAGTACAAACCAGTAAATAAGGTGAAGGAAGCTGCAGATTACTTCATCAGAAAGCTTTTGCCCCTTAATACGATGTGTTCATCAGAAAAGATATTACCAAACTTCTGCTATTTTTCTGCCACCACTGACAAAGATGGTCGTGCTTCTATGCCGACAGGTAGAGGATCACAAGCATACTTGTTCAATGTAGTCTAAAATGAAGGGTGTTCCTTTGACAATGGAAACAATGCCCACTGATGGTGATCCCTACATGCACATACAAAGAGTCTCTGCCAGGCTACAAAACCAAGATAGATATGTTGAGTTACTCCAAAGCAGTTTCCTTTACAAGTAGTTGCTTTAGTTTGGTAAGATTCTGTCAATAGGTAAGGAACAGTTTCCTTTACTGTTCCTTACCTATAGACAGAATCTTGCCAAACTAAAGCAACTACTTGCATCAATAAGGATATGTTGTGAGAACTTCTAAGGAGAAGCCATCTTAAGTCTCTTCCTGCCAACCAAACTATCTAAACTTTGCTATCTCTTGCTCTTCTGGAATGCAGCCCCTTCCTTCTGGGAATCCAGACTACATTCCACCACAGTCAGGGTACCTTAGAGTTTACTGAACTGCTTACTTGTCTGATTGGCCTGACCAATGGGAACTATTATCTCAGCAACATTTGAAGGGATGCAGGTCTTCCAATCGTCGGAGAATTTTGGTGATGATTCTGCAGAGGATAGATCACAAAATATAGTTTATCAAACTCATCTTGAAAATCTAACCAGAAATGGTCCTGGTAGAGTTGTGCCTAGGAGACCCATGGAACATCTTGGAAAAGGGAGCCTGGCAAATAAGCAGAATTCTTATTTTTTTATGTGAGCATCAGAATTAAGAACCAAAATACTGGAAAACTAGAGATATTTTAAACTCGCTAATTACATCTGAGATCTCACTTGTCCATTTTTATGAACATCTTTTTGCATCAGCCTGTGATAAAGATTCTTTGTAGCCACATGCTCTTTTTTGGAGAATATTGGAAAGAGCATAGAACACAGAATAAGAGGGTTGGGAAAGACCTTGGAGGCCTCTCTCAAGGCAGGAGTTTCCTACACCATCCCTGACCAATGCTGTCCAATCTTTTCTTGAAAATCTCCAGCGATGGAGCACCTGCAATTCTGGGAGGACAGTTCTCACTGTCAGGAAATTCCTCCTTATTTCCAGATCTCCCTCTGATCAGTTTCTACCCATTGCATCTTGTCTATGGAGATTCTCAGTCGTGGCTGTCTCAAAAGTGCTTTTTCAAAAAGAAACTGGTCTAAGGTCCAGTTGCCTTTAAAAAAAAGTACCCTTGGGGTTGGTTCCAAGTGCTTTGCAGAATAAATCAACCTCCCCTCTTTCCTGTGACAGCCCTTCAAGTACTGGAAGAAAGCTATCCTGTTGCCCCTAAGCTTCCTCTTCACTAGGCTAAGCATACCTAGTTCCCTTCAATCATTCATGATATGATTTAGCAACCAGAGCCTTTATCATTTTTGTTGCTCTTCTGTGCGCTCTTTCTATGGTCTCAGCATCCTCTTTGTATCTATGGTATTATAACAATCTTTTCCAATTCATGCTTCCCGGCATTGAGGAAGGCCACTTCAAGAAAGGCTGAGGGCTCTGAAGGTAAAACCTCACTCAAACAGTTTAAAAAGAAGAAGAAGAAAATCTCTGTGTGCAAAAGCTGAGCTCCTAAACGTTGCTTTGAACCGATCCAGAGAGAAGGGAGGGAAGAAATCTTCCTGCTGACAGTTCTAGGGAGCCATAAGCATCTCTGTGCAAATAGCCTCATTCTTAATCCCCTGTCTATCCAATTTTATCTGGTGACTTCAGCAGGATGCTGGGAGATCAGCGCAGATGAGGAAAGGAAGACAATGTGAAGGATTCCATGGATGCGATCAGAGAAGAACTTCAGCCCTTCTGACCAGGAGTTGGATGCCTTCCTCACAGCTAGATCATGATGTGGGTCACGGTGGGCTTCCTATGCTGCCTGACCATCGGAAGTCTCCCTTGGATGCTCTGCTTTTGCCCTTCTCAATGCAGCTGCTCCTTCTACAGCATCAATGAAAGGATGAGAGCCAGGTAAAATTGCTCTAATTTTCCTTGATGACTTAGTGGGTGGCAGGAAGGATTTCTGGGAGGTTGGTACACCGTTCTTCTTGGTGGAAGAGGAGAGTTAGTTCAGCATTTGCGTTATTTTCCCAATGGCTTCCTACAGCCACAAGGACTTTGTGTGCTGTGGGATTAACAAGAGAGTACAGCATAATCTGATTTCTGAAATGCCATTTGATGGACTTTTACACTAAGACAGAAACAATATAATCAACATTACACAATATTATGGGGAAAGTGATCGACACTGAACTGTGTAACAATGAACATAACTAAAAAGTATTAAAAGAATAATCATCAGAATTTTATAAATTTAAGACAGTGTGCATGGAGAGTATATTCTACTAGTTCTTCAGATGGTTGTGGGGTGCGGGTGGGGAGGAAACTAACAATGACATAAAATTTCACTCCAAGCTCTGAAAAATTGTGTGGGGGAAAAACACATTAAAAGCACAGGATGAGTTTATGTTTATTTGGAAAAAATACATGCAGATTTTGACTAAAGATTCACTTCAAAATAAAACCTGCTGTCTCTGAAAGCAACAATCACATCTACACATCAGCACGACTTCATGGTGAGAAAGATTGCTTAAACCAAGCAAGATTTGTGTATTTTATGTAATATTTGGGTACCATGTATGTCAAATTATTTTTTGAAAGAGGCACGGTCAACACAAATGAGATGGTTTTGGGAAGGATGAACTAAAAACAGCTCATTTAAACAATTTTCACAAGTCTAGACACACCTGTGCATCTTCTGATTTTATCAACATCTACAGTATGTCTGCAAAGACAAACACACACACACACACACACACATTCCCAGTAAAATAAAAAAGAAGAGAGAAAGGACAGATCTCCAATGCTTAACATGCAGGAAGAATCTTTGACCCCACAAAAGTATCTACTGTAAAATGTTTTGGACATAGCTTATCTTTGTGGATAAACCAGAGGGTTATGTAAATATGCTTTAGTTATGTACTTCTGTAGAAATTGGTTGGCCTAGGGCAGTTGTTTCTCAACCTTGGCCACTTTGAAATGGGTTGACTTCAACTTCCAGAATTCCCCAGCCAGCCAAGTTCTCCAACCAGTTTTGGGCTCAACTCATGTCCTGGTTCAGCACCTGAGTTAGTCAGCTCTTCAGAGTCTTCCAGAGAGCCAAGAGCATAGGGTTTTTCAACCTTTTTGACACCCCATGAACCTCTGAAAGCCATGGCTGAAAAGGAAGACATTTCAAGACTGACAAAGCAGAAGTTCAGCCAAAGATTGGTCAGAAGCATACTAAATGACTGTGAACTCATTTATGGAAAATTATAGTATAGATAGCAATAGCAATTGACTTATATAGCACTTCACAGTGCTTTCACAGCCATCTCTAAGTGGTTTACAGTAAAAATATCTGCATCCTCATTTTTGCTCACCTCGGAAGGAAAGAAGGCTGAGTCAACCTTGAGCTGGTCAGGATCAAACTGCTGGCAGTGGGCAGTGAGTTAGCTTGCAGTACTGAATTCTAACCACTGCACCACCACAGCTCCAGCTTTTAGAGTGAGGGGAGCCCGGGGAAAAAACAATGAAGTACACCCACAAAACTAGACAACTGGTGATTAAAAGTGTTCTGTCGTGTGCAGGATAGTCCAGGCAGTTGAAATGAATATACAGATAAATGTTTATTGCAAGCTTATGTTCTTTACAAGAATCTGAACTACTAACAGTCAAAGCAAATAGACGGTAGATAAGAGTCAGTGGAATGCAAGACGAGATGGACTTAGATCTCTTGTGGGTGCAAAGGGACTTGATACTGATGACACATTTGATCCCTCCCTCAGGGTCAGCCTGGTCATCTCCTACATGTTCAATGTATAATTTTTTAAAAAATCTTTTTTTTCCAGCAGGGCTATTTTGTGCAATGACCCGGAGATGACCCTCACGCCTGTCAATTTTCCAGGAGACACTTTCAAACTTAGGATAGAAAAAACAGCAATCCGAAGAGTTCCTGGGGAATCTTTCCATTCTCTTCACAACCTGGAGTTCCTCTGGATGCCCTACAATGCCTTGGCGAGCCTCCGAGGGAATAACTTTAGGGGCCTGTACCAGCTTCAGGAGCTCAGACTGGCGGGCAATGTCCTTACTTCTTTTCCATGGGAAACTCTTTCCAACATGCCTCACTTGAGGTTGCTGGATTTGCATAATAATCAGATCGCCTCCATACCCTCTCATGCTGCTCAGTATATCCGGAACATTACTTATCTCGACATCTCAAGCAATAAACTGATGATGCTCCCTCAAGAACTCATTGTTGTCTGGTCGAATCTTCAAGCTGTTCCATACTTCCTTAATGACCATTCCAAGATTATCCTAGGTAAGGCTTTTGGGGGTGAGTGAAAGAAAAAAGAAATCTCTGCCTACATGACCCATGGTCATTGATCCTTGGGTTGATCCTGAGGAAGTTGCTGAATTTGTTATCCTTGGAATCCAGGGGAGACCTAAAAAGCCATTGCTCTTCCGTAGGAGATGTGGGATTTTATTCCTTTTATCCAATTCAACCCCGTCATTAACATTGAAGCAACTGCCTTCAGAGTAGATGTTGATGATGGGCAGCAAAGGATGAGAATTTGTTAGCTGTTGAACTCTGTAATTCTAACATGCCAGTTTTGGACACTGTCAAAAATGCTACCTTATTAAGAGTATTTAAGCAAGATTTGGTTGTTAAGCCAGCTGGCTTCTGAATGGTAAAAACAAACAAACAGAGACCCCCTTGTTTTTCATTTCAGGAGAAACAAATTAGGTGGGTCACGTCAATCTAGACTGGATCCCGTTTCCATCCAGTTTATAGGCTGGATTCAGAATCAACCATACTTAGGGGAGATTCAATGGAAGCCTGGATTGGTTGGGCTGAGCTTCACTGCTTTCCATGAACTTCTTCTAAGTGTGACTGAATGTGGATGTAATCAAATGTAGATAAGGTCTCTTTAAAAAAAGGTGTTCAAACACAATTTTTCATTTGAGCCTGCATGAGTAAGAATGCTTTACCTGCAGAGAAGACCACCTGTTTCATCTATAAGAGCCACCCTAGAGAGAGTCTCTTTTAACTTAATAAAGTCCATAAAATGATTAAGAAATGAAAGGCACAACTTTCTGTTTGAAAAATAAATTCCAAAACAGTTGCATTCTTCATCCAAGAACTGATCATAGCCTTGCCAGCTCCACCTCCAGCTTTCAGTACAGGAACTGCTTCAAAGTTTCTTGCAGACCTTCTGCTGAATCAGAGGGCCTAGAACTTTCCATAACCTAGGAGAGTCAGATAAAATTAAAGGAAAGCCGGTTCCTTCTGCTGATAGTTGACGAAGCTACATTCCAGGGAAAAACCCTCTGGGATCCTTCCCTGGGCGTGTAGTCAAAATAGAATGGAATGGAATGGAATAGAATGGAACAGAATGGAACAGAATGGAACAGAACGGAGCAGAACAGATCAGAACAGAATATAGAATATATAATATAGAAGAGAAGAGAAGAAAATAAAGAATAGAATATAGAAGAGAATAGAATATAGAAGAGAAGAAAATAAAGAATAGAATATAGAATAGAACATAGACTAGACTAGACTAGAATATAGAATGGAATGGAATGGAATAGAATATAGAATGTAGAATGTAGAATGTAGAATGTAGAATGTAGAATGTAGAATGTAGAATGTAGAATGTAGAATGTAGAATACAGAATACAGAATACAGAATATAGAATACTGTTTCAGCATTAGACAGAACTCCCAATTATTCTCTTCTGATTGCTTGAGTTATTTGGTTTCAATAACATACCCTATTTTTCGCACTATAAGACATACTTCCTCCCCCCTCCAAAAGTGGGTGGAAATATCTGTGCAAATGTTGCTAACATTCGCTTACAGAGCGAATGTTGCCAAAGCTCTGCCCACCCACTGGCCCCCACCCTTGGGCCATTTTTGGCCTCCGCGCACACTGTTTCAGCCTCCACGTGTCTCGTTTTGCGCCCATTCCAGGTGGCGGAGATTGCTGCCGCCTATGGGGGTCGCAGTGATCAGTGGTGATTGGCGGCGGTGATCCCTGCAGCCTGGAATAGCTGATCAGTGGTATTCCGGGAGGCCGATCCAACCGCCAATCAGCTACTCATGCTAAATCAGACTGTGATAATGTGCTGAAATTGACCAGGCTGTTTACTGCAAGGACACTAGCCAGATAAATACTGATAGATGCTGGGAGGCAGAGGCAGATTCCCCCCCTTGTTTTCCTCCCCAAAAGCTAGGTGTGTCTTATGGTCCAGGGTGTCTTATAGTAAAAAAATACAGTAATAGGAAATGGAGTGAGAAAGAAGCTCTTTGGTTGTTGCTATTGTTAAAACTGAGGAAATACTTTCTGATCTCTGGAATATTATTACAAAGCTACTGGTGGATCATTAGTTATCTTCTGCCTTCAACTATTCTTGGAGATATATAGTCATTATCTGAAGAAAAAAGCCATAAAACTTTTATTTGGCTCTATATGGCCATAAAATTGTATTTTTGCCAGGTTACATTCTGTGAACATTTGTCCAAGTGCAGCCAGCACTTCCTGGTCCTTTTCCTCCCATCACCTTTGGCCCTGAGATGCTCTTTTAATAAAAAATATATTTGCAAATTTGCCTACTAAGGATAAAAATGCCAAATCCAGTTTAAACCTCTGGCTGACTGCAACAACAACAACAACGTTGGGTGCTATCCCAAAACAACTGGAGCGCATAGTGGTGTATTAACCATTAAGCAGACTAGGTGTGTGCTTAGGGCACCAGGCCCAAGGGGGCACCACAAAGTTGAGAAAGAAAAATAAACCCAATGAAGATTTGCACAGTATGTACAAAGGAGGGGGGCACCAAGATGCGTCAGTGCTTAGGGCACCAGTGAGCACAGCTTGGACCCCAATGCCATTGACAAATTTGCTATCAGTCAATTGCAAAAGGTGACCTGACTTTGACCAGTAACATTATCAAACATCCACATCTTCCTATCCCAGATCTTTAGGAAGAACTCGATAAGTGAATGCAAATGCCAGATTCCGTCTGAACATCTGTCTAACTGCACGACAAACCATAGTAATAGCTTTGTCTGAAGCTACAATGTTTTACTAAGAGCTCCTATTGAAATTCAGTTCAGATCCTTTCCAAATAGCCATGCTTCAATTAATTGCTACTTCAAAGATTTCCTTCCTTCCTTCCTTCCTTCCTTCCTTCCTTCCTTCCTTCCTTCCTTCCTTCCTTCCTTCCTTCCTTCCTTCCCTCCCTCCCTCCCTCCCTCCCTCCTTCCTTCCTTCCTCATTTCTTTCTCTCTCTCTTTCTCTCTCTCTTCCTCCCCTCCCCCCTTCCCTTCCCTTATTACTTACTTACTTACTTTTTATGCCATCATTTTTGCTGTAAGGCAACTCTGGACAGATTACAAGTAATAAAAAAAATAGAAAAATAATTATATTAGAATTAAAATGTTAAAACTAGGCAAAAGACCAAGAGTAAGAGACAGACAGCGTGGGGAGGAGGTCTTCTTATCTCATCCACCAGCTTGAGTGGTGAGTGTCCCCATTAGAGCTCAAAGTCAACCAGCAGAGCCAAGTTTTGCTTCCCTTCTGGTATCAAAAGGGTGAGAGCAGTTCTCCCCTCCAGTGGTAGAGAGTTCCACAGGATCAGGGCCACCGCAGAAAAGCCTTTGCAGGCAGCATCATTACCCAGAGCCTCTATGTGAAAAGTTCCAGCAATTTTTGAATAATTGTATAGCAAATCTTTTTATTGTATGTCTGCAAACAATGAATGGGAAAAAGAGGCTCCATATAGCCGCCCCACTTGAGCCTTCACAGGTCTCCTGGAGGAAGCCTGGAGGATCCCTTTAGATGATGTAATGGTTGGCCCGAGTCGAGGACAGATTGCCACAGCCTGCTGGAATAGAGCCATTAAAAAAAGAATGCAAATTGAATGACAAAAATTAAAATATGTTTTTATTTATTTCAAATAATTAAATTGAATTGTTAAATTGTCCTGTGGCAAGTTGTCCCATTCTGGGTTGACCCTCCCAATGGCTTCTCTTCTCAGGCCTACAGGACAACCCCTGGACGTGTGACTGCAGCGTCTATGAAATGGCTCATTTCCTCAACTTCCAGTCCCCCAACGTAGCCTTCATCGAGCCAAAGCTGAGATGCTTCAACCCTGAAAAGCAGACTAGACTCTTCTTCAGTCAAGTGGAGCTGAGGAAGTGCCAGAGCCCCGTTGTCTACACCTCGGTGGCTAAAGTGAAGAGTATCCTGGGAAGCACAGTTCTGTTGCGGTGTGGGGCCACGGGGGTGCCCGCTCCAGAGCTGAGCTGGAGGAGAGCAGATGGGAAACCATTTAATGGAACAGGTTGGTCCTCCCCTTCCATCGTATCTGCCTGAGCTAAGGACAGAGTGAAGCAATTATAATCCTTGAGCATCAGACAAAACAGTTGCAGGTAGTCCTTCACTCATGATCACAGTTGGGACTGGAATTTCGGTCCCACATTGGTGTGGTTGTAATGACTGGACGAGATTTTTACAACCATTTTCACAGTGGTTACAAAGTGAATCACCACAGTTATCAGGTGAACCATGCGGTCATTAAGCAAATCCAGCTTCCCCAATGGACTTTTCTCTTTGCGGGAAACCAGACTATAAAACAAATTCTGAAAAGTTATCTTAACATTCAGAAGTTGTCAAAAATTGTCTTAACGTTTAGAATACATACATGTAACCTCAAGACACTGCAACTGATTGTAAATGCCATGTGTTTGCCAAGTACCCCAGTTGCAATCACGTGGCTGCAGGTAGTGAAACACCTTTTTCTTTTTTCTTTAAGGTTTTTTTATTTTAATTGAACAAAAACACAAAAAAAGAGTCATCCTTCATTACATCTTGTAGAAAGCGTGTTGATTGGTTACAGATAACTTTCGTGCATTTCTTCCACAGTCATTACTTATAGTTCTTATTAGATTATACACTTTAAGTCAAAAATCTTTGTATATCTTACTATCAATGTACCACAATTCTCATTTGACTACAATTATTTGAACGTGCTTTTGCCTCAAATCCTTCATACTTAAAGACACAACCACATATTGGCATTCATTAGCTATTTCAAAAAATCCTCCAATAACATTACACATTTATAACATCTTTTAAGTAAAAGTCAATTAATAAAGTTTCTAAACTTTTCCTCCCTCCCCCCCCCACAACTCACTGTTTAGAATTTATATCCAAGTTACTTTTGCCAATACTATAGCATGTATATATTATTAAACAATGTCCATTGACATTTCCTTGTTGTTATTATAATTGGCTAAAAATCATTTACTATTTATGTCCCATCTCCTCTCGTCCCAAAAAAAACAACCTTACACCTTTATAACAAGATCTAAATAAAAATTTGTTAATAAAATTTATAGGTCTTTTTCCCAAGTCACAATTTGCAATTTATATCCAAATTTCTTTTACTAGATTGCTAGTACATGTATATATCATTAAGCTGTGTTAGGTAAGCTCCCCGTTGGGAGAGTGAGTACGTTCAGAGAAGCGTTGTGAGAGTGTTGTTGGAGAACACACAAACCAGCATACAGAGACACTGCAGTTTAAATAGGCTTTTACTTTTATGGAAATAGAGGTATCAGAGTCCATCAAACAGTCCAAGTCATATACAGATAAGTCAGTCAGTCATCAATGTCTTTCAGTTAAGGGATAATCCAAATAACATAGTCCAGTTTCATATAATCAGTTCGGTACTCAAAGTTTGCTAACAGTTGCAAAACTTACAATAGCTCATGGCACTTACAGATCAGATCAGATCAGCCCAGCATCTAACCAAACAGAGAGCTAACAGTCGTTCTGGCTCCCTCTTATGACCGATTGAGGAAAACAGCAACCAATCACATTTTACAGTATGCTTTAAAGAAACAGGTACAACATTGTTACATGATTTATATATTGCCAATCCAACCGTTAGATTATATTCCTAACATTCTCCACTTTGGGTAGGACAATATATAAATCTTACAATCTTAATCCATATTCCTCGCAACAACGTTTATGCTTTATATTACCTTGGGCCTTAGTAAAATGATCCGCGATGTTATCTTCAGACATACAATACTCTAGTGAAACTAATTTACTATTCACACTTTGCCTTACATTCAGATATCTTATATCAGTGTGTTTTGACCTAGTTTTTACAGCAAGATTGGATGCCATCTGAATTGCTGCTTGATTGTCTTCGTAAACAACAATAGGTGCTCGTATGTCAATTCCCATATCAAGTAGAAGTTGTTTATAACAAACTACATCTGTACATAATGACAGACATGAGAACTCAGTCTCCATAGTTGATAGACTTAAACGTTTTTGTCTAATAGACCGCCATCCAATTAGTACTTTTCCCAGGAATACAACAAACCCTGATGTTGATTTTTGTGTAGACTCATTTGTAGCAAAACTTGCATCAGTATATGCAGTTAAGCTCAGATCATCTTTAGGTTCTAAATACAATGCATAATGCATCATTTGCTTAAGATATCTTAATATCCTCTTAGCAGCTTGCCAGTGCCTTTCAGTAGGTTCAGCATTAAACCTGGCTAATTGATTTACACTATATGCTATGTCGGGCCTTGACCAATTACTCAGATATGATAAGCTACCAATTAGGGATTGATAAATACCTTTATCAAACACAGGGCTTTTTACATCATCATGGCTAAATTCCTGACCCATTGGAGTTTTAGCTGGTTTACATAGTTCCATCCCAAACATCCTGAGTAGCTGCTTGATCTTCTCAGTTTGTGAGATTTTGTATCCTCCCCTAGTTTTATCTATATGTAAACCAAGATATTGCCTAATCTCACTGAGATGTTTTATACTGAACTTCGTCCTTAACAGTGTTATAATACTCATAGCTTCTTGCTCCATTTTAGTGATTAATGCTACCTCATCAGTGAACAATAGTAACAATGAAATCACACCATTACTTTCTTTCTTAAACAAATATGGATCAGCCATGCCAACTTTAAAACCTATCTTAGTTAACTCTTTAACTATACATTGATTCCATTCATATCCTGATTGCTTCAAGCCATACTCTTTTTCAACTTCCAGCAATCAGTTTTACTATCAGTTTTTAATCCCGCAGGCTTCTGTAAATATATAGTATGTTGCAACAGTGCATGAAGATATGCCATCTCTACATCTAAATGATTTATTATATATTCATTCTTAGCTGCCCACACTAATGCTGCATGTAACATTGTAGCCTTTAAACTAGGTGCAAAGACCTCATCATAGTCATTGGCTGACTGAGCAAACCCTTGTGCAACTAAGCTGGCTTTATGGGTTACAGTCCCATCTACACTATTCTTAAGTTTAAAAATCCATTTACAACCAATGGCATGTTTACCTAGTGGTAACTTTACATTTTTATGCACCTCTAACCTTTGCAATGATTTTAATCCCTTTTCCATTGCATCTTTCCAAGCTTTCTGTTCCTCAGTTGGAAATAGAGTTAATTCTTGTTAATTAGCAGGAACCTTATTTGCCTGACATGCTATAGATGCCTGATACCTGTCAGGTGGCCTAGTTACACGAGTTGAACATCTAGATATTCCAGGACTCACCCATGGACTCTCCTGTATAACCTGCTCTTGTTCGTCAGGAGAGTCCATGGGTGAGTCCTGGAATATCTAGACTTCTTCCTTAATTTCTTTAATTACTGGTTTTCCTACCTCATCATTAGGGACTACTTGGGTGTCGATAAGTACATTATCATTTGTTTCTAATTTATTCCACATGTTCTATAAACTTAGCACTAGCGCTACAGTAAATCTTATCTGTGCCCCTCTCCCAAAACCTAAATGATCTAAGGTTAGCTTAGAAAAATAACTGTCGAGCTCTTTTCTGCTTTTTCAGTCTCCCTTGTGATGGTATATGCACCTATACTGGTGCTCTGAATGTACGTAGGTAACTCAAATCTGGTTTTCTGCCATGCCACCTAGTGAATGGCAATTCACTGATTGTGTATTCACCATATTATTTAAAACATGGTTACTACACATCATAGCTTCACCCCATAGTGTTTCTGGCAAACCTGAATCAGCTATCATAGTTCGAGCCATAGCCTGTAATGTTTGCCCCCTTCGTTCTACAAACGAGTTATATTGTGGTCTATAAGGAACAGAACGTTTGTGCTTGATTCCAGCTGTTCTTAACATTGTTTGGAATTTATAATTGGTAAACTCTGTGCCATTATCAGCAACTACAGTAATAACCTTGGCTTTCAGCTTTCTTTCCGCAAACCTCAGCCAATTAAAGAAATGCTGAAACGTTTCTGTTTTGTTTTTCATTAAATAACAGAAACTGTACCGGGAATAATGATCCATGATACTCAAAACATAACAGGCACCTCCCAAACTGGGTTTTAAATGTCCTATTATATCAGCAAAAACAACCTCCAGAGGTTCCTTTGTTTTAAAAGCATTCAGTCTGTTTGCTGGAGTAACTTTGCTTTTCTCCCGATTGCAAACATTGCAGTTTAAATATTTACTGCATGGTTTTATTTTTACTCCTTCTGCCAACGTAACAGTTTGTTGCAGCGTCTTGAAATTAATGTGCCCCATGCATCTATGTAGTAAATGTATGCATTTGTCATGGGGTTTAACATTATGATAAGCTGTGTTAGCCATCTGGCCATCCGGTATAACATACAAACCATTTTTTAAAGTAGCAGTAACCCTGTTATCCCCTTTTTCAGTAATACAGATGTCTCCCCTAAAAGTTACCACATAGCCAATGTTAACCAGAGCCCTAACTGATAGTAATTACCTTCACCAGACGCCTTCACCTTCCATCCATTTGCCAAAAATACATGTTCCTTGCTCCATGGTCATTTTTACAAACCTTTTTCTATCTCTAGCAATGCACTGTGATGCTCCACTATCAACAGCCCACAAATCATGGTTTACTGGTGCATTGCTAGACATAGCCAAAGTAGACATAGCTAAGTTGACATTAGCATTTTTTCTAGCTCTTCCGGCTTGAAGCTTTTCCCTTGAGTTGATCAGGGACTTTGTGATGTCCCTGAGACCAGCAAGGCATCGTCTTTCTGATCAACATCTCTATGGGACAGTTTAGGTCTCAATGGACTGTCCAGTGGCAAAAGTGTCAACAGTGGTTTTGGAGTATCGAGACTGCATGTTGTGACATCGCAACTTGGTTCCTCCTTCTGCAAAACACCTTTTTCTGAGCCTGTCGTATCTTTGAACCATCATTAAATGAATGGCCATAAATTGAGCACTACTTGTATATTCCTGACAAATTCTGGATGTTAAAACAACTTTTCAAAATTGTGAGGAGGAGGCTGTAACATGTGAGGACATGCTCCAAGGATTGGTCTGCAACAGTGGTGGGTTGCCAATGTTTTTACTACCTGTTTCGATGTACTCGCATGCGCGTGCGCACACGTACAATGGTTTTGTGCATGCACAGGAGTGTCCACTGCTGTTACTACTGGTTCGCCCAATCCAGGCCGAACCGGGAACAACACACTTCTGGCCTGCAATTCCTTAAAGCAGTTGTGTTTTTTTTCCAGGAAAGAGAACTGTAGTTGCAAATTAATTCCACAAAAAATTGCATTTGCTTTAAAGAAATGCCGGTCAATGTTACACATATATATCTATTTTGCTCCAAAGCACCCTCTTGATTTTGAATCCAAGATGCTACACAATCTTATTTTCTATGTTATGTCTTCTTATTTCTTTTCATAACATTATAAACATCACAGATTAAATAAGTAGACCTTGAAAAAGCACTTCTGTTCTTAATTTATTGCATTTCCCCAAACTACACCATTAGAATTATTTGAACCAGTTAGCTCATAACTAATTGAAATAATCCCCTAAAACAAAAATAACAATAAAAATACAAATAACCATTAAAAATAAATTCCTTAGAAATATAAGCCATCAAACACAACATCTTCCAACAGCTTATTTTTGCAACTTTTATCTCTTCTCTCTCCAGTACATCAAGAAATTTCCAGTGATGGAATAAGATGGTCTATTTTAGAACTTTCAGTTGTCTCTTACCTTGACTCTGGAGAATACATCTGCAAGGCTGCAAACTTTCTTGGAGCCACTGAAGCTTTTATCTCCTTGATTGTCACTGATTCTAAGAGCATAGACGATCCTGGGGCAGATTTGAAAGGAGTATGGAAAGGACACATCAAGGGGATAGAAACAGCAGCTTACAAGGACAATTTGGTAGGAGGACACATCATGACAACTTCAACATTTCCGACTTTGCGCATTATTTCAGGTCAGGCCAACACAGAGAAGAATCTGGTGCTGCGAGATCAGGCCCTAAATATGAAAAGCGACCCCAAAAATATTTTAGCAAGTCTGCCCACTACTAGCCCAGAATCCAAATGTCTGGTGAGGTCAGTCAGGGTAATTGGAGACACCGATCACAGTGTCTCCTTGGCTTGGAAAGCTCCTCAGGCCAACAATGGCACCACGTTCAGCATCCTTTATGCCATCTTTGGAGAAAGAGACATGCGCAGAATCAATGTGGAGCCAAAGAAGACCAGGACCACCATCAACGGTTTGATGCCCAAGACCAAATACATTGCATGTGTCTGCGTGAAGGGACTCATACCCAAGAAGGAACAGTGCATCATTTTCTCAACAGATGAAGTTGCCAGCGCTGGTGGAACCCAAAAACTGATCAACGTGGTGGTCATTAGTGTGGCCTGTGTCATCGCTGTCCCCCTCACCCTGGTGGTCTGTTGTGGGGCCCTGAAGAGACGCTGCAGAAAACACTTTGTTCAGAAACCCAAAGACATTCAGGATTCTTACGTCACTTTTGAAGTCATCTCTCCAGGAACCAAAATGAAGGAGACAGGAGGAGAATATTTAAGTCACCACATCCCCGATGAGTCGAATAGGTTACTCTCATCAAGGTCCAGTGTGGACTCTGAAGCTGTTGCAAAGGCAGATGGACAGGTGAACGAGTTCTTCTGCTGATGCTGGCTTCTTCACCATTCAACAAGGGTCTTTGTATTTGGCAGTCCCTCTTTTGCCTGAGGTCTCTCATGCCACACACACAACCCCTCCCCCCCCACGTTTCATACAAAAACACAATGTATAGCTTTACTGACATTCTTTTTTTTAAGTTAAAATCTCAGTAGCCTAAATATGTTATGAGAAATTTCCTGGGACTTCCCACCTTTGATTCCGAGATTCCAATAATCCAATAATGGCTCCATTAATATTCTATGGAAGAATGGGTTTTAAAAATAAATAAACGAGAGTACGAAACCAAGAAGGAAGAAGAAGGAAAGAGAAAATGAGGAATCTGGAGATACTTGTTTATATGTTCTGTAAATTTCAGGAAGGAAGTAGATTTTAAATGAAAGCCTTAAGGGCATGAAGGCTGAGTAAGGCTGCATATATGTGTGTGGAAGGGAGTGACCTTTGTCTGAGAGAGATACTAATGGCCTTTTTAGGCCTGGGGTTCCCATGTAAATTCAAGTTTGCTTCCACAACCTCACATTGTTTTGTCCCTATGAGTTTCTAAATGTTGTGTGTTACTTAAAAGGATTTTGTGAACTAAAGGATCAGAGGGAAATAAGTCAGCTGGATACTGAAATATCATACATACTGTACCTATCTGGCTTCTTATACCAATTTTTCCTTTTGGTGAAATGAATTCAGATCAATAAAGAAATGTATTTACATATATATGTTGAAGTCCTCACTCAGTTTTGAAGTCTGTTACATGATAACAGAGAACCTCTAGTTCAGACACCAACTTTTGGATTCCAGCTGTTCCAGGGACTGCTTATTGAAAACATTTATATAGCCTTGCACCCAACTCTGGCCTGCCCTCAATCAAGAGATAAAATCACATCTACATCCAATAAAAATATTGCAATCAAAGATGTTAAAACCAGTCCCAAAGCTGTTTTTTCCAAAAGGCAACTGGACTTTGTTCTTTTCTCCCACTCTGAAGACATTTTGCTTCTCGTCCAAGAAGCTTCTTCAGTTCAGAAAGTACAGGTGCCTTTTGGAAAAAGAACCTTTGGGATAACTCTGACCTGGATGTTTGAAAATCTCCAGAGATAAAGCAAAAAAATTGTTTTCCAACAGACCCTCATTACCAGATTAGGCAGTGCACTGATGATGCTACCTCGCCAAGATGTACAAAGAGGAGATCAACATTTAGAGAACTCACTTTATTTTCTCTGTTATAAGCCAGGTGCCATCCTTATTAAACAAATCAGACTAAGAAGCCAATACCGTATAGTTGAAGAATACTTATACTGTAATAACTACAATAGCAGAATCTTGCAAGTCTGTGTTTCTCTTTCTTCCTTCGCTTGATTTTGGTGGGAATGTGGATCGACCGCATCTGAAATATCTTCTCCAACCAGTCTTTTTATCAGATCTTGGTCATGCTTCTTCCTGATGTCCTTCAGGACCATTTGTTACTTCGTCTACACCAGGATTCACGGAAAGGTTGGTTGCTTCTGACCTGAAAATAAAAATAATAAAAAGCTGATGAAGATCGAGTGCCTTATCAATCCCTCTGAGATCAAGCAGCCATATCTCTCAGGACTCTGGGTTCAACATTTCATCTGTCAGTGGAAAAACAAAACAGAACCGATATTCCTCTGGTTGTTTTGACAGGCATCACTTTGACTTAGCTAAAGAATGTCAGCTGATCCTTGAAAACATCGATCAAACTTGGTTTTTGTAAAAAAAAATGTTAAGTGGGATGGGTGACATTAAGTTGCTCCCAGGTGTGCTCCCCTTTTTGGGAGGTGTGAAGCACTGTTTATCATTTTGATGCACTACTATTTGGTTAGCTCTATTTATGCATGTGGTTTTCCTTTATTAATTGATGAGTCTGAGGGAATAATACACAGTTTTTTTTTAAAAGAAATTAAACAGAACATGGGATTTCACTGAATCTGATGCATATAGTAATAGGAACCACCTATGACATTGGAATTCAAGTTGACATTTTATGAAACAGTGACACCCCTTAAGGTTTGCTCATGGCGTGACTGATAGTCTGAATTTCTTACAAATGTCAGCATTTGTTATGAATAGGTTGACAATTTACAGTAGACAGTTCTAATGTACAGGACTTTGGCTGTAGATACATTGGAAGCTGAGGGAAGCATCAGAGATTCTCTCATCAAAGGACTGCTGTAGAGGCACCCACTGGCAAGAAGGCATTGTTAGGTTGGTAGAGGGCAAAGTGAGATAGTTATACTGTAAGTAATGTGGTTGATATCCTGAAGAAATGATCTCCAAGACCCCAATCTACTACTTATTTTAAACCTACAGCTGATTCTCCTTCACCACACAACAACCCAACATTTGTGGTCCCACCAAATCAACAACCATCACCAAAACTCTGACTCATAGGGAGAAAGGCATGGACTCTAAGAATATTGTCAGTATTCTTTGTGTTTCAAAGTGGTGCAATGTAGGTTTATAATGCTCACTCTATAGGTAACAATATCTACACATGTCTGAAACTGCAGGCTGCATAGATACAGACCCAACTGATTGAAGTCTCTTCCTACTCTGGTCATTTCTGGTTTTCCTTATAAAGTACGAGGTGATGTTTTCAAAATTAAACAGTAATGAAATAGCCAAGTTTAGGGTGGAAAAACCCAAAGCCTAATGGATTATTTTCTAATTACAATTGCTACTGTGACAATACCAGATAAAGA
The DNA here is from genome assembly GCF_051295495.1 of Thamnophis sirtalis. Lineage (NCBI taxonomy): Eukaryota > Metazoa > Chordata > Lepidosauria > Squamata > Natricidae > Thamnophis > Thamnophis sirtalis. Next base: position 15,623,993 of record NW_028261395.1, read on the forward strand.
ATAAAGACGCCATCCTGCTGTTGCATGCATTGTGAATTAGAATATCCACAGGGAAAGGAGATTCCCCTCTTATTTCCTCCACGATTTTCCCAAAGACAAGGAGCATAGTGGCTCAGGTGATTAGGAAACTGGGTTGACAATCAACAAGCCCTTGTTTGAGACCCAAGTGCTGCTGCATGATAGCAATAGCAGTAATAGCAGTAGACTTATATACCGCTTCATAGGCCTTTCAGGCCTCTCTAAGCGGTTTACAGAGAGTCAGCATATTGCCCCCAACAATCTGGGTCCTCATTTTACCCACCTCGGAAGGATGGAAGGCTGAGTCAACCCTGAGCCGGTGAGATTTGAACCACTGACCTGCTGATCTAGCAGTAGCCTGCAGTGCTGCATTTAACCACTGCGCCACCTTGGCTCTTAGACTGAGTTCCCACCATTCGCTCCAGCTCCTATCCACCTAGCAGTTTGGGAGCGAGTAGATAGATTGGTACCACTTCAGTAGGCACGTTAATGGGGAAATGAAAGGAGCCCCCAATCGAATGTCCTCTGAGCAAGGTGATGCCACTGGCTAATCTTTCAATCTGGAAGCACCTTGGTGCTTCCAACACAAATGTATGTGCTCCAAAGATTTGTTTGTCTGAAAGAGCTCAAGGTTCACGACTCTGGGACTCTCCCTTTCCCAACACCTCTTTCCCGCTCCCCCCTCTCTCTTTCTTTCTGTCTCTTCCCCTCCCTCTCTTCCCTCTCCCTCTCTTTCTTCCTCTCCCTCCCTTCCTTTCCCTCTTTGCCCATCTCCCTGTTTCTCTATCCTCCTTTTCTATTTCTGCCTCTCATCCTGTCAGATATGGCCCTGTTTTGTCCTTCAGGAAAAGAAACACTCTCAACTTCATTTACTTTTACTACAGTAAGCAAAGGCAGAACTAAGAGTTTTGGCACAAATATTCCATAATCAACTTTCCCTTTTTCACCCTCCACCCCTATTATTTCCCCATTGTCCAGTCATGTTGAAAGATGTTCTGTAACTGTCCCTGCAGGAGTTGGATAGTTGGAGAGATGTTACATTCCATTCCCAGGTCCATGGCCTTGGGATGTCTCAGGATAACATGACCCATCTCCCTTTCAGTACCCACCCATCCCACAGATCCCTCCCATTACAGTATATTGCCATTAGACTGGCATCTAAGCGAGGCATAGTTGCAAGGGGCGGAGGCAGTTCTGACATTCTTTTGCTGCATCTGTCACCAACCAACCAACCAACCAAGCAATCAACCAAGCAATCAACCAAGCAATCAACCAACCAACCAACCAACCAACCAACCAACCAACCAACCAACCAACCAACCAACCAACCAACCAACCAACCAACCAGCCAACTTTCTGGTCCTGTGGGGTGGTATTAAAGCAGGTTTAGACAAAAACTCTGATTTCCACTGAGGCTTGGAATGACGTGCCTAATCTTTTCTCTTCGCAACGTTGCTTTTGCTGAAAAGATCAAATAAAAGACAGTAGATGGCAGCAAAACCATGGAGATTTTTCCCCTTGAAGGGGAAATAAGATATTATTTTATATCAATGTTTTTTTACAGGTTAAGAAGTTCAGACTTGTTTTCAATTTCTTTTCGGAGAGATGCAGATTTACCACTGGTACAATGTGTAGTTTGGTTCCTGGGTTATTTTAATAACATTTTTGTTACTGTTCATATTTATGCCACAGCCACATGGTTTCTTTGAAAATATTTACTTTCAAACCCCTGATGACTTACACAGTATAAAAAAGAATTTCAAACATGAGGCTCATAATAGCTGCTGTCTCTAGATATCATTAAAGAATTTGGGATTTTTGCTTTTGAGATGTGCCAACTGGCCCTGCACTGATACATTCAAAATCTCATAGCACACTTGATACTTACTCTATCAAGCAAAACAACGGATGACCTCTTAGCAATTAAATTGGGATTTTCATAGTGGGCTACATTTTTATGCAGATAACACAACATTAATTTATTATTACCATGAGCTCTGGGGGCCCAGTGGTTAGAATGCAGTATTGCAGGCTGATTCTTCATTCCACTGCCAGCAGTTTGACTCTTACTGGCTCAAGGCTGACTCAGCCTTCCATCCTTCATCCTTCCAAGGTCGGTAAAATGAGGACCCAGTGTCAGATCTGTGAATCTGTCATTCTTCGAGGGAAGAGGGGGACCCTGTTTCATTATTCATCTTTATTGTACTTTGTATACTTTTACATTTTATTACTCTCTCTCTCTCCTACATATCCTGAATCCTGTAATCATTGATTTATAACCTTTAGCCTGGCGTTTAAGCAGTCTGGCCTTTTCTTACCTTTTAGGGAATGTAAAGGGAGGGAGGGCCATGTGGGTTGTATCGCTCGGAAGCTGGCAGAGGATGACCCTGAGAAAGTTCCCTTATCACTTTCTCAGAGCGGCTGGTGCAATAACATCTTCACCCCTGAGGATTGGCTGAATCCACACTAGACTGTTGGGAGGGGTTTCTAATTCCTTTTTATTTATAACTGTATGGTCTGAAGGCCCCCAGAGCCTGCTTTGCTTCTGCCCTGCTATCACTTCTATTCTATAAAAGGTTCTTTTTGAAATGCCAAGTTTCAAGAGACTTTACTTTCTTGAATAAGGAGGAGAGGCCTTACACCCTTACACCCAGATTGTGGGGGGCAATAGACTGATTCTGTAAACTACTTAGATAGAGCTGTAAAAGCACTGTGAAGGAGTATATAAGTCTAAGTACTATTGCTATCATCAATATCCCATGGGATATTGGGATATTGGACTTGCTTTGTTTTTCCTTCTGAAAACATCTAGCTTCTCATCCAAGAAGCTTCTTTGAGTCTAAATTCAGTTGTAACTGGAGAAGCTTCTGGGATGAGAAGCAAAACATTTCCAAGGAAGAAAAATCGAAAGTCCAGTTGCTTTTTGGGGGTGGGGGTGGGGGTGGGGGGGAGCATCTTTGGAACAGCCATGATCTGAATGATTGAGAATCTCCATAGACCTCATCAATATCCTCAAGGAACTGCCACATTAATAGACATACGAGCTGATGATATCCATACAGAAGATATTTGCCTAATGAGATAGCAGACCTACAGCTGGAAGAGATTTTTCATACACAATAAAAGTCCCCACAGGAGTCTCAGCAGTGATTCTTTGCCAATTAGACCAAATTGCAGAGAGAGAGAGTATTTTGGCATGATGAATTGTATATCAGGGGGAAAACGATTTATTGCACTCTAGACGGCTGCCCATCTTGGACAATTGTGATTTTGGGCAGTGATTGTGGGCAGTCAGCAAACAAGTAAGCAATAACAAAGTGCAGTTAAAAACCACTAACACCACAACAAAATAACAATAGACAATTGGAAACCAGATTTCTTTCACACTCCTCCAGGGAAGAGTACCAATCAAATTGGCCTGAGGTCCTATTGTTCATTTGTTTTCGATTTCAATTTTTTAATAAAATGCTTTGCAAATAACAACTATGAACACAGTCAAGATGTAGGCCAGCCACGTAAGTGCAAATTACATCAACGTTATTGCTTCCATTCAGATTCTAGTTTTGATCATTTTTATTTTTTTCACTTTTAACTTTTGAGTCAGGCTTTATTGCTGGTGGCAACACAGCCAAGCTCATGCAGTTCTCCCAGGAGACATTTTTGTAGCTATAGACCGCAGGCCATCCAACCAAACAGAGGAAATAAATGAATGTTTTGCTAATCAGTTAACTAAAGTATGTAGGAAGCACAGTGCAATAGCAATGGGGAACTTTAACTACCCCAACATCAAGGGGGGGGGGGACAAAGTCTGCACCAAGATCAAACAGGTTCCTGACAAATTTAGCAGACAAGTTTCTCTCCCAAAAGGTAGAGAAAAGAACTAGAGGGTCAGCCATACTGTACTCAATTCTCACTAACAGAGATAGAAATGATAGAAGACATTCAAATTGCAGAAATCTTATGGGATATGTGCAAAAATGATGATTCAATATTGGTATTCAACATTATATAAAGCGCAAATAGGGGGAAAAATCAAACTATGATATTAGACTTTAAGGGAAGTGATTTCAAAAAATGTAGAGCGCTTGGAAAAGATTCCATGGATGAAAATCCTCAAGTGGGAAACAACCCAAGAAGCTTGGGAAACTTTGAAGATTGAGATTATAAAAGCCCAATCTAGCACAATACCAATGAAGAAGAAAAATAAGAGATCTCAAAAGAAACCAGGGTGGCTGCCCAGAGATTTATCAGAAGCTAGGGCCATGATGACAGGCGTGCCTGAAGTGGCACATGGAGCCATGGCGCCTGGCATGAGTGGTGTCACCTATTCCTCTTCCGGGTTTCTGGCACGCATGCATGCACGACAATCATTTGGTCTTCATGCATGTGGAAGTGCCAGAAACTGGAAGAGCTGGTCTTCCATTTTTTTGGTGTGAGCATGTGTGCCGGCCAGCTGATTGTCATGTGTGCATGTGTGCCAGTAACCAGAAGACTAGGTGGCTGGCACACATTCACACGCTGGATACTGGAAGTTCATTTTTGGGTGTGTGCATGCCCCCTGGGCAGCTTCTCTTCTAGGTTGCAGCCCAGATGAGTGTGCATGCACCCTCCTTTTTTGGCACTCAGTGATGAAAAAGGTCGTCTTCACTGGGCTAAGGTCTCCTGCTTGAGCAGGTGGTTGGACTAGAAGACCTCCAAGATTCCTTCCAATCTTGCTTGTCTTATTCTGTCTTAACTGCCAGGAATGTCTTGTCTTGGCTATTTCAGTTTCTTTTTGAATAGAATATATTCTCCTTTTAGCATTGCAGTTGGTTACCTAAGCTTAACAGAAACACATTGCACACAAGTCCTTCAGAAGCAGTTTTGCCTTACTGCTAAGAAAGATTAGACCTAATAGGATTTGGGATGCTTGTTCTCTCTGTTACAAAAGCAAACCATATTGATTTACTGAGGAAGAAGATGGAACTCTTCCTCTCATGTCACATGCTTTCCCTTATTTTGATTTTTTACTTCTGTGGGATAAATCCAGCAACTTCGGATTGTGTCACCGGATGCTCCTGTTTCAACGATACATTTGGAAGGTAAGAATATTTGACAAAAGTATAATATTGAATAACTTCAATGGAGAAATTCAGCCAAGGTTTGCCATGAAATGAATATATTAATAAATATCCAGACTGACAGCCCATCCAGATGTCAATATAGAAGAGGGGAAACTTAGATATGATTGATAAGCAGATACCATTCTTTGGCTTTTAGTGGAAATGTTTGCCTGCCAACAGCCAGATTCAACACCCAGATGTATATTATTATATGCTTGAAATATATTTATGTGATTTATTCTTGTAATATTGAGAGATTTTGGATATTGTAGAATAACTTGGAAATGAAGAATAGCCAATACTACTGTTAAGGTTCTGGAGTGAGGGAGGGAAGTGAAAATCCACCAGGTTGTATGACACAACACAGAGTAAATTAAAAATGAACGCAAGCTACCCATCATAACATTGTTCCATTTTCTGATTTAATTTTTAGGAGTTTGTTTTGCGTATCAACATTTTTGAGAAAAATCCCAGAGGAGATCCCTCAAGATATCAAAAAAATCAGAATCGAAAATTCTTTGCTGACAGAATTGTTTCGCGGCACCTTCTCTAATGTTATCAGCTTGGAATACCTCTGGCTTAATTTTAATAACATCACAGTGATGGATCTAAAATGTCTTGAGCACCTGAAGGAGCTGAAGGAGCTGAGAATTCAGGGGAACCGGTTGCGTTCAGTACCATGGACAGCGTTCCGAGATACACCAGCTTTAGAAATCCTTGATCTGAAATGCAACAAGATTGATGTCCTACCAGAACATGCTTTACGTTACCTTTCCAGCTTGACCTACTTAGACTTATCTTGCAATGAGCTTACTGTCATCTCCAAAGAAGTGTTCTATAATTGGCCTGTCTACCAAAAACTTCAGCAGCTAGAGAAGAAAGCAGAGACCGCTTCTAGTACCGTCTTGTCTTTGCATGATAACCCATGGATTTGTGACTGCCGCCTGCGAGGATTTGTCCAGTTCATCAATTCTATAGGCCCACCCATGGTCCTCATAAATTCCTATTTAGTATGTGCAAATCCTAAATCTAGGGCAGGAAAATACTTCCATGAAGTGGAGCTGAACAGCTGCAGGAGACCTTCTGTGACATGTTCCAAACCAAATATTACGGTGTTTCTTGGAGAAAATTCAACATTGACTTGTTTGGTAAAAGCTAATCCTTCGCCAAAAATTTGGTGGAACTATCCATTAAAACACTTACGTGGGCTTAATGGTGAGTGATTCCAAGCTAAAATATTTAACATAAAATATTCTTATTTTATAACAACTGTGAATTTTGGCAAGTAATTTTTCTTCCTCTTCTTTGAAATTCTTCTAATTGATGATTGATCTCTTTACCAATTATGCTGGTTTATTTACCTTATTAATGGAAGAAAACCATTCGTTTTACTTCATTGGCAAACTGAGTTGCCAATGTCTATGGAGATTCTCAGTCATCCAGGTCATTGTTGCTTTTCAAGAGGCAACTGAACTTTTTTGTTTATTCTTTGAAGATGAATTGAAGAAGCTTCTTGGATGAGAAGCAAAACATCTTCAAAGAAAAACCAGAAAGTCCAATTGCCTCTTTAAAAAGCACCTTTGATTTGCCAATGCTTAAACACAAAACCTACTCAATACTGAACCATTTTCATACAAGTAAAAGTCACCCTAAGTCTGCTATTAAAATTAGGGCAGAAGTAGGTGATATTTTGTATCAGGATCTCTTCATTTTTATTTGTTTATTATTTATTAAACCAATTTATATAGCTGTCCAATTCACATATAGGTGATTACAAAAAGCTTATAGCATTTAAAAATCCAGCACATTAAAAAAAGAGAAAGAATCCTATCCCACCCTCTCAACACAACTCAACTGGATCAGCACCATGTTCATTTCTGAGGGACAGAGGCCCTGCAGACCAAACCAGGTTTTTAGGGCCTTTTGGAAAAGGAGCCGTATGGGGGCTCATTTGTACCATGGGATGAATTAAGTTCCATACAGAAGGAGCCACCCCCAAGAAGGGCCTTTTTCATTGTACATCCTTAATGGCTATTTTTGTGAGAAACGGGGCATGCAGAGAATTTGAGAGACCTGCAAAATGCCCCTGGTGCTGAGGGGAGGGGACAGAATTGAGCAAAAAATGCCCCATTTTTGCCAAAAAGGGGCATGCATAGCTTTAGGAGGCTTGTAGAGTGCTCCTGGGGGCTGTGGGGGCAAAAATGATTTTAAAAATGGCCCATTTTCACTCGTTTTAGCTCTGCCCAGCCCCCAGGAGCACTTTGAAGGCCTTCAAAACCCTCTGTACGTCCATTTTTGTGAAGGGGGTGGGGTTTCGGGAGGCCAAAATGCTGTATTATGTGTATAAGACGCACCCAGATTTTCACCCTCTTTTTTGGGTCCAAAAAATATGGTACATTTACAATACCAATAGCTGATTCTTGCAACGTGGTAGAAGTTACAGTTCAGCAGAGATCAGTTTTCAGTTCAGAGTTCAAAGCAGACAGACAAGTTTAAACTAGTCTACTTCTCAGAGCAGCAAACTCCGAGCTTACAGACTAGTTTCAGTTCTCAGCTACACCAAGCCCAGATTCCAAGCTTAAGTTTCTGTTTACAAAACAGCCCTCATTGGTTGACCCAGTTGCTATGCCTATTCATTGGCTCATCTATTACAATCTATGAATATTCATACACTGACACTCCTTCCTTCATAACTGGAACAGACATATCAATTGTTTTAATATTCTTCAGATTACCTCTATTTGAAGACCCACACTCACAGTTCCCTTCAAATACCTGAGAATCCTTTTTACTGTGATACATCCTTTGCAATGAAACAACGATTATCCACAAATGCTAATAGTTGGCAAGCCCCACCTTGTAACTTTCCAGTGTATATGCATCAGCCTTGCAACTCCTGAACCTTCAATGCATTATCTAAACATACATATATATTCCAATTCCTGGCTGACTGCTTCATAAATGGGCATAAATGGCCTTGTTCAATTTATACATCGTGTTGGGCCTTTTACTTTCATATCCTGGTGCTTGAGTCATGTAAATTTCTTCCTCTAATTCAGCATTGAGGAATGCAGTGGTCATATCAAAATGCCAAATTGTATGGCACATGTGCCACTGCCAATGCTAGTGCCAGCCTTATGCTTTCACACTTTACAGTTGGCGCAAATACCTCATCATAGTGCACATTTTTCATCTGTGAAAAACCTTGTGCTGCTAACCTTGCTTTGTATTATATCTTATTATTGGGTAGTACTTTCTTTTTGTACACCCATTTACATCCTACAGCTTTGCTTCCCTGTGGCAAAGTCAAAGACATAGGACAAAACACATTATGTTCACCCGTGTATTTCATTTTCTTGTCCATGGCTTCTTTCTACTTCACTTGTTCAATTTTAGGTCAGTGAGGATCAGGAAGTCAGCAAGTCATGAGCCAGGTCAGTAAAGATAGTAGGTTGCATGGTGACCACGGTATATGTAGGGCTCTCAGAGATGGGACAATCGGCAAGCCAGCGATTCAGTGAGTAGCTGGCAGGTAGGCAGGCAGGGCAAGCATGGTGCGGACGGGTGGAGTGAGAGCGAGCAGAGACAGGACCACACCAGTTTGGGGGCATGACCAGGCCAATGGTATGGAAAGATAAGGGCGATTTCTGCTACCTACATGCCTATACCGGTCTGTACTGGGAGCAACCCATCTCTGTGCATGTACCAAGTCTAGAGATCTTGCTGTCTGTCTTGTGCTATCTTTCTTACTGGGAATGCTTTGGGCTTTGATGATTTACAAATGGCACAGTTGAAATATGCCTTACAGTCCTTTAATTTTAATCCTTCTGCAACTTGTTCCATCTTTTGCAAAACTCTGAAGCTGAGATGGCCAAGCTTCCTGTACAAGAAATAAATGCATGAATCATGTGGTGCCTCATTTCCAAATGTTTGTTCACATTGAACCTTTTACCCTTGCAACACTTAAAGATTATCCTCTTTCATGCCCTGTGCACATGCATTCCCATTTCTCTTTATGAGACACCTCCCATTTGCAAATGTGGTCTCAAATCCTTGCTTGTCTAAACTAGAGATTATGCTTCATTTCAGGAACACATAATACATCATTAAACCCCTTTTCCAGATATGGAATTTACACACTGCCTCTTCCAATGACCTTAGCCTTCTGCCCATTTGTGAAGGCTACTGCATCTCCAGCAGCTGGATTCATTCTGTAAAACAATTTAGAATTGTTAACAATTGTTTGACTTGTGCCACAGCACTGTTTATTAACAATTTGTGTCTGCTATTGCAATAGCTGACTTTTGCCACAGCAACCTGTCCATCAGTTAATTGTCTTCCTTGCAAACAGTCTTTTGTCTTTGTCTTGTTTTGTCCTTGAAAATAGTTTTTCCTTTGCAAACAGTTCTTCTTTAAATGTGTTTGTAACTACAAATGAAGTACTGGCTCTATTGCTGGGCTGATTTTTCTTCATAGAAAATCTTTGCTGGATTGTAATCTGATCTCTTCTATTATCAGGGTCTCTGCAGATAGCCAGTCTGTGGAATTTTCCATTGCTCTTCTCTTTCTGCTCCTTGGGCCCCCACCTCAGGGTTATCTCGTCATGGTTTTTCCTAAAATGGTGCTTGTTCTCCTCAGTAACATAGAAAATTACATTGCTTGTTTCCACTCTCTTTCTGTCTTTCTTTCTCTAGTTTCTACTGCTCACATGAGTGAAGAGTCTTTCAAATCAGAACTGGTGATTCCTTCAGCCCATCTTTTGGACGAGGGGAATTATACATGTACAGCTGCCAACTTCCTTGGCAACGCCTCGGCTATCACAATGCTGGACATTCTGGCTCCTCAACTAGCAACATCCTCTTATTCTTCCTCCATCATAGATGACAAGGCCTACATCGATGTGCATATTGCCAAGCAGACAGTCTATGGGATTACTCTGGAATGGTATACCGTATCTAAAAATCCAGAGGAAACCTGGTATACCCTCTATTTTGGCAAATACGATGAGGCTAAGAAAGACATGGTTTACATTGGGCCTGGGATCAACATGTACTCCATTAATAATTTGCTCCCTGCTACCAAGTACGAAGTGTGCATAGGTCTGAGGAAGCAGGTGCCCCCAAAGAGCCAGTGTATTGTGTTTGTGACAGGAAGTGATATCAGTGAATTGGAACAGAGAGGGCAGATGATCCATATCATTGTTGTTATATGTGCCATGGTGTTGGTGGTCCCTGCTGGGATGTACCTTTGCACCTCGGAGGCCAGGTGCAGCTGCAAAGAGAAATGCACCAGCTGCTGTATCAAGAAATGGAGCACAAACATCAAAGATGTGCCTACAAAGAGCAAATTTGATAGTTTGCCAGGAGGCAGTGAAGAAGGACTGTGTCGCCAAGACTCCAGTGATGACCAGACAGAACAGAAGGAAATCAAGGAGAAGGAGGAGAAACCAAAGAAGCAGAAGGCAGAGGGTCAAAACAGTGCTGATCTCTATTAGCTATTATCCATCCAGGAGGAGATGCGGAAGCCAGACGAATCAGTAGATAGATAGTTAGATTGACTGGTGGATCAATTTAACTTCTGTGCCTCCTCAATCAGGAAGCATCAGGAGAAGGTGAAGCAGGAGGAGGAAGAGGAGGAGGAGGAGGAGGAGGAGGAGAAGGAAAAAGAGGAGGAGAAAGAGAAGGAAGAAGGGAAGGAAGAAGAAGAGAAGGAGGAAGAGGAGATCCAGGAGGTGGAGGAGGAGGAGAAGAAGAAGAGAAGAGGGGGAGGAGGAACATTCCAGATTTAACAATTGTTTATAACAAAGACAAAAAAATTGGATAGTGGAAGTGAACACTACCTGGAGACAGTAGAATAGAAAGTCACAAAATACAAAGACCCACAAATAGAAGTAGAATGATTGTGGCAAAAGCGATCAAAGATAGCACCAACAGTGATGGTGTCTTGCGTGCAATCCCAGTCCATCAGGAGCACCACTTAAACACTGTTGACCAAATCACCATCCATCAATTACAAAAGGTGGCTTCACTTGGAACAGCTTATATCCTCTGATGATATCTTTAACACCATCAAACAAGAACATCTTGCCTGTCCCAGATCCCTGGGAAGGACTCAATAGGTGGGTAAGAATACCACATCCCATAGAAATCCTGTCTGCTGTATCTGTCTGATGAGATGACCACCCATAACAATAATATCCAAGTACACATTTGGGAAGAACCAAACAAAGTCCATGAACAATCATAAAACGTGAAACCATTGTCGGGCCAGTTGGAATAGCCAAGTTTTGAAAGAATTGAGAGACTGAAGGTTGTATGAATTTACAAGAGATGACTCAGTTTTGTAGTTGAAGTCAAAGAGGGAGGCTTAGTTTCCAGGTCCCAAAATATGGTGAGGCCTGGAAGGAGCAGATGAGACCTAGATCAGCGAGTGAGAAAGACAATGGTACCATATTGACATACAATGACATATAAATTCCAAAAACTATAGAACTATAAAAAGAATGACTGTAATGTGGCATAGTTACTGATATATTGAACTAGGAATGAGAAGATCTACAACAGGCTCAAGTCAACTCTTTGGAGAGCAAGCTCACTTGTGACGACATTGTTTCTTAGCCAGACTTGTGTTACAGGATTGTTGCGGGGACTAAGTAAAATGTGATTCCTATATAAGCTACCTGAAACATCTGCAGAAAACCAGAATCTGAATGAAATCATAACAACAGCAATGAAAAATCCTGAACCAATCAAGGCTAGTAATAGATAAAGGAATAATAGTTTTCATTGCCCAACAAGAACATCTGATATTTTTGCCATGTGATTATAACAAGCAATTTATGAAGCAAGGAATCATAAATTGCATATGGACAATCACATGGTTGCAAACTGCTCTTTGGACTTTTAGAGACGTATGTTCACAGGCTGGATTACTAGATTAATAGGGAGGGTGGGAGGTTAATTATACTATTTATTTTTATTGTAACAATTTGTTTTATTGCATAAATTGCATTTGAAAATGCTCAGGAATATGACCAGAAATTGCTAATAACTACATTGGAACATCAAGAGAAAAAAAATGGTTCAATAACATTTTGAAAGATTGAAATCCTCTTTCTTAGAAAGAAAATGGCTCTGTGCACAAATTGCTCACAAATTCAGCAGAATGCAAGATCAAAGCCATAATGGATGGTATAAGGAGTTGTTCTCTTGAAAGGTATATTGTGCTATTTGTTCTTTGCTTCGTTTATGCTTATCTACCTTGGATTTACTGCCCTAATAGAAATTTTGGGAGTTGATAACACATCTTCATCAGCATCAAAGGCCTTCATGGTGCAGTGTGGATCCATATTCACAGCTGCTCCATATGAAGTCGACTAATTAGATATTAAAGCTGTCTTCAAGATGGGAATATCATAGAGAACAGGTCAGTTGCATTGACTCATATTTGAAAATCATGGAGTTGGTGTGCCAAGTTCCTAGACAGACATTCTAGATATTCTGTGAATTTTTGTCCAATGAGAATGCTTTGTGAAGGCGCGATTTCTGCCTCCCTTGCTGCCATAACTCAGCTAGTATGATCCAGTGGAATGTCATAGATTTCCCGAACTGTTACATTTCCCCCTTGCAAATCAGGTTAATGTTTTAGCTACAGGATGTACCCTTACTTTAGCCATTCTAGCGACTTCACAAACAGCGTATGTATTTTGTAAATGAATGTATTAAACAGCAGAGGACATGAAGGTCACTTGTATAGGAAGCATCAAGCACAGGCAATCTTCTTTGTCATTGCAACATTTTGATGTTTAAAAACATGAAACTTGAGCCTAACCCTAAACCCTTTAGACATAGATCCCTACATGCCAAAAGAGATACACCAAACCAGGGGTGGGTTGCTAATCCCGTTCCAACCGGTTCGGTTGGAACGGGGCTGGCGGCATCCTCGTGCACGTGCGCAGTTCGCGCATGCGTCTTAGCGCCTGCGCGATGCTCCAGCTGCTCGCGGAGCCTCGCGCAGGCGCTGTATGTGCCATCCAGTTGCTCGCGGAGCCTCGCGCAGGCGTTGTAGGTGCCATGCGCCGTTCCTGGAGGTTACTTACTTCTGGGTTCGCCGACCAATCGGTTCGCGGGGACCACCGCGAACCGGTTGAAACCCACCCCTGCACCAAACCCTCTAAACAGAACACACTTGTAACTCACAAACTTCACAAACTTCCTAACAGAAAGGAAGCAGCAGGTGAAGCTAGGCAAAATCACATCAGATACCTGTACAATCAGCAAAGGAGCCCCCTAGGGCTGTGTGCTCTCTCTGCTTCTCTTCTCTCTCTATACCAATGATTGCATCTCAAATGATCCATCTCTTAAACTACTGAAGTTTGCAGATGATACAACAGTAATTGGTCTCATTCAAACAATGATGAAACCGCATACAGACGGGAGGTTGAACAACTAGGCTCGTGTGTGACTGGAAATAATCTGGAACTGAACACATTCAAAACCATAGAAATGGTGGTAGATGTTAGGAGAAACCCTCCTATACTACCACCTCTTACAATACTAGACAACATAGTATCAACAGTAGAGACCTTCAAAGTTCTAGGTTCTAACATAATCAAGATCTAAAATGGACAACTAACATCAAAAACATCATCAAAAAGCATAACAAAGAAAGTTCTTTCTGCACCAACTCAGCAAGCACAAACTGCTCAAGGAGCTGTTGATACAGTTCTATAGATGAATTATTGAGTGTCATCTGCACCCCCATACTGTCTGGTTTGGTTCTGCAACACAAGACAGACACAGACTTCAGAGGATAATTAGAACTGCAGAAAAAACAATTGCTACCAACCATTGAGGACCTGTACACTGCACAAGTCAAAAAGAGGGCAGTGAAAATATCTACAGAGACAACTAGACACAAGAACAGTTTTTTCCTGAATGCCATCACTCTGCTAAACAAATAATTCCCTCACCACTGTCAAACTATTTACTAAGTATGCATTACTATTACTATTAGTCTTCTCATCGTTCCATCATCATCCATCTCCTCCCACTTATGACTCCAGGACTGTAACTTTGTTGTTTATGTCCTTATGATTTATAATGATATTGATTGTTTCCTGATTGCTTATTGGTACCCTATGACTATCAACAAGTGTTGTACTTTATGATTCTTGATAGCAATAGCAATAGCAATAGCAGTTAGACTTATATACCGCTTCTCTAAGCGGTATATACAGCCCTCTCTAAGCGGTTTACAGAGTCAGCATATCGCCCCCACAGTCTGGGTCCTCATTTCACCCACCTTGGAAGGATGGAAGGCTGAGTCAACCTTGAGCCGGTGAGATTAGAACCGCTGAACTGCAGATAACAGTCAGCTGAAGTGGCCTGCAGTACTGCACCCTAACCACTGCGCCACCTCGGCTCATTGATGAATGTATTTTGTCTTTTTATGTACACTGAGAATATATGCACCAAAGACAAATTCCCTGTGTGTCCAATCATACTTGGCCAATAAAGAATGGTATTCTATTCTATCCTATTCCTATTCCTATTCCTATTCCTATTCCTATTCCTATTCCTATTCCTATTCCTATTCCTATTCCTATTCCTATTCCTATTCCAGAGGTGGGTTCCTACCAGTTTGCGTCTATTCGGTAGAACTGGTTCATAAAATCTACCGAACCGGTTAGAAGAGGTTTTACCAGTGGACTCAGAAAGTAGGCCACACCTACAGAAGAGGTTCCAATTTTTTTTGAAACCCACCACTGTCCTATTCTATTCTATTCTATTCTATTCTATTCTATTCTATTCTATTCTATTCTATTCTATTCTATTCTATTCTATTCTATTCTATTCTATTCTATACAGGAGGGCCTCTCTTCTCTAGATATTTCTTACCACAGAAGCTGTCTATTACCTCTGAGTTACCACTTCTCCCCTCCTGCCAGGATCAAAGAAGTTCTGCAAAGTTTGGCCAGCCAATTCATAATAATTTTGCTCCATATTAAAAAAAATGGAGGTAATTTCACAGATCCTTTGCATTACATCTATGTTAAGCTATGGGGGGGGGGCATTGGTCTTTCTACACAGAAAACCAGCTTTTTGGCCAAACCTAGGAAAAAATTAAGAGAAAAATACATTTCTATTGAATTACAAAAGAATCACAAATGTTTGTTTGTTTGTTTGTTTATTATATTTATATGCTGCCCTTTCCCCCCGAAGGGGACTCAGGGCGGCTCACAACTCAAACCAGGGAAGGGGGATACAGACAAAAAATTAAAAAACAACACATAACAATGCATAATTTAAAACACACAACAGTCATACCATTTGAGACGGGGACAACAGCTCTTTAGCCCCAGGCGTGTCGGAACAGCCAGGTTTTAAGGGCTGTGCGGAAGGCCTGGAGGGTGGTGAGGGTTCGAATCTCCATGGGGAGTTCATTCCAGAGGGTCGGAGCAGCCACAGAGAAGGCTCTCCTCCGGGTAGTCGCCAGTCGGCATTGACCACCGGATGGAATTCGGAGGAGGCCTAATCTGTGGAATCTAATCGGTCTAGTGGAGGTAATTGGCAGCAGGTGGTCTCTCAAGTACTCAAGTCCAATACCATGAAGGGCTTTATAAGCGACGACTAGTGCCTTGAAGCATATCTGGAGACCAATAGGCAGCCAGTGCAGCTCGCGGAGGATAGGTGTTACGTGGGTGAACCGAGGTGCACCCATGATCGCTCGCGCGGCTGCATTCTGGACAAGCTGAAGTCTCCGAATGCTCTTCAAGGGCTGCCCCATGTAGAGCACATTGCAGTAGTCTAGTCTAGAGGTCACAAGGGCACGAGTGACTGTTGTGAGGGCCTCCCGGTTCAGGTAGGGACGCAACTGGTGCACCAGGCGAACCTGGGCAAATGCCCCCCTGGTCACAGCCGACAAGTGGTGTTCAAAAGTCAGCTGTGGGTCCAGGAGGACTCCCAAATTGCGAACCCTGTCTGAGGGGCGTACTATTTGACCCCCCAGCCTGAGAGATGGCAGATCTCTGCCAATGAAAAGATGGCAGATCATGCTTTTTATTTCTAAGGTCCAGTCATTGTTTTTCTGAATAATAATTCTCCAAGTTCATTTCCAATCAAACTATGGAAATTCAAAAGAGAAAGAGATTAAAGCCATCCAAATACCAGCAAGAGTATGTTTAAAAATAGAATGCTTGTTTGAGTTTGAGACAACAGAAGCAATTTCTTTGCAGTCTTTTGGGTCTCTCCCCAAGATGCCTTTGTATACAATTCTTTGTATACAAATCTCTATATATACCTGACCTCCAGGCATAGTTCCTGGCTATACGGTATATCAAATGTCATCTTGAATTAAATCTGAAACATTTCATCCACTTATGTTGAAAAGAACAATACATAGAAATTGTGATTACTTTTGGGAGGAGTTTATATTCTTCCCCTGTGAATTGTCACTTTTCCAAGGCCACTCAACAAAAGTTCATACAAGGGATTTCAATGGTGTTCTTCTCGGTCCAACCTTCTTTTATTACAGGCCTCATTATATGCTACTTCCGAACTGTTATCTAGAGCAAGGCTTTCCAGACTTGGCAACTTGTGGATTTCAACCAGTGGACTTCAACTCCCAGAATTTTCTAGCCAGCATGAGGAATTCTGGGAGTTGAAGTCCACAAATCTTAAAATTGCCAAGTTTGGAGACCCCCTGTTCTAAATTATATGTTCTAAGCAACTCAGAGTCTTCTGTACTCCAACCAATGATCATCATCATCATCATCATCATCATCATCATCATCATCATCATCATCATCATCATCATCATCATCATGCTCTTACTGACATTTTTTCAATCTAACCTGAAGTTGCTAAAGGATTGTAAATTTAGAAATGCAACCTATTTGGACATTGCTAGATTGGGTAAAACTAAACTAATTTAATAGCTTCTTAATTATTGTCCTTTTTAAAGATGCCTGCTTCAACAAGTCATACATTTTCACATCCAGAGCATACGTGATAGCAGTAAGTCTTATTTAGCTGGAAAAAAAGCCAGCTAATTAAAAAAAAGTTCTATGGTTTTCTACGGTTGAAGTTGAAGCTTTGAGGACGTAGTTAGAGAATGGGGTGAAAAGAAAGAAAGTGACATGATAGGAGAGATACATTTGATTAGTTTTATTAACAAAATCACTGGGTGCTTACTTGATAAAGAAGAACACTTTACTCCATAAAAGAACAGTTATTTGGTGGAAAAAAGTGACAAAAAACTGGTTCCTCCTAAATATTTTAAAATTATTTCAACGCTCAGAATCATATTTCTTTTGAAATACTCTTATTTTGGGTTGGTAAAGATGTATTCAAACATAACCGGATTCCCTGAAAGGATTCCACCAGGCAGCTTTCTTGACAGGAATATTAAAATGATTTGTGATTGCTCTTTGATTTGTGGTGGGTTTGATTGATTTCCCAATTCCAGCTTACAGACCTGGGATTTTTTGATTTCCAAGTCCTAATCAAGCCAAACCTGTTTAGTTTTACAGCCCAGATTAAAATCATCCTGATGTTGCCTCCTGTGAAGACTGCTAACCCTTACTTGCCAGATTATGGGCTATTTTGGTTTTCTGCAAGTCATTGGGCAGAAGCTGATATGATACTACGTGAAATAGAACACCTTCAATCAATAACAGTCAAAGGATCTTCTCCTGAATCTGGAGTTAGTGATTAAATGATTAAGTTAACTGCTAAGTATATCTCCTTTTGGAGACTAGAGTTGAGTAGCAGAAGGTAGCAAGGAATGTGCCTGCTGAATAGTCACACTATCACAGTGACGTGCGGTGAGGGATACCGTTGGTGAGGCAAGAGTGCGGCAGTGGCGAGAAGCAACGTCCCCGCCGCTGTGTCCGACAGGCGTCTCTTGTTTATGATGGACATAAATGCGAGATGCCTGTCGGACACAGCGGTGGGGGTGTTGCTTCTCACCGCTGCCGCGCTCTGCCGCCTCGCCACCTGCCTCCTCCATCCCCGCTGACATTCTTGGGAGCAGGTAGGGTGGCTGGCTGGCTGGGAGGAGAAGAGCGGTTTGTCTTTGTGCCGGCTGGCTGGCCAGGCAGGGAGCAGGTCGGGTGGGGGTGAGTGGCTGACTGGCTGGGAGAAGAGCGGTGAGTCCCTCCCCAGCCAGCCACAAGGGCTCACCGCTCTCCTCCTCCTCCTCCTCGTCCTCCCCGCTCGGTGCTGGGCTGGCTGCTGAAGAAATGGCAGCTGGTGAAAGAAAAACCTCTCCAGAATCACCCTTGCACTTGCGCAGTCGCTCAAATGCAAGACATGATTCGCTTGTCCCAGATCAGGAGGCGGGAGAATCAGTGCCTCTTTTGCATATTAAATCTTTTGCTTTTTAACTCCGCCTTAACTTTTAAAAGGCGAAAAATTCCTTAAGCAAAAGAGGCCCCGAGTTCTCTTGCCTCCTCCTAGTTAACACTGAGAGCAGACACCAAGCCACTGTGACTTGAAATCTGGTAGCAACTATCCTGGCTTTAATTAATTTTAATTTTTTTTTAAAAACTCTTTCCTTTCTCTCAGGAGACTGGGGAGGCTCCGCCTCCCTTGCCTCTAGTGACTGCACATCCCTGCACTATCAATCACATCCGCAGAAGTTAAAACAAGGATAACTTTACTTGCGTTAACAAAAATAAAGTAGGATAAACATTCTCCAAAACAAGTGATAAGTAGTCTTGAATTATATGCACAGTCTATGATACAACACGTTGGTTTACAGATGCTCAACTCACAATTCATCATGTAGATAGGTAACTAACATACAGAATAGCCACCATCCAATATACAGTATTCAACTCCAAAAGCACGGAGAACATACAGGAACAACCAGGAACAACCAGCATTTAAAGTGACAGATACATCATTTCAATCATGGCATCCCTAACATTAACTCCTGAGTTAGTGATTAAATGACTGGAAGCGATGCCATTACACGTTTTAATTTCTCAAAAGCTTTTTGACAGTCCATTGTCCACTTTAAGGGTTGGTTTGCTTTTGGCTTTGTTGGGGAAGGCCCCGTTTTTAATAGTTCAGTCAATGGGAGGGCAATTTCGATAGAAGCTGGAATGAACTGCCGGTAGAAATTGCCAAATCCAAGAAATCTCTGTGTCAGGCCTGCAGCCGGTTTCTGTTAGGATCTTTGGCCTGCCACACTATCTCTTTTTCTTTACTATGCTGTTTCATTAGTGGGGAATTGGGAGGGGGAATAGTAAGGTGTAGAATGTGTTGTTTTCAAAATAAAAAATTCCTTTCTAGAAATCAAGGTCATTCTTTGCACTTCTGCACTTGACTGGAAGTGGATGGGTGGAAATGCCAGCATGGCAGAGGAAGATTGTACCATGTATTTTTTTATATTTTTATGCATCTTTCAACTGGGTGGGGAAACCCAGAATGCTTTCAGATTCAGGTTTTCACAGATGTGCCAACATGTCTCTCTTAATAAATCGGAATTTTGAGGAAAGCTCTGTCTTGGACTCTGATTTAATTTTGGATGATATTTGGAATGCTGACATTAATCCGAATCTCCTTTAAAATTACTTCATCAGCTATCCCAAGCTGGGAAGCTGTTAGGGGTACTGAATCCCAGTTATGACCCAACCCTGGGCAGTACAAAATTTCAGTGGAGGAAGAAAAGAAAGCAGCAGAGAAGGTCAAAGATGATGGATCACCTGTATATGTCAGGACCATCTATGTACTGTACCTTCTAAAGAGGTAGTCGAGGCTGCAGAAGCTAAAGAAAGGGAGCTTCAGCTGGGGGCCCAGCAAAAGGAACCAACCCCTAGAACTCCCTCACAGATGGAACTAGCCCTGCAAGATGAAGATTTATGACCTCTAAGGAATGCCTGCTAGAAGAAGAGAGGGGCACCAGGGAAACTCTGACACACAACTGGAAGATGGCCAGAAGATCTGATGAATGGAGATCCCAGCCACCCTCACACAATCATTCTCTGATGGACCTCCTAGACCAATTTGGATGGTTAAACATGAGTGGGATCAACCCCCTCCTTCCCTCAGGACCACCTAAGTGGAATCTGGCCCAGCCCACATTCTCCTTCCCTAGCAGAGAATCTGCTACACAGTGGAGTGGAGATATTGGCTCCTTCCACACAGTGACCAGTAAGTTAAACCAACCCCTTGCTGCTGGAGTAAAGCCAACATCAGTCACATCAGCACCCCTCTCTCCTGGAGTACAGGCAGGCCCTCCACAGAATTGGGGAAATCAATTCAGCCAGAAGAAAGGGGCCTAGGGCACATTCCCCTTTCCCCAGCTACCAATGGGTGGGCTGCAGCCTGTGAATCAAGCACCCCCAGGGTGGGCTTTCTTTCCGGGTCACAGATGGGCTCAATACCAATGGATGCCTGCCCCTCCTCAGCAGATGATGCCATTTCAGATAACTGCCCCTGGGCAGAGCCAGGGACTGGGACTGCCACTGGGTCCAGCCCCCGCCCCCAGCAATGCCTCAAAGGCTTTTGCCCAACCTCCATTGATGGGTATGGTTCAACAAGGGGGCTTACCACCCCAATCAGCTGGCCAACAGGCCACTCCAGTTCAACTACCAGTCCCCCTGGCTCCCACACCCCCACGGTTTCAGGCAATGTTTGATGGGATGCCAGAGAAGCTGGCTTACTTCCTGAATCGAGTCTGGGTGTATATTGATCAAGTTGGGGCACAATACCCGTCTGATAGAGAGTTGATTCAAGAAATAGCTGACAGGATGAATGAAGGGAGGGGGGCTGCACAATGGAAAGTGGAGCTTTATGAGGAGGAGGCTCCTGAGCTAGATGATGCAAGTGGGTTCATCCAACTGATGCGCATCCGATTTAGCGATGTGGCCCAACACGTGGACACAGAAGAGCAGATCCAGGGATTGTGACAGTCTGGTCGCCCCGTGAAGAAGTTAGTTTGGGAGTTCTGGAGAATAGTTGGAAGACTACGATACTGGCCAGAAAGATTCTTGGTCTACATGTTCAAAAATGCCTTAGATCCCAAACTGAGAGAAGATTGCGGCATAAGGGGGTTCCCAGAACGTATCCAAGATTGATACACCACTGCAATCATATTGGACCATGAGATTAACCCTCACCGGAAGTCTGCTGCTAGAACTCCTGCTAGGAAACCACTGAATGCAGATGCAGTGAGCTGAGAAGCCTCCACCCCCCCATCCCTTGGGGGCCCCAATAAAATGATACCGATGTGATCAGCTTGGCCACAGAGCATCAGAATGCCTGGCTCCAGCCCCTGTTCCTCAACTGCATCAACCACCCGTCACCACAATGAAAAAACCCCAAAAGCCACCAGAAAAAGAGTCATCTGGTACATCAGCCAATGGAGTCAGAGAGTCCTGCCATTGGGGAAGCCCCTGCCACTACAGAGGAGGAGGAAAAGGCCAAAGACGAGCCAATGGTGAGTGCACCCATCCACCCCTTTATGATAAAATTCATCTCCAAGTGCCAGAAACGGGGTGGAAGGGGAAGTTGGGGCAATTGTGGACACCAAATATATACACAGCATATATTTGGCACAGCAGGAGCTTTGACGATGCCAAGCACTTGGATTGTCAGTGAAGTCAGTGGAGCCTTTCACTGGTGCCACTTTCTTCTTCTTCTTCTTCAACCTGCAACAAAATTGTATGGAAAAACATATTTTCTTCTTCTTCTCAGATATACAGATTTTAACTGCATGGCTTAGTAAGACCACATTTGGAATGTTGCATCCAGTTTTGGTCAGCACAATATAAGAAAGTTGTTGAGACTCTGGAAAGAGTGCAGAGAAGAATGAAGGGTGGGCTGAAGGCTAAAAACATATGGAGAACAATTGCAGGAACTGGGCATGGCTAGTCTAGTGAAGAGAAGGACCAGGGGAGACATGATAGCAGTCTTTCAATATCTCAGGGGCTTCCACAAAGAAGAGAGGGGGAGGAGTCAACTATTCTCCAAAGCACCTGAAGAAACAACAGATGGAAATTAATCAAGGAGAGAAGCAAACTGAAACTAAGGAGAAATTTTCTGACAGTTACAACAATTAATCAGTGAAACAACTTGTCTCCAGAAGTTGTGAATATTCCAACACTGGAAGTTTTAAAGAAGAGATTGGACAACCATTTGTCTGAAATGGTGTAGGGTGTCTTGCCTGAGCAGAGGATAGGACTAGAAGACCTCCAAGGTCCCTTCCAACTCTGTATTTAAGACTCCACTCTAAGTCAACCACTTCTACTAATGCTTTTCCAACAGAACTGCCCCATTTGTAGTGGTTTAGCATTAGAGAACCTTTTGAGCCCTTTCTGTAAAATACCTTAAATTTCTACTTCCAGGCCCAATTAATAAAATAAATTGAATAATTCCCTAAGTAGGATTTTAATAAAAACTATTCATAGCTGGTTTTCTGACACAGACATTTGTGGGTGGGAAGTTGGAACGACTACTGTTCTTTCAATGGGTTGGGCTATAATCTCCCTTTTGCTGATATGTACGGGGAAGAAGCATTTTTTTTTTTAAAGAAAGACAAAGAATTTGGTTTTGCAAACACTTTATGTCACTTGTTTGGAGCAACACTATGGATAGAAACAAGTCTGCACTGAAATGTTTGGAGTACATCAGCCAAAACAGAATTTTCTTTGGCAATAATCTGTGATCCACCCAGAGTCACTTTCTTGGGGTGGGCATATAAATTTAATCCATAAATAACATTGTTTATGAACAAGTAGCTAAGGACTCTGCTGAAAATGTATACTACCTCTACCAATGAATAACAAGTCCCTGTCTCTCCCCAGGGAGTAACAGTGGAGAGAGGGGGGGGGGAAGAGAGGGGAGAGAGGGAAGGAGAAGGGAGGGGGGAGAGAGGGATCGAGGGAGAGAGGGGGAGGGGGAGAGAGGGGGAGAAAGAGGGAGGGAGAGAGAGGGAGGGAGGAGGGAGGGAGATCAATCTAAGGAAGTTCACTTAGGATGGCAGATAAATCATCTGCTAAATCCACTTTAGTAGAACCTGCAACACCAGCCGCCATTTATGGAAATACTGCCATTTCTCTAGGATTATAGACCCATCTCTTTGGCAGGTTATCTTTTCTTGCACTGAAATGACAGTCTTGCTTTGAAATGGAGGTTTTTTTCTCATCTGGTCACCTCCCGATGAACTCTAGTCCTCCTGTCCCTTTAATGTGAGCAGATACAGATGGTCTAGAATACAGTGGTGTGGTTGTTTCAATGGTGGAGATGCCTTGTGATGAGACACTACCGCTCTGGGATTTGTTCTGTTTACTGTTTAGTTTTCTGGTGCAGTTCATAGTATAAAGTCCTTTGTGGCATAAAGCCTTGTTTTAATTTGAGGGATCATCTCTCTCCAAATATCCCTGCCCATCTGGTGAGATCGGACACATCTCACATGAGCATGTTTTGGGTCCCAATAATGAAACAGGTGCATCTTGTCAGACCCAGGATGAAGGCCTCAGTTGGGATCCCTGCTTTCTCCTTCCAGAGGTCTGGATGGTTCTCACCCTGAGGATGTTCAGGAAGTTCCAAGAGAAGAGAATATAGTTTCAGCTGTGGAGCCTTTGTGTTGTCTGAGCTTGTTTGCTTGCTTTAGATTATATTGTTTAGGACTTTGTTTTCAACCAAGAAACAATGGTTTTCAACCAAGAAACAATCAAGAACCTACCAAGGATGCCCCAAAGCAATTAGGCAATTAGACTTTCTGGTTTTTCTTTGAAGATGAGCTGAAGAAGCTTCTTGGATGAGAAACAAAACATCTTCAAAGAAAAACCAGAAAGTCCACTTGCCTCTTGAAAAGTCACCTTTGGAACAACCAGTGGTGGGATTCAAATAATTTAACAACCGGTTCTCTGCCCTAATGATTTCTTCCAACACTAGTCCATCAAACTGCTCAGAAAGTTAACAACCGGTTTTCCCAAAGTGGTGCGAACTAGCTGAAGCCCACCACTGGGAACAACCATGACCTGGATGATTCAGAATCTCCATAGAAACCTACCAGGAAGTTATGAAAGACCTGGCTATTGTCCAAGACTTTGGGGCAGATTGAAGGTTGCATCTGGATGGATTTATTTTTAATCTTTGGGCTGCTTATGGTTTCTTGTATGTTTTCTTTCTTTCCATTTTACTTTTGAACCATAAGCTGCCCAAAGCCATTAGGGGTCAGGTGGCTTCTGAGCTGTATAAATCATCACCATCTTCATCTTCTTCACCATTTCTGTAAACACCACCATCTCCTGCTCTTCAAATCATCATCACATCCTATTCCATTTTATATGGTCCATGATGATGTATCTCGTGGCTTTTATTCTGGCTCTATCACTGCTTCTCACTTTCTGTAGTGGTTCCTCACCTTCTACATTCAAAACTTATCTTAGAGAACTTGGGGGAAAGCAGATCACCCCAGAGCTGCTTTTTCCAAAAGGCAACTGGACTTGGTTTTTCCCCCTTTAAAAACCTTTTTGCTTTTCATCCAAGAAGCTTCTTCTGCAAATGTTTTCAAAGAAAAAAATCAAGGAAGTCCAGTTGCCTTTTGGAAAAAACACCTATGGAAGAAGCATAACAATTGAGAATCTATACAGATGTTCACACTTTACTATGTGGTAAATTAAACACACAAACAAACCCACACACCTTTGATGTAGTCATTAGGCTAGAAACTTGGAAATCATGACTTGTTGTAGCTCTGTTTTAGGCATAAAGCTAAGTCAGGTGACCTTGGGCCAGTCATTTTCCCTCAGACCTAGGAAGTAGGCAATGGGGAATCACTTCTGAAAAACCTTGTCAAGAAAACTTCAGGGACTTTTCCAGGCAGTCTCTGAGAATTGTGTGAACAGAAAAAATAAATGTATGGTGTATGCAAGTATATTTCTTGACATGCACATAATTATGGATAGTGCCAAATCATGCCCCAATCTGACTGGGTCAGGCCAATCACACAAAGGGACTCAGGAGTCACCAAATTTCAGAGGAAGTCAACTAGCATGCAAGACATTCTTAAGATGAAATTAGTTTTTATGCATCTTTAAAATTGATTTTTTTACATCACTGGAAAATCCTAAACACGATTGGCCAGAATCTGCATACATTTCTCTGGGTGCAGCAAAAAAAAAAAACTTTTTTTATTGGATAATTTGGATTGAAAAAGGTAACAAGTCTGCATGAGACACTATCACAACGTTAAAAAGGAGAAACAATTGCAAAGCAAAAAGGATAAGGCATGGCATGCAATCCAATAAGATCAAAGTGAAACATCACCAGGGCTTAGAGCTTCCAGGTCAGTGGGAAAACAGTACAGAATACAAAGTAACAGGTCACACCATGGTCTTGGAATAATACACAAAGTTGTATGTCCCACACCACTTTGTGTTAAATGTGAGGCTGGCTGATCACTGAATTTCTCATCTCCAATCTCTGCTTGAGCTCAGATACCAGAGCTGTGTCAGCTGCGTGGAGAGCTCCCTTTTTCCTTGCCTGCTTATTTAAGAACTTAGGGCTCAGGGATCCTGAAACTGTGGACAATTTCCAGGTGGGTTCCTGGATCTTGAAGAGAGAGGCTTGCGATGGGATTGGCACGGAGGGTGGTGGGGGCGGCAGAGACGGAATCTGCGAACTGTTATTGCTGTTCTCATTCTGCAAGCTGATGTTGTCTTCATTGACTGTAAATTTCTCTGCCGCATGGCTAGAGGACTTCTTGAAGCTCAACCACT
The DNA here is from genome assembly GCF_051295495.1 of Thamnophis sirtalis. Lineage (NCBI taxonomy): Eukaryota > Metazoa > Chordata > Lepidosauria > Squamata > Natricidae > Thamnophis > Thamnophis sirtalis. Next base: position 15,649,850 of record NW_028261395.1, read on the forward strand.
GCATCCTAAAGGTACGAGGTTGATAATTCGGCCTCTTTTTGATGATCCGTCGTGCTGGCATGATCCTGGGGGACCTTTTATTGCGCCAGAACATGGCAGTGGAGATGAAAAGGATGACCATCACCATGATCCCAATCAGGCCTGCCAGGACTCCTATGGCCTTCATTGGGTTGTCTTTGGTCTTCATCAGAAAGGCAGCCATTGGGCCTGTGTGAAGAGTCTGCAAAAAAGCACAAAGGGAAGAAATGACATCCTCCAGACCAGGATGGAGATTCCACTTTCATTGGTCCTAAACATCTGACAACTAGAATGGACCAACAATCAAAACCAGGAGTGTCAAACTGGTGGCCCGCGGGCTGAATGTCTCATGACCCACATCCACCCCAGCTCTGTGAAGGGAAGAATGTTGTAATATGTTATGTGGCAAAGTGACGTGGCGAGTTTGACAGCTATGATCTAAACCATTTTGATTTTTGACAGTCAGATTTAAAGATTTAAAAGCCTGTCAGAAGAATTAATTTGGGTTTCCAACTTGAGCTGGAAAAACTAAAAATGAAATCCAGACAGCTGTGAGGAAAGGTGAAATATTCCTTCCCTAAAGCCAAGAGTTTGCCTTTAGGGGCAGCTGCAAAGATCATGAGGATGGAGACATCATTTCATAGGGGAGCTTGTCCTGCATGTGGAAGTGATAGAAAACTTCCCACAAGCCCACAGAGAATCCTGACAGCATTAGAGTAGCAATTATACAATGAAGCAATTCATCCAGGATGCAATTGTAGCGCTCTGTTCTTTGCCATGCAATGCTGGTAGGTTTTGTTAATTGCAAATGGAAATATTCCAGGGAAATTCTTGAAAGGGGTGACCACCTGGCCACTTATGGTACTCTGCACATTAGCCTAAAGAAGCTGGAATTTTGAGGGGCAGGGGAATGATATTCCACAAAAATGGTTCAATATCAATCCATTATATTTCCTTGGACTCTTGGTGGAATTCCATCACAAACCAGGCTCAAAGTGAGATAATTTTATATCTAGAAGGTACTCATCCTCTCAAAAGTTTTAAATCTCCAGAAAACAAAATAATGTTTTAAAAGCAACAGTGAAGAGGATTTGCTAAGCACATTGCTGAATTTTCTGTATCAATTATACTTAGAGAGTCTCAAATCAATTTTCAGTGGCTGAAATTGAGCATGTTCTGTTTTCCTAGCAGTCTTTTATAGATCCTGACAAATCTAAAACAATGCACCTTCACACTGAGATAATCCATTTTAGTTGAAGAGGCAGAGCTTTTTCCTATGGCAAACACCCAAGTCAAGTAATAGGCACTACAGTCTCTCAAGATATTGTATTAAACACAAATGAATGAACTGTTTGTTTAGCAATTTAACACAGACAGTGTTGTGGTGCTCTCTGAATCATTTCCTGGATTTGGCTCTCAGGATGTAGCCTGGAGGCTTTCAGTCTTTTCCTGTAGATGGCAGCAGAGATCATCACGATTTGAGAAACGGTAGAAAGGAAGTCATTCATGCAGATTGCACACGCTCCCTCCACAGACATTTCTACAGGTCTAAAATTTAGATTTTATGCTTCATTTGGTTTGAGAGCAAAACACAGGTAGTCCTCAATTTATGACCACAACTGAGCCCCAAATTTCTGTTACTAAATAAAACATTTGCCCCATTTTATGACTTTTCTTGTCTCAGTTGTTAAGTGAATCACTGCAATTGTTAAGTTATAACCAGGTTGTTAAGTGAATCTGGCTTCCCCATTGACTTTGCTGGTCAGAAGGTTGCAAAAGGGGATCACATGACCCTTTTGCAATCATCATAAATAAGAGTCAATTGCCAAGCGTCCAAATCTTGACCATGTGACCATTGGGATGCTGCAATGGTTGTAAGTGTCAAAAATGGTCATTTTTTTCAGTGCTGCTGTAACTTCAAATGGTCACTAAACTAATTGTTGTAAGTTGAGGATTACCTGTAAGATGGTTCAGTGTATAAAGTCTGGGCATATTCACAAATGGGATAAAGTCTCACCATAGAAATAAGGATATAAACAAGAGAAAATAAATCCTTATCAGCAATAGTGGAGATAAAGGTTGAAGGTTCCCAGCCCCAGAAATGGCCCAAATAGGAATAAGAAAATCCCTTAGACTTATCACAAAGCCATTTCACAGGGCTTTGCAGCCCCCACTAAGCAGTTTTCAGAGACATTGCCCCCAACAATCTGGGTCCTCGTTTTACTGACCTCAGAAGGATGGAAGGCTGAGTCAACCCTTGAGCCAGTCAGCATCATCAAAAAAAAAAGAAAGGGGAAAAAAAACAGACCCAGGAAACTACAGACCAATCAGCCTAACATCAATACCAGGGAAGATACTGGAAAAGTTAATAAAAAAATAGATCTGCCAACATCTAGAAACAAGTAAAGTAATAACTAGCAGCCAGCATGGGTGTGAAGTTCCCAAAAGATGCCCTAATTAATTTACGAGACTCGAGACAAAGAAACATACCTGTGTCTCCCCTCCCCTCAGTCTGTGTCATAAATCATATCCACTAACGAGGTTCTGCAGCAGGCTGTGAACTTTTGCACTTCACACATTTGCTGTAGAAATCTGAGATCTGACCCTGGTCGAAGGTATGCATGGAATTCTCCCTCCCTTTTCCATGTCAACTTGATAATAGTCATGGAAACATTTTATAAGTTGACCATAGGCTCCCCTCACTTCCTGAAAATGACCTGTGTGAAAACAATTTTTTTTGAGTGCAGGTATATAATTTAGGGATGCATCCCTCCCCCAGGCTTGCCTGGATTTTCTGCATGGAATTTTGCTATAAGGTGATCAGCCTGGATATTTCTACTTTTTACCCAAGTGCTAAGGGGTAGCACTTCCACTTGAATAAGTATTGGAGTCTCCTGTGCCACCTTGAATCAAGGACTCATTGAACCTCATAATGGTTTGGCCCCCTATGACCACAGGCCTGGGGGCTCCTGGGGTAGTGGTCTCAGAGTGGATCCGATCACAAGTTTTAAGAGGCTACTATGGAATGCCAGGTGTATCTTCCCCAGCAATCAAGGCAGTTTCAATTGCACTGTGACTGGGTTGATGATCTTTGCTATGGTGAATGGTCCCATAAACTTTGGCCCAAGTTTCTTGCTAGGCAGTTTTAATCTCAAATATTTTGTGGAGAGGTAAACCTTCTCACCCACCTGGAATGGCCATTGCGGAGCCTGGTGTTTATCTGCCTGTTTCTTGTAGGTTTGTGCCACTTTAGCTAGCACTTTTTTGACATTTTCCTAGGTTGATTTCAGCATCGACATCCAATCAGTCAACTGAGGAGGAGGGATCCCTTGGATACTCAGGCATTGGGACAAAGTCCATGCCACTCACTAATACTGTGAACAGCATTATTTTATGTGACTTCAGCAAAAGATAAGAGGTCTGCCCAATTGGATTGCTGATAGTTCAAGTAGAGCTCAGGTACTGCTCTACCATAGCGTTCAGTCTCTCTGCTGCCCCATTGGTGCTCGGATGAAAATCTGAGCTAAGACCCTGGGATGACCCAATGGCCCGCAGGAACTCCCTCCAGAACTTAGCTGTGAACTGGACCCCTCTGTCTGAGATAATTCTTTGAGGTACTCCATGAAAGCAATAGATGTGCTTCATGAACAGTTTGGCCAGCTTGTGAGTTGAGGGTAGTCCGCTGCAGGGTAGGAAGTGTGCCTGTTTGGAGAACAGGTCTACTACAGCCCAAATCACCATGTTTCCCCAACTTTTCGGCAACTCTACTATAAAGTCCATTGCAATCTCCTCCCAAGGCCTTGTTGGTTCTGCTACTGGTTGCAGCAGTCCGGGGGATGGGTGGGTTCCTGGTCATCGTTTCATTGTGGCACAGATGGTGCAACTTTTCACATAACTATCCACATCTTTCTTTATGCCAGGCCACCAGAACTGCCTTTGGGCTAAGTGTAAAGTCTTTAGGAACCCAAAGTGGCCTGCTGGTTTGGCATCGTAGCTTTTCTGGAGAGTTAGGGTGTGTAGGGATAACAGGACATAGAGTTTCATCCCCTTCCATGTGAGGTCATCTCTTTTTGTCAAGTTGCGTTAGTTGTTTTGGAACCAGGGGTCTGCTAGCAGTTTGGTTTTGAGTTTTGTGGTTAGGTTGTTTGTGGTTTGGTCTTGCCGATCACGTCATTGCCACCTGGTGGTCACTTGGGCAGCTATTTGAGTAGAGGGAATAACGCTGTCCACCACCTGCTCCTGTTTGCATTTGTACTGGGGCATGCGGGAGGGGGTGTCAGCTAGAAAGTTCCTCCCCTCTGGGATGTGCTTTAAAATAAAATTGAAATGGTTGAAGTATTGAGCCCATCGGACTTGTTTGGGTTAGCGCCTCTAGATTTTTGTGGTCGGTCCAGACTTCGAACGGTTTCTGGCTCCCTTCCAACAGGTGTCTCCAGGTTAGCAGTGCCCATCTCACTGCAAAAGCCTCTTTTTCTCATGTGGCCCATTGTCTCTCTGTGTCTGTGAGCTTGCAGGTGGGGGAGGTACAGGGTTGTAAGTTTCCTTGGTTGTTTCTTTGGAGTAGTTCCACTCCCACTGCCATATCGCTGGCATCTGCCTGGATCATGAAGGATTGCTCGGGGTCGGGATGCTTCAGTACCGTCTCCTTTGCAAACATTTCTTTTAGTGTTTCAAATGCCTCTTGGCAGATTAGGTCCCACTATAGAGGTTGTCCCAGGCTAGGTTTCATTCCTGGGCTCCCTGTTTTCAGGAGGTCTGTCAGGAGTTTGGCAATCTTCACAAAGGAAGGAATGAATTGCCTATAAAAGTTTGTGAACCCTAGGAAGTTTTGTAGCTGTCTGCAGGTGCGAGGGGGTTGCCAGCCTAAGATGGCTTGTACTTTGTCTGGGTCCATCTCTATTCCCTCATTTGACACTCTGTAACCCAGGCAGTCTAATTGTGCATGGTGGAATTCATATTTTGATACCTTGACGTACAGGTTGGCTTCCAGAAGTTTTTCCAGTACTTGGTGAACAAGGGGTATGTGGTCGTTCATGGTCTCGGTGTAGATAAGAAAGTCATTCAGGTAGACAAGGACCCCCTTGTAGAGGTGCTCATGCAGCACCTCGTCTATTAGCTGCATGAATATTGCTGGGGGGCCCTGCAGTCCAAAAGGCGCTTTGAATTGAAAGTTCCCTAGGGAGCAGTTGAATGCTGTTTTACACTCATCTCCCTCTCTGATACGGTAGTATGCTTCTCTGAGGTCTAGTTTGGTGAAGACTTTTCCCTTGGCTAGATGAGATAGCATGTCCTTCATGAGGGGGAGTAGGTATAGGTTGTGTATGCATACCCATTTATCCCTTGAAGGTCCACCCATAATTTCATAGTTCAATCTTTTTTCTCTTGAAGAGGACTGGCTTGGCTGGCTCAATGAACCCCCTTGATAGGTTTTTGTCTATGTATTTGTGCATCTCTTGCATTTCCCAGGGCATCATGGTGTACAGTTTGGGCTTGGGTAGTTTTGCCCCGGGGATGATTTTGATGGCACAGTCTGCCTCACAGTGGGGAAGCAGAATATCGCACTCAGTCTCACTGAATACTTCTGCGAGGTCCTGATATTCCCTCAGAATCTGTTCAGTCTTTGGGGTTTTGTCGGATATGGTTGCCAGTTGTTCTGGTGGGCTCTTTTGGGGGGTTTCCTGTGTGGGTAGTATTTCTGCTTGCTGGCATGGGAGGGGTTGTGGGCCCCTTGCTATCCTAAGTCTGTGGGTACTCCCTTGCCACCAGATGGTCGGTCCCCACTTGTCTAGCCATGAAAGTCCCAGTACGACTGCGTCTGTCATTTTGGGGGCTATTATGAATTGAATTACTTCCCAGTGATCCGCTAGCTCTAACATCACTGGTTCAGTCAGGTGGGTGGCATAGGCTCCTCCCATTAGGGACCCGTTGACCTGTTTGAACTAAATCAGGTGGGCCAGTCTTTTTGTTCTGATCCCCAGTTTCAGGACCGTGGTTAGGTTGATCAAGCAGCTAGTGCAGCCTGAGTATATTAAGGCTTGAAAATCCTCCTGGTTTCCTGTTTTTGGGGCTGTGAGGCGTATTGGGAAAAGGAAAGGCTGAATTGGTTCACTCACCATTGGGTTATTTTGTCCCTCATAGGTCATTGTTGCCTGGGATTCCACCCCTTTTGCCTGAGGAGGAAGGGGCCTCTGCAGCCTAAAGGGCTTTCTGGGATGTGTTGGTGACCCGTTTGGGGCCTCGTTCTGGTCGTGCCCTGGGTGGTGGGTCTGGCCTTGGTTTTGGGGTTGGGGTTGAGCACACAGATGCCATATGGCCCATCCCCTCCCATCTGTAGCATCTCAGTGGACTTCGAGGGAGGCCTGGTCTCAGGGCCTGCTGTGATGCTATGGTTCCCTGTCAGCTGGGTGGTTTCAGGTCAGGTTGACCTCTCTCTTTCATGTCCGGTTGCTTTCTCATGTTGTTGGCATGCAGCTCATTGTCGACTTTTGTTGCTTCTTGGAACCCTTCAGAGAGTCAATTTGGGATGTTGCGGTATTTGGTTACATGGGCAATTTGCTTGCCAAGGCTTATTCTGAAAAAAATGCACCAGCAGCCACTCTGATAAAGGGGGTAGCCTTCCAATGACCTTCCTAAATTCATCTATGTGCTCTTTGATGGGGCAGCCCCTCTGCTTTAGGTTGCTGAGTTCTTCTTCCACATATGGGTCCTCCTCCACTTCCTCAAATCTGGCCTCTAGCAGTGGCAAGAAGTCATCTATGTCTTGCAGTTGGGGGGCTCTCCTCCTTCTATTGGGTGGAGGAGGGGGGCTGCGCTCCAATCTGCATCTCCTCCCTTCAACAGGATCAGATGTCCCTCCCCTCTCTTTTAGGTGGCATGATGGCCCCTCATCATGAAGATTGGTCAGGTCAAAATCCTCCCTCAGATGCTCTATTGCACTCCCCAGGGATTCCATCTGGGGCTTTGGGAGCCTGGCTTGTGCCCAGTCCCACATCCAGTCCACCCTTGCCAGCTCGCTCGAGACCCTTTCCATTATCTGGGAATTGGGGTAAGGGACTCAACTTCAGCTGCCTTAGGGGCTAATTTCCACCAGTACTCATCTTTTCTTGCTTCTGCCACTGGGAAAGGCATTGCAGCTTTGATGTCTGTAGCTTTGATGTCTGTAGCTTTGATGTCTGTAGCTTTGATGTCTGTAGCTTTGATGTCTGGAGCTGGCCGCACTCCTTCAGCTGCAATCAGGCTTTCTTCGGATAATCCGCCTTCTGCCATGGTTGCCTGATTTTCCCTCCAAGCACCCCAAATATCGGGAAGTGATTGGATTCAGGAAACCCGGAAATCTTGATAGATTTTTAAAGTCAGATTTGGCTCTCTGTGAAGTTCCCAAAAGGTGTCCTAATTAATTTACGAGCCTTGAGACAAAGTTCAAAAGAAATACAGTCATTTATTAGGAGCAACATTTTGGCATATTCTTCTGTGGAGCCAAATCTGATTTCCAGTTAATGGTATCTGAACTTTACCCCTATGTCTCCCCTCCCCTCAGTCTGTGTCATAAATCATATCCACCAACAAAGTTCTGCAGCAGGCTGTGAACTTTTGCACCTTGATCATGTCAAATCAATCTTCTTTCATTCTTCAACATAGTGACTAAATTAGTAGACCAATGAAGTACTGTGACAAAATATACTTAGTTTTCAGCAAGGCACTTGACAAAGTAGACCACAACCTACTTCTTGGTAAGCTAGAAAAAAGTGGGATAGATAGCTTCACCACCAGATGGATTTGCAACTGGCTGACAAATTATACTCAACGAGTAATCTTTAATGGGTTTAAGTCTACACGGAGAGAAATAAGCAGTGGAGTACCACAAGGTTCTGTCTTAGGCCCAGTACTCTTCAATATCTTCATAAACAACTTAGATGAGGGAATAGAAGGGGAACTTACCAAATTTGCAGATGATACTAAGCTGGCAGGAATAGCTAAAACCCTAGAACTGTGATGGCTAACCCTTTTCTAAAGGTGTGCCAAAATTGTGTGTGCTTGCACTATTGCATATGCACATGTGCCCCTCCCCCTGCGCATGCACATGTGATCCCCTGCACATGTGCATGTGACCCACCCACATGGGGGGGAGTTTTCACCCTCCCCAGGCTCCGGAGGCTTTCCTGAAGCCTGGGGAGGGAGAAAACGGCCTCCCCCAGCCCTCTGGAAGGCCAAAAATCAGTTGGCCATCATGCACATGCACGCTGGAGCAGAGGGATGCCATGTTGGCAAATATGGCTCCATATGCCACCTGTGGCATGTGTGCCATAGGTTCACCATCACGGCCCTAGAAGATAGGCTCAAGATCCAGAGAGATTTGAACACTGGGCCCTATCTAAGAAAATGAAATTCAATGGAGAGAAAAGTGAAGTCTTACACGTAAGCAAGAAAAAGCCAAACGTACAAATACAAACTGGGTGAAACCAGGCTTAATAGCAGTGGTTGTGAGAGGGATCTTGGAGTCTTAGTGGACAACCAGCTAAATATGAGGGAGCAGTGTGGAGCAACAGCCAAAAAAGCCAATGCAATCCTAAACTGCATTAACAGGGGGAAACAATCAAGATCACGTGAGCTACTAATACCACTCTATAAAGCCTTAGTAAGACCACACGTAGGGTACTGCATCCAGTTTTGATCACCATACTATAAAAAAGATGTTGAGACTCTAGAAAAAGTGCAAAGAAGAGCAACCAGGATGATTAAGGAACTGGAGACTAAAACATACGAAGAATGGTTACAAGAGCTAGGTATGGCTAGTCTGATGAAGAGAAGGACCAGGGGAGACATGATAGCCATCTTCCAATATTTTAGGGATTGCCACAGAGAGGAAGGGGTCAAGCTATTTTCCAAAGCACCCAAAGGTCAGACAAGGAATAATGGATGGAAACTGACCAAGGAGAGATTCAACCTAGAAATAAGGAGGAACTTTCTGACAGAACAATCAACCCATGGAACAACTTTCCTTTAGAAGTTGTGGGAACTCCATCACTTGAGACTTTCAAGAAGAGATTGGACTGCCATTTGTCAGAAATGGTGTAGTCTAACCCCCTGCTTGAGCGAGGAGTTGGACTGATGACCTATAAGGTCCTTTCCAACTCTGTTAATCTGTTAAAGTTCTAAAATATCTACAGTTTTATATGTTTTCTGCTAGGAGGAATGAAAAGGCTATTTTGTATAAACCAAGGATCAGAGAGAGAGAGGTAGCCCCTTCCTACTGAAATCTCTTTCAAATGTTCTCTGTCATTCATCTTCGTTACTTTGGTTGTTGGGAATGTCAGACTGCAGATATATGAGAGAGATCTTCTCAGGTACCTTCACATTTGCTGTATCAACACATTTTTGAAAAAACTGACAGGTTTTTTTTACCCACCACAAAGAAACTGTGGCCTATGGATCCCTTATAGGATGAAAACTTACATATAACTTAAATGCATTTCAACAAACACCCACATATTACCTAGCCTTTTTGGTGTCCATTCAAAATTCTTGTCTATATTGTAATTATCCTATTTTATCTACATTAATGTGTTGGTTACTTAATAAGATTAATAAGCTACTTCTTCAATTAAAAACAACTATTAGAGATGCAAAAATGTAATACTGAATAAACGGAGAGAAAGGAAACAAACAGAGAACCAGTTTTAAAAATCAGATTATAGAAAAAATTAAGATAGAAAATAAGTTCATAACCCAAATTTTGCTCCTGGAGTGTGTATTTCTAGTTTTTACTCCAGAATTAGTGAGGAAAGAGAAGAGTTTAGTTGGACTCAAGAGAGGGAATTTATAGTTCTGATGGCCCCAATGTTTTTAAGAGTCTTCAATCAGCCATTTTCAGCCATCTTTCAAACTGAAGCAGTTTGGGTTTCCCTTGCAATATTTTAATGGGTGGCTTAGAGGAAGTCAGTCTTTCAGTTACTTTGGGTTTACAACATTTTAGGGGTTTCAAGGCCATAATAGAAGCACTAATAGGTAGAGTTTGTAATTAGGTGTAAACATGTGAAGCAAGACAGAAAGGATGGGGCTGGAACCACAATTTCACACTGAGAAACTGTTATCCGCAGTCGGGTGATGGCATTGCTAGCATCAAAACAGGAGGGCTAGTCCAGGTTCTAGTTTTGTGAACCAACTAAATCTAAGCAAAGGCCTACCTAGTTAGAGCAATCATGTGTCCAGGAACAGAGCTGATTCCAGTTCTCCTCCCCAAAGAGAACCCCCAATTCAAGAGAGCCAATGGTCAAGATAAGAAAGGCATTCAAGGTGGGCTGGGCTCAGATCTCTTGTGGGCATACAGGAACTCATGACTGATGATGCATTTGACCTCCTCCCTTGGGCTTAGCTTGGTTGTCCCCTATAAAAAGTTTCCATTGGATTATACTACAAGGTGTTGCCCAACTGCAGTTAATAGACACTCTGTTGTTTTTCAGCCATCTCCCATAATTGCCCACTTGTTTCATCAATTTTCTCTTCTTACCTCTTCTCTGATGCCAAGTTTCAGAACAGCTGTGGTGCTAAACGATGGAGACCCTCGATCCTTCGCTTGGATGATCACTGACCAAATGCAATCTTTGTTCTTGGTGATGTTGTGAATGACGTCCAAGGATCGTATGTAAGATTTCAATTTAATTTCTCCAGAGCTTTGATCAATATCAAACACATCGGCCGGATCAGTCTGCATAATGGCGTAGTCCACAATGTTATTGGGTTCTTCTGCATCTTGATCTATTGCCTGTTTTAGTGGGAGGGGGGGTTCAGATCAATGAAAAATCATTATTTAATAAATGTTCATCTATTTTAAAGAAGGCAAGAAAAATTCACTAAATGTCTATTTACTGTGTCCCCAATATGGGCCCTGGATTTCAGATTATACAGTGAAATATAGTATAACATAGATTATGGATCAAATTGGTTTCTGGAAGTAAGCTTAACTATTAGAATTTTGAAATCACATTTTCTTTTCAAAATGTAGCTACTGTATTCCTGCCATTTTTTTCTGTCACAAAATTGGATGGTGATGGCAATGGTGAAGAATCATTATGGTGAAATGGAACCATTCCATCATTATAAATTTGAGGAGATGGGGGAGCGAGTCTGGAAGGAACGTAAAGCTTTAAAAAATAAATACTATTTGATTTATATTTCATGATAAACCAATCCCACCAAATAAGGTCCATCAGATATATCTCAAAATTCTAAGAGAAAAAGTGTGATAGGTGGGTGGGTGGGTGGGTAGGTAGGTAGACAGACAGACAGACAGACAGACAGATAGATCTAGCGACAGAGATTTCTCAACTATTTCTTCACTGTTGAGTTGCAGAACTTTCTCAATGCTCTGCTGTGTCCTTTATTCCTTTCTAGAAAGCATTTTTTAAAAAAAATCTTTTTGCACTCCTTTTTAGATATGGCCTTTTGTTTTTCTTTCCACCTTCATGCTTAGTATTTTCCATTTTCATAAGTATTTTCCAATGTATTCACGTCTATACGAAAGTACAAACTATCCTTTTAAGTATTTTTAGGAGTGAAGTGACACTTGACCTGGGCTCTCACTGATATGACTCATTGAAAAGAATGACTTCCATTCTCATCCAGCTAATTCCATAGTTTAAAAAATAATATCGCCTTTGGGAAATATGATAATATTTAGCTGAGCTGCAGAGTACTTTGGATTCATTTCCAAAAAAGTGCATTTGAAAGTCATCTCATTTTTTTCTCCTCAGGATCATGGATAAATGGTGATCCTAGGAAAAGATGTTGCTGCTTTCAAGAGTTGCAGAGAAGTTACTTCCATGTTGTTCTCCAAACCACCGGCTTCCGAGGAGGAACCCAAAGCCCCACACAGCCCCTATTATTTAGCTTTTCATCTTATTATTATCACAAACCATCACATCTCAGACAGCAACAATATTTGGACCCACCTCAACTTTTACTGGGGATCCAATAATCATGGTTTTTTCCTGAATGTTCTCACTGAACTCTGGAGAATGATCATTGACATCAAGGACAGTGATGAAGACTTCGGCCAAACTATGCTTTCCTTCTATATCTTCTGCCTTCACGAAAAAATGGTACTTAGAGCTGATTTCTGCATCTAGGTTGGCCCACGGCTGAGTGTAGATAATCCCAGTAGATGGATGAATCAGAAAGCTGGGGAGGAAATGAGGGAGATTTATTCTGCTCAACTATATAGACAAAGGAGCATTATAACCTCTCCTAACTTAAGAAAGTGAAGAGTCTTGAAATAGACTATTTCAAAAGGAACCTTTTATTAAGAAGAATGGAAGCCATTAAAGTCAAAGCAACATCTGAGTCCCCTTAGACGATGCAAGTAGAATTAAAGCAGTAGAGACCCCTCCCATTTGTTAGAATGCAGATTCTAGCCAATACACAGGTGTGAAGATGTTTCCTTCATCATCTGCCCTGAGAGCCGAATAAACATACCTTCCCATGGCTATCTTCCATTACACAGTAAAGTGCAATGTCCCAGATGGCCATCATAAACGTTCCCCCAAAAGGTGATGGGATCACAGGCATTTCGGTGCCAGGAAATGAGTTGTAAAATATCGGTTGTCACAGGCACTGTCAATAAATTGACTCCAAGGCCCGCCCCCTCCTCCCAATTGAATGGCAGTATCACTTTTAGGGATCTGACAAGCATCCTATAGCTCAGAATCACTACTGTCAACATTATTATAGGTTAGAGATGATATATTACCTAATTTAGTTGCATAACCCATTAATTATTTTTCAGCATATTCAAAACAACATACCATTAAACTTTTTTTACAGGATTTCCTATTCTACAAATCCTTCAGGACCACTACAATAAAGTTACTTTTTCAGATTTGAGACTCACTGAGGCTATTTTTAGGAATTACAAAATCCATTTTTAAAATGGAAAGACACAGGATAGTCCAGTTGAAGAGCTGAATTTCCTGACTTGAGGAGAAAAACTTCATAATATGGTGGAGTTGGGAAGGACCACAGGGACAATCTAGTCCATAATCTACTCAGATTTGGTTACCAGTTAAATAGTATGATCCTGGATAGAATAATTCTATTCTATTCTATTCTATTCTTATTCCAATTCCATTCCATTCTATTTGTCTCCTCTGTCTATCTATTTATCTAATTTATCTTCTATATCTATGTAACAGTTCAGTTCAGTTCAGTTCAGTTTATTTCATTTATATGCCGCCCTTTTCCCCTGAAGGGGACTCAGGGCGGCTCACAACTCAACCAGGGAAGGGGAATACAGACAAAAAGAAATGTAAAAAAACAGAGCATAACAATGCATAATTTAAAAACATACAACAGCCATATCATTCGAGACGGGGGCAACAGCTCTTTAGCCGCAGGCCTGTCGGAACAGCCAGGTTTTAAGGGCCTTGCGGAAGGCCTGGAGGGTGGTGAGGGTTCGAATCTCCACGGGGAGTTCGTTCCAGAGGGTCGGAGCAGCCACAGAGAAGGCTCTCCTCCAAGTAGTCGCCAGTCGACACTGGCCGGCGGATGGAATTCGGAGGAGGCCTAATCTGTGGGATCTGATTGGTCTAGTGGAGGTAATTGGCAGCATAACTATATGGTAACTATATGTGTCTGCCTATATATCTTTCTCTCTCTCTCCCTTCCTCCCCCCCCCTCTGTCTCTGATAGTTTATGGGAAGCAATGCTGTCACAGAAATGTCATGTGCATCAAGTCTTCACACAACAAACACATCTTGAGTTGCATGTTAAGGAGCTCTCTCTCTCTCTCCCCTCTCCCCCCTCTCTTTATAGCAATAGCAATAGCAGTTAGACTTATATACTGCTTCATAGGGCTTTCAGCCCTCTCTAAGCGGTTTACAGAGTCAGCATATTGGGTTCCACCACAAAAGCGCGTAGGACAAAATCGCGCTCGACAAAAGCGCGCTGTGACGTCATCACAGCGCGACGAAAAAGTTCAAAAAATGTAAAAATAAAGCGAAAACCTTACCCTAAGCCCCCCAAACCTAACCCTAAACCTAACCCTAAACCTAACTCTTAACCTAACCCTAAACCTAACCCTAAACCTAACCGTTAAAGTAACGAAAAACCTAACGCTAACCCTTAACCTAACGCTAACGCTAACGCTCTAAAGCTAACCCTAACCCTTAACCTAACCCTAACCCTAAACCTAACCCTTACCTTTATGTGAATCGGCTTGGTTTAATTTAATTTTTATTAATTTTTATTTGAATTTTTTGATCTTTTTCGCCGCGCTGTGATGACGTCAAAGGCGCGATTTTGTCGATCGCGCTTTTGACGGGTCACGGCATATTGCCCCCAACAATCCGGGTCCTCATTTTACCCACCTCGGAAGGATGGAAGGCTGAGTCAACCTTGAGCAGGTGAGATTTGAACAGCCGAACTGCTGAACTGCAGTCAGCTGAAGTAGCCTGCAGTGCTGCATTTAACCACTGCGCCTCTACACTTTCTTTCTACTCCAAATGGAGACCTTCAGAATGGTAGCAAGAAATACTGAAAATTGCAGCATGAAGCATGAAGTTCATCAGATCTACAGATTACAGAATGAAAGGGCGAAGAAGACTATTTTTTACTGATTGTTCTCGCTCTAGGATTGAACAAGCAGGTTTTGCATTTAATGTCTTTCAGACTCTTCTCCGTATCTGCTCCACTCTGGAGATTGCAGTTCAGAAAAACTCTTTCAGCAGTTCACCCTTTCATTTCAAATAATAGGTTTATAATAGACTTTGATATAGACATTTGATCTGAGCAGGAGAAGGGAATCAGGAAACTTTGTTCCTTCCTTGTACCTTGCCCAAATTAGAATAAGATTGGAAAGAAAGAGAGATGCAAATTATCCTGCTGGAATATGATGAGCCATTTTCTTTCCTTTTAGTACTCCTCACATATGCATTGATGTATTTCCCCTTAAAATATCCTGTTTATATTAAAATTGTATATATTTATATGAGTGTATGCTGGCAAACAGGCATATTGCAAACTTACAGATCTGCTCCTGTTCCATAAATTGAGTATTTTAATTCACCCCAGAGGCCTGAATCTGGATCAATTGCCTGAGGAAGAAAATAAAATGATTGTGATGGGAAGTTCATGAGATTCATATTATACAGTTCTGAAAATTGTTTCATACCTTGCTGCGGAACAGATCATACTAAAGATTCAATATCAGTTTACATGTAAGTGTAAGGTATTAAAATGGCTATTTTTTCAGGGATGAACAAATTTGGGGGAGGAATTTTTCTTTCTGCTACTTCTTAAACCAAATCATCACTATAATATATCCTCGGGAAAAGAGGAGGAGTCTGCTTAATGTATCTGCTTCTTTTTGCAATTTTTGGAAGGTTACCACGCCTTCTAAAATATAGGAGGTACTGGATTTGATTAATGCTCATTGATTTCGATGTGTTGATAAATATAACAAAGGATGACATTTTTGAAGAGAATGATGCCAAACAGCTACACTACCAAGTAGGTTAGAACACAGAAATCAAAATGATAGGGTAGGAAGGGACCTTGGAGGTCTTCTAGTCCAATCCCCTGCTCAAGCAGGAGACCCTAGACCATTCTGCCTAGTCTTAAAAACCTCCACTGATGGAGCACCCACAACTTCTGGAGGCAAGCTGTTCCACTGATTAATTGTTCTCACTGCGAGGAAATTTCTCCTTATTTCCAGGTTGGCTCTCTCTTTAATAATCTTCAATCAATTATTTCTTGTCCTGTCTTCAGGAGAATAGGTGGACCCCTAGTTTTCCATGACAGCCCCTCAAATATTGGAAGACTGCTATGATGTCATCCCTTGTCATTCTCTTTGTTAGTCTAGACATACCCAGTTCCTTCGATAGTTCATAATATGGTTTGGCCTCCAGACCCCTCATCATCTTTATTGCTCCACTCAGCACACTTTCTAGGGTCTTAACATCTATTGTGTATTGTGCATTAATAGGTAGAGTATTAAGGAAGTTGTAAGGCTTTTAAAGAATGGCATGTACTTACAGTTACAGCAACTACATTGGAACCCCCGGGAGAATTCTCTGGGATCTTGGCGATGTAGTAATCAGATGAAAATTGGGGGATGTTATCATTTGTGTCCAAGAGATGGATCACAATATCGGCCGTTGAACTAAATTTCTCAGGTGTGTCCACTTCTACTGCAAGAAGCTAAGGCCGTAAACAGAGAAGTAAGAATTTGCTCTTTTAAAATATATGAAAGGCTTTCCTTTCTAAGAGATTAACATTGGTGTTCAAATGGTTATAGGGAAAAGCCATAATTCATTGTCATGTTTTGGATCATTTTCCTCCATAAATAAATGGACCTCTATAATGTTTTTGACTCATACTGGGACCTCATTTATTCAGCTGTAGGACTTGTGAGCAAAGCAGGTCACATTTTAGGCCACATTTATGCAGAACTATTGAAAATATCAAAAGATGGTGCCAGCTTTTAAGCATTATCATGTATATGGTAAAAGAAACAGATAAAGGTTTCCAAGAGTTGTTAAAAAAGAAGTTTGAAAGTGCAGGTGTGTAGTAGCATGTAAAAGTGCATCAAAAGTCACCTAATGTCTGGCCTGCTTCTATTTGGGAAGTTTGCCTTCTCAACTGATCAAATCAATTCTGTTCCTCAGAGAAATCCAAAGTAAAATGTCCTTGCAATAGTCTCTCCCTATGAAACTGGTCATGAATTACCTTGGCATTCTCTGATGAAAACTTACAGGTTAAGCGTATTAGAAATACGAGATCCTACCATTTCAGAGATATCCATATTTTCCATGTAAAATTTAACATGTGGATCTGGTCAGTGAGCATTTCAGAATCTTTCAAGTGTTTTAATCTTTGTTTTTCCTGTTGTTCTTCTCTAAAAGGTTTGAAGTTCTGAGCTCAAGGCAGTCCCTAAAGTCCTTTCCCAATTGACAATTCCATTCGGTTTTTTCCTTGACAGTGTTTCACTTCTTATCCAAGAAGCTTCAAAATGGAAGAAGATTCTTAGATGGGAAGCGAAATGTTTTCAAGGGGAAAAAAAAGTCCAGGGGAAAAGCATCTTTGGGACAACCGTGACCTGGATGAAGTTAGAAGAGCAAAAACAGAGTCCATTCCCTCTTTTTAATTCAAGCGTGAACTGAAGAAAGTAAAAGTCATTACAATACCTTGAAGGTTAACTCCTGGAACTTTTCGTAATCGATGGCAGCAGAATTTTCCACTATTATTGTGACTTGGGCTTCATTTAGAACTGTCTGAGGGACAACACGGAAAATTCCTCCGAGCCCAACAAGGTGGAGGTTAAATTTAGCATTTGCTCCCTGTGAAGAAAAGCCATGAAAAGAATTTAGTTCTGGTTATGGTGGCATGAAAGAGCATTGCTCCACTTCTCATGCAGTATTTGTCCATAAACAAGGTGTGCTCTCTTTATACTTCATTCCCATGTGCAATGGCCACCTCACCCAAATTTCTTTCCATCAGGATTTCTGTACGACCCCCAAGACAGGTACTTTAAAGTGACACAGTGGGATCCTTGCTGTTCTCTGAGCTTGGTGATTTCCTTGCAGACATTTTATTACCAAACTAGAAAACATCATCAGTGTTAGTAAGGAGTGGGTTTTGCAGAGTGGAGGAGGAGAAGGAGAAGAAGGGGGGAGAAGACGAAGAAAGGGAGGAGAAAGAAAAAGAAAGAAAAAGGAAAGAAGGAAGGAAGGAAGAAAGAAAAAAAGAAAGAGACTATGATGTTATTGGTGCTCTGAGCTTGGTGGTTTTCTTGCAGACATTTCATTACCAAACTAGGCATTATCAACAGTGCTAGGTGCATCATCAGTGCTAAAGTAACACAGTCAAGTGCTAAATAACTTCTCCACACTCTGAAGTGCATTTTCAAGACTGAACCCAAAGCACTGGATCACTTGTTGTTTCATAAGGTGCAGGATGAGACCAGCTTGGCATCAGCAATAAACAAATCAGGCAAAAATGCATCAAGAATAATGATGTTTTGTAGCCTCCGCTTCAGGATGCAGTTCTATTTCCATTGGACTGCTTTTTGTCACAGGAGCACCAACTGTTTATTTATTAAATGTATTTATTTATTTATTTATTCATTTTACCGGCCACTTCTTACCTCTGGTGCTTTACAATAACAGTTGTGAGATTCTGTCCCAAAAGTTATTATTTTTCACTTCAGGAAGGACACTAAGTTTTCCATTATTTAGTTATCACACTTCTCTTGCTGTCCATCTCATGAGGGCCACTCTGAGTGGCATGCAGTGAAATAACGGAGACCATAGATAGCCAGTTGATGTAGTGGTTAAAGTATTGGGCTAGAAACTGTGAGTTCCAGTCTTCCTTTAGCCCTGGAAGTTGAATTATTTTGAGTGGCCCAAAATAAAGAGAGAATATAAGTCTACTAAAAAAAAAAATAGTGTCATGTTGGCCCAAAGTTTAATTATGAACTCCTTGTCCAAAGACTAGATTTGATTTTCAGTCACTGCAAATAGTACACGTAGATTAAGTAAGCAAATCTGAAGTTTTCTTCTGGGGTTAGTTCAGGTTGAAGCTACTCTTGAAGGTTTCCATGGCAACCCTTATCACTTTTTCTGGGGGGAAGCTGCAGAACACTGGGAGACCTTCAGTAAATTATTATGCAAATGAATCTTAAAGGAAGCAGCACTTAACCCAGCTATGATTATTTTTCAAAGTCACAATCTGGGATGGGTTTCCTGCAGAAGGATTTGGACAAGAAAATGAAAGAAGGAACCAGATAGTGGATATATTTCACCAAGCAATGGAGCAAATTAGTGATGCTATCATCAAGAGAGGGCAACCTCGACCCAAAGAAAGGCCATCAGGCTTCCTGGACACTATTAAGTCCAATATTTGTTTTCAAAACCAACCTAGAAACACAGAAATCTATAGAAAGCTCAAATCTCCTCCCCACGACTGAATGTGCATGACAACATCCTGATGGTATAGGGAGTCAACAGTCAGCTCTATCTGAATTCCTTGGTGAACACCGGAATGTGACATCAACCTCTTCTCCAAAGAGCCTGAAGGCAGGACAAGAAGCCATGGATGTAAACCAAACAAGGAGAGAACCAATCTAGATCTAAGGAGAAATTTCCTGACCATGAGAACAATTAACCAGCGGAATGACTTGCCTCCAGAGGTTGTGGGTACTCCATCACTGGAGGTTTTCATGAAGAGACTGGAGAGCCATTTGTCTCAAATGTTTTAGGGTTTCCTGCTTGAGCAATAGCAATAGCAGTAGACTTATATACCGCTTCATAGGGCTTTCAGCCCTCTCTAAGCGCTTTACAGAGAGTCAGCATATTGCCCCCAACAATCTGGGTCCTCATTTTACCCACCTCGGAAGGATGGAAGGCTGAGTCAACCCTGAGCCAGTGAGATTTGAACCGCTGAACTGCTGATCTAGCAGTAGCCTGCAGTGCTGCATTTAACCACTGCGCCACCTTGGCTCTTAGGAGCAGGGGGTTGGATTAGAAGACCTCCAAGGTCCCTTCCACCTCTGTTATTCTGCTATTCCATCCTATAGCCTGTGATATTGCCATGCAAAAATGCAAGGGGTGGAGCTTGTACAGTGATGTCTTAATGTGTTTTTAGTAACCTGATTATCATCCCATGGATGGTCATGTTTGGAAAGCAAGCAATGGCCTTAAACAGTGGTTTAAGTATGGTGGTATGTTTTTTTCAAGTTGCATTTTTTTTTCATTTGCTAAAATGGTTTTGATGATTTCAGATTCTACATGCTTGATAGCCTGTTTATTTAACTGATTTTCTTGTGCTTTTGGACCCAGATAGCATCTTAGGACTGTGTGAATCACAGCATTATGTTCACATGCTTATATGAGATGGGATCCTTTGGTTTTGCAAACCAGGCTTTAGCATGTAGCATGTTGTGTGAACCCAGTCCTGATACTAGGAGCAGGAAGATAGAAGTTGGATACCTACTGACCTGATCTGAATCATTGACCATAATTTTGAGGCCCCTCAAGGTTTCACCTTCCAGTGGGTGCTCATAGATGGTCAGCTCAAATTGGTTCTGTGGCCCACTTTCTCCATAGAAGGTTGGTGGGTGATTGTTAAGGTCTACCATTCTGATGATGACCGTGGTGGACGAAAGAGCAGTTTCGTTGTCTTCTGAACCAATTTCGGAAGCCTATGGCAAACAGGAAAGAAAAAAGATGAGGAATCTTGCCCTCTCTACGTCCCTTGTGGTCTTGTGTTACCTTGTGGATGCTGTTCCTTCTGCAAGACTTCTGTGACAATAGTAATAGCAATAGTAGAATTTATTTGGGAAGCCAAGTAGGAAATGATGCAGCTGTTAGAACCCACAATAATGTTAAATGTATCATTTTTGCAATGGTGTCATAACATGCATAAGATTGGATAGTGGGACAGGCGGCATATACATTTAATAAATATATAAAGGCTGCTTTCTGCCACTTGCAGATGCCATGAAACCAGATAAATTTGGATGAGAGCAGATTAATTACTCAAAAAACACATGAAGATAGCTTTGTGCCGAGGTGGCGCAGTGGTTAAATGCAGCACTGCAGGCTACTTCAGCTGACTGCAGTTCTGCAGTTCGGCTGTTCAAATCTCACCGGCTCAAGGTTGACTCAGCCTTCCATCCTTCCAAGGTGGGTAAAATGAGGACCTGGATTGTTGTTGGGGGCAATATGCTGACTCTGTAAACCGCTTAGAGAGGGCTGAAAGCCCTATGAAGCGGTATATAAGTCTAACTGCTTTCTTTAAAAAATAAAGCTCTAATGTTCAAACAAGTGATAAGATGAAATAGTTATTTACTAAAATCTTTAGTATAATGAGATCTTTCTTCTGCTTTTGGTTAACCCCCTTTCTTTTTAAAATAATTATTAAAATTTTAAGCCAGAAAGATAAAAACTATAGAATATAATAATTAAGAAAGTGAGGAGGGAGGGAGGGAGGGAAGAAGGAAGGAAGAAGGAAAGAAAGAAAAATAGAGAAGGGAGGGAGGGAAGGAAGGAAGCTGAGAATGCAGAAAAAAATAAACAAGAAATGACTTCCAGTTTTCTTCTGTAATATTGTAAGTAGAAATTTAATTTGACCTCTTACACTATGGTTAGAAGATAACTTTCATTTTTCCCATCTGCTGTTTTTTTTCTAATAATCACACCCATTATTATTTTCTGTTTCACACACAAAGTCTCTTTCATGTTCTTTCCTCTTCTTTTGACTCAAAATCACACATGCTGTTTAAGTTGAAAGTTGTTAAAGATGCAAAATAGATATCTCATTACCTCAACGTGTGCTCTGACTACACATTCCCTTAGAACTGGGGTCTTGAAAACAGATATTTTTTTGTCCTGGAGTGATCTCATCATCTTTAACATGCTGTATTTTTTTTTTGCTTGTGCTGCTTCCTAAAACCTAGTTGAAACACTTTCCTGACCTACTTTAGTTGCATATGAACAAATTTAGCTATTTATTCCATAATTTTTTTTGGGGGGGTCATGATTAAATAACATCAGGGTTCTGTTGTGTCAATGATCTTTATGGTAGATGCAGTACAGACTGATGTTCTTGATGCTTCAGTTCTCTGGGGAAAAGTGTGTGCTATTTTTACAGATGTTGAAATCTGCACAGTATAAATCCAGCATAATCATGGCAAGACTAGAGGTTTATGGTGAGAAAGTAAGACAAAGTACCTGGACCTTCAGTTCATATACTTCTTTCTTCAGTTTAGTTGGGTTTTTAACAACAGAAATAGCTCCCGTTGCATTATTTATTTCAAATGAACCTTCACTTCCTGTGAAAAACAGAGATATGCAAGGTTAGCCCTGGAAATTTTAGTTCTCTGGAAAGAAGAGCCACACAATCCTGTTGTCATGATGCAACTAGTTGAATCCAGCAGTGAATGACCTTGGATGGGGTCCTACCACAGAACAATGAAGTTACGTGGATTTCCCCAAAGGCCTTCCTGTCTGGAGAATTTGACGGGATCCCAGAAATTATCTAATGTCTGTGCCAAGGGAGAAGATCATCCCTCTATTAAATCTGAAAGGTGAGCAGAATCCAAGAGGTACCGGTAATCTGTACTCAGATAGTTTTCTTGGTTCCTGAAGACAGGCATGAAAGCAGTCTTAGATTTTTAAGAAATATTGGTTTGGACGTAACATAGAGATCATTTGAGCATATCTGCTAAAATAAATAGGCTTCAAGATGGCTACAAATGAATTAGATTGTGTTCCTTTCAGCCTGTGCTAAACAGAATTGCATCCTCATTCAGCTTATTGTGATGAAATGGTCATTCCTTCTTCTTTCAAAAACATTTTTCTGCTCAATGTCTTTCTGAGAAAAGCAGAAGATATGTGTATTTTTAAATTTCAGTAAGTCGAAGGGAAGAGATTTCAGGACCCTGAAGAGCAATAAGCAAAACTATCTCTAAAAACCCAATTTAGGATAGAAATAATACTTTTTCTCAAACAAAATGGAGACTATGAATAATAAACCCTGTTTCCTTCCCTCCTAGAGAGCTTCGGCTGGGTTGGAGGAGAGATGGACCCAGGCCCTAAATCAGCAAGAGACAGTGGCTTTTGCTCAGAAGGGGAAATCAAGAATGTTCTTATTCTTCCTAGAGAAAGGGCCCAAAAACAGAATAACACAGCTGGAAGGGACCTTGGAGGTCTTCTAATCCAACTCTTTGCTCAAAAAGGAGTCCCTACACCATCTTAGACAAATGGTTGTCCAATCTTTTCCTAAAAACCTGCAGTATTGGAGCACCCACAACTTCTTGAGGGAAATCGTTCCATTGGTTGATTATTCTCATTGTCAGGAATTTTCTCCTCGGTTCTAGGTAGCTTCTCACCTTGATTACTTTCCATCCATTGTTTTATCTCCTGCCTTCAAGTGCTTTGGATAATAGGTTGACCTCCCCACTCTTATTTGTGGCAGCCCTTCAAATATTGGAGACCTTGGAGGTCTTCTAGTCCAACCCCTGCTTAGGCAGGAAACCCTACATCACTTCAGTCTTTCTTTTCATTAAACTAGACATAGTTGTTTTTTACATTTTCATGCAAGAATACCAAATTGGTAGTAGGGAGGTGATGTAGCATCAACTATAAGTTAGAAAATGTGCCAATGTGTTTGGAGGAGAATTGGGAAATGTATTTTTGTGCCTAGCAGAGTCCCCAAAGAATCAGCAGTCTGGTGGACAGAGACTGAATTAACTGTTTTGGGAAAATGGGAGCAGCAATGAGACAAAATAAACTTGACTGATTCACACACAGGAAGAGCTGTGATTTTCCATCTCTTCACCGGCCCAGTTGGGGCTGGAGTTGGGGAGTGGTTATAGTTTTGATGATGTTAAGTTCATTTTTAAATGAAACACATTTTTCTAGTGAGTCAAGCTTAAAAAGGCACGGATGGTTTTCAGGAACTGGGCCATTCAGTGGCAAGGTTTCTGAGGGGAAACCTGAAATGTGGGAATTAGGCATATTCCTAGCATTGAAGATTGTCCAATTTTTAGTGAAGGATGAAAAATCACAAATCACCTGCTCCTCCTGAACAGTAACAACAGAAGTCTGGAAAAGCAGAATTTGTGGATAAAGCTGTCCTGGATCTCTCTCTAAAGCCACTCTAAGGATCCAGGCCCTACCTTGGAATGCCAAAGTATCGGCTATATGAAGCTTAAGCTGATTAAAAAGAGAGAACATTTTTAATTAGCAGATGTATAATTATACCTCCCAGCCATGAGAACATCTCTCATAATAATGATAAGTGAGAAGATTTAACTTTCACAAGTTTCATTTGTTGTGCACATTTCTGGAGGGGGAAAAACACACACTCTGTTACACACTTTTTGCAACAACTTGAAATCATCCTTATGTCAAGTATGAATGTCTTCTAATTTGCCCCAAACCAACCAACATGTGAAGGGATAGGAGTCAGAAAGTTAAACCCTCTTGCAAACAACAGTTGCTTTTAGGAGCAAGTGGTTTCATTTTTCCAGGCCGATGGCTGAGTTTGTGATTCAACAACAAGCCTAAAGCAACACAACCACCAACGCAGGGGATTTGGTGAATCATATGAGGTCACACGTTGGGCAAGTGCAAATTGGAAGTGCATACACAAACATTTTCAGAATATTTTACAGCAGTTGCCCTAGGAAATCATTCTGGTAGGTATCGTCAAGGTTCTCTTCTTTCCTCTACCTAGCTCAGTTATGTCTTCCCAGTTACACCAACCACTTACCATTCATAATGCTGTAATATATGTCATTAGGTATTCCCCTGTCTCCGTCAATGGCAACAACAGTTATAACTTCCGATCCCTAGGGAGAAAAAGGAAGAAAAAAATCTTTATATCGAGAGGCCTAATTGTCAGGATTTCCTTTGTCAGCCTGGTACTTTCCTGGCATCCCTCCATCAAAGGGGAAGGGAGGGGGAGGCATTTGGGAAAATCCACACATGTGTATCTATTAGTGGAAAATGGGGTCCTGACATGTGAAGAAGTCCAGAGCTGTTTATACTGGTTATGCTGGGCATCTTCAAGGCCACTTACCCTGGGTGTGAAATTCCACCAGCCTAAACAACCCAGAGTTTCCCACAACATTGCAGGGATTGGGTGGCCATGGGCCAGACATTTGGGGGTGGGTGGGAAAGGAGAATGATGGGTTTGGCTCTTTGTGTCAGTGAGCAGGAACTTCAGATTCTGCCTTCACTTTCCTGCAACCAAAATCTTTGGTAAAAGTTCTTTTTCACTTCATCAACTGGAGTAAAGAGTTTGCTTTCCTAAACGATGGTTTGGGGGCGGGTCTGACACTAGTGAAGTAAAAAGAATGTGAAGTGTTACTCTGAGGAGATGAGATGGGACATCATAGTGGTAGGGGAAACTTGCAAACGTTTTTTGGAAGGAGACTAGACTAGACTAGACCAGACTAGACTTTTTTATTGGCGAAGTGTGATTGGATACCCAAGGACTTTGTCTCTGGTGCATAAGCTCTCAGTGTTCATACAAGCAACATAGTGATAAGTCATAAATCATAAACCACAAAATACAATTATAATCATAAGATACAAACAGCAAGTGAAAAATAAGAAGATGAGAATGATGAGAAGATGACAAAGATAATAACAACACAGCGTGCTACATGGTTAAATATCCTTTGGTATAAGACAGTACTGTGGGATCTAGGTGTTCAGCAGAATGATGGCACGTGGCGGGGGGGAGCTATCTTTGTGCATGTTGTTTTGGCATGCAATGCCCTGTAGCAGTGTCCAGTTTATGTCCAGAAAATGTCTGTAAATATTTTCTCAACCCTCTTTTTGGCTCGTGCAGTATACAGGTCCTCCATGGAAGGCAGGCTGATAGCCATTGTTTTTTCTGCAGTTCTAACTATCCCTTGAAGCCTGTGCCTGTCCTGTTTGGTTGCTGTGTCAAACCAGACAGTTACAGAGGCACAAATGACAGACTCAATGATTCCTTTGTAGAACTGTCTCAGGAAATCCTTGGGCAGTCTGAGCTCTATGAGTTATATTGTACTGAAGCCCAAAAGTCAATGTCCTGATCTTTGGGTTTCAAGATGACTATCAATATTTCTATATATGTCTAGGCTACTTTTAACTCAGTTGAGATGTTAGCTTTCAATGTTCAGTCCAACATGGGACCATCAGAGCTCCAGTTGAGACATCTGAAGGTCCAGGATCATGTAGAAGGGTCTATGTGGACATAAAACCTCTGCTTTGTCTTGAAGACCTAACCATGAAATCCTGGAAACTTTAAGATTCCTGAAATGCTTAGGCAACTGAATTACTTTTGTCTAAAAACCATTTGTCTAAAAAGAAACGTGGATGGCTTCTGGTGTCTCCTTGCCTGATTATGTTTTAATATGGAAACTATCCAAATACTGAATTGGAAACTGGAGATGGTTTAGTCCTTCTGCCTAGGCTGGAGATGAGATTGATCTAAGGACCACACAGCTGCGTGAACACCACACTTCAAGAAAGAACAGATCAACACTGGAAATGGTGTGTTTTTGTAGGGGTTATTCTTCTCTAAATAGTCAATCCTTGATTCTCATGTATGTTCAGCCTGCATCTGATTAACTGCTCTTCACTACACACATGATGATGACTTATATGTTTCTGAAATATGTGACAAGGAAACATGACTGCCTATCTTGCTTGTCCTGGAGGTATCAGCACCTGGTATTCACATCTTATCAATAGATAATAAATATATTTTCCCTCAGAGCTCATTAATGCTTAATTGCATTGTTTTCTTCAGTGGTTTCCATGTCAAAGTCCTCTATTTCATTGTTAGGGTGTTTCCAGATCACTGGTTAATGGTTATATTAAGTTAATTATTATCTTTCAACATTTTATTGCCACAATTACAAAGTGAAAGAAAGACACCTCCAGTATTCCCAGAAATTTGCCATCTGATTGGGAAAACTATGTAAATATGTACAGTAAAATATAGTGCTACAAAACAGAAATGTCTGCAACACAAGATTTAAAAAAGTAGGAAGAGGAATCAGCTATAAATAAAAGTTGGGTGGCAAACTCCAGAGCCAATTCACACACTGGCCTGGACTCTTGGTTGATTTTAAATCCATTTGTAGTCTTGCAAATTAAAACAGGATTAACCAAAATCTCATAGGCAGTGATAAATTGGACTTGTATCTCTGCTGAGACTAAATCCTGCAGTTGGACTGGATTATTTGTTCTCTTTTCCAGTTTGCCAGATTGTAGTAGCATGGAGGAGTGTCCTTAGAACTAAACATAAAATTACATTCTTGCATTGTATCCATGTATAGAGCCGAGGTGGCGCAGTGGTTAAATGCAGCACTGCAGGCTACTGCTAGATCAGCAGTTCAGCGGTTCAAATCTCACCGGCTCAGGGTTGACTCAGCCTTCCATCCTTCCGAGGTGGGTAAAATGAGGACCCGGATTGTTGGGGGCAATATGCTGACTCTCTGTAAACCGCTTAGAGAGGGCTGAAAGCCCTATGAAGCGGTATATAAGTCTACTGCTATTGCTATTGCTATGTATATTGCATGTATTATAGCAATGTGAATTCATTGCAGAAAGAGGCAACTTTTTAAATACCATTTTTATCCTCTCCCTTCTATTTCTATTGTCTAGCTGAGAGTTCTTTCAAACTTGGCAAGTTTAAGAGTTCAACTCCCAGAATTCCCCAGTAGCATTAAAGCCTTAGTAAGACCACACTTGGAATATTGCATCCAGTTTTGGTCACTACATTATAAAAAAAGATGTTGAGGCTTTGGAAAGAGTGGAGAGAAGATCAACCAAGATGATTAAGGGCCTGGAGACTAAAACAGATGACAATCGATTGCAGAAATTGGGTCTGGCTACTCTAGAGAAAAGAAAGACTATGGGTGACATGATAGCAGCCTTCCAATATTTGAGGGGCTGCCCCAAAGAAGAGGGAGTCAACTTATTTTCTAAAGCACCCAAAGGCAAGACAAGAAAGAACAGACGGAAACTGATCAAAGAGGGAAGCAACCTGGAACTAAGGAGAAACTTCCTAACTGGGAGGACAATTAACAGGTGGAAGAGAAATTGCCTTCAGAAGTTATGGATACTCCATCACTGGAGCCTTTTAAGAAGAGACTGGACAATCACTTGTGTGAAACCCTATAGGGTCTCCTGCTTGAGCAAGGGGATCGACTAGAAGACCTCCACGGTCTCTTCCAACTCTGTTATTCTGTATACTTGTCTCTTTTTCATGCGTGGGACAACCATGGATTATATACCGTAATAGCTTCCCCAAGTCCCTCTTCAATGGTTCTTTCATATCAAGGTCATTTCTGAATTGCAATACAATGGCTCAATGGTTTTCCATCTCCTGTTTTAGCAGAATCTCCCTGTGCTCTTCTGTTGTTTCTACAGATCTGCTGAAGCAGCAGGCTGAAAGAAGTGGTGGGAGTTTTAGTTTACTTTATTGTCATTGCACATGGTACAATGGAATTAAAGGGACGTCAGCTGGCATTGTGTGGACATTCTGCAAATACAGACCTCTTTACATCTCAGCCATTTTGCTTTGAGTTCCCCTTCCAGAATCCAAACAGACAAGAATATTTGTAGTTCAGAGTTGAACTGTGGGGTTCTTTTCGCTCTCTGAGTTTGGTGGTTTTTCTTGCTGACATTTCATTACCAAACTAAGTAACATCATCAGTGCTCAATGGGAATGGGATTTATTCTCTGTTTATGTACAAGTGGCTTGCCCTGTCAGTATTGGTGGGAGTGGTCTTAGCAGTTGCTGAATTAGGCTATGGTTAGCTTGTTTGTCTCAGTTGATAAATCTTTGTTTCTTCTACCCCACTTCCCTCTAGCATTGATGCTATTACCTAGTTGGATAATGAAATGTCTGTAAGAAAACAACAAAGCTCATGGAGCATCAAGGACCCACAATCCTCCTCCTCCCTCCCTCCACCTCCTCCCTCCTCCCAAACTCCCCTCCCCTCTAGCACTGTTCATGTTACCTAGTTTGGTAATGAAACGTCTGCAAGAAAACCATCAAGCTCAGAGAGCACCAAGGGACTCCATACTGTTTGGGTGGGGTAAACAGGACCCCCATAATACTCACCACCAGTGTGTCCTCATACACATACCCATAGTAGGGTGTGCCCACAAAAATTGGTGGCGTGTCTTGAATATCCTCAACATTGATTGTGATGGTAGTTGTGGCTGAAAATACCTTGTGATTTCCACGAAGCTTTCCCCCACCATCCTGGGAGTCAAAAATAATTCCAAGATTGTTATAAACCACTGGATCAACCCACAATTGATATAGGATCACTAAGTGATCACCAGTTTATCATTAGAAATTGTACCATTTCCCATGATCTGCACACCTGGTTTGGCATTACAAGTTTACCCTTTTGAGGAATCTATTTTACCTTAGCCACTGCAGTCACGAAAAAAGTTCTTGCTTTTTCGTAGTCGAGGCTGGTCCCTGTTTTGATGCGAAGGACACCACTGTGACGATCTATGGTAAATTTATTTGTATGGATATTCTGGAAGAAAGAAAGAAAGGAAATAAGAAAGGGAAGGAAGGAAGAAAGAAAGGGAAGGAAGGAAGGAAAGGTGGGAGGAAGGAAGGAATAAAGAAAGAAGGAAGGAACAGGAAGGAAGGAAGGAAGGAAGGAAGAAAGAAAGAAAGAAAGAAAGAAAGAAAGAAAGAAAGAAAGAAAGGCAACATTGCACTGGCTATAATCAACTGGTTTTTCAAGATAAGACTCTCTCAAGTTGAACTTGGCTTTCAAAGACATCATTAAGACAGTCATTTTGGGCAGACAAAGGGAAAGGATCTGGCAAAGACCTTTAGGAGGAAACGTTGACCATCTCTACCCTGCCCATCTTCTATTTGGCAAAAACAAATCCCAAAGACCAGGAAGCGGGACATGTCCCACCACCTTTTCACTGCTCTCCACTACATTAGATGCAAGACATGTTCTTTCCTTCTGCAGGAGAGAGAAAAGGACATTGAGAGTTCAAGGACCTTTTATAAACAGCATTGATTGGTGATATTTCAGAGAGAGCCTTCTATTTATGGAACCAGCTGAAGGACTCAAAGGTGCTTTTTCAAAAGTTTTTCCTTGAAGACATTTTGCTTCTTCAGTTCTTCAGAACAATGGTTGTTCTTTGGGACAACCATGAGTTGGATGACCAAGAACCTTTGTAGATACCGGTTCTTTTTGCTGTCCCTTTCCTAATGCTTGTGTGCAGCCCTAACACCCTGGCCAAATTTTCTAAGATCTACAGTAGGAAGAAAGGATTGGTGACCTCTAACAACGTTAGTGGCTCTAACAATGTAAAGAAGGCTGTGTAGCCCTCAGTGTTCTCCAAGCACCCTGAGATTCAAAAGGGACCATTTTCAGTTGCATGAATTTTCTTTTATTTTCTTTCAAATATAATCGAAGAAACAGTAGAAGGTGGGAAATGCTTGCATATCTAATCTAACCCTGAATCCCTAATCCTTTCTTAAATGACAAGTTCACCCCAAAGCTCCTTTTAACATCCATGGTTATTTATGGAGAACATTAGGGAGAGAACAATGGTTTAGATTCCTTACCCCCACAAGATAATTTCTCACGTCCAAGGACTTTTGGATGGCAGAGGACTGTGGGCTATTTTTTTATGTATTAAAACATGGATTTCCTAATTTTATAATTTTCCCCTTCTATTCCTGTTCAGCTCATCAAAACCAAAGCAAGATAAAACACAACATAGTAATTCAGATTTTAAATTTAACTTACAATACAACCAGTAAGAAAGAGAAAAAATCCAAGTCAGTGTTAAGCAAAAACAAACAACATTTTTCAAAAAAATTCAAAGAAGCAGAGATCTCCTAAGGTGGTAATAGAGACCTTGGAAAATAAATATGAATTTAAACATCAGGATGAACCTGTGAGGAGGACTCTGTTTCAACAGAAGAAGAATAAAAACCCAGAACCCCTGAAGACTCCTTCGAGAAGGAATGAATTGTCTTCCTCTCTATCTCGGTCATGAACAAAATAGGGCTTGGCTTGCGTGTTGCTCCTATTAAGCAGATTACATTTAATCCTCCTTAATCCTCTGTGTGCTTTCAAAAGAAGCTACTCGATCAGTTGCCCTAGATCTGCTCCCATGCTACAATAATTGGTTTCTTGACATTTCCTAAGTCTTTAAATTAGGCAAGAAACAACATTATTCTGCCATGATATTTTCTTTTTATCTTGTAAATTGTACTGGTTTAGATAACAACCAACTTTATTTTATTTGGATGTTTAGTTTTGGCAATGAATAAACTCATATCTGTGGTCCCTCCTTCAAAAATGAACTCCCCCACCACTAAAAACAATAAATGTGAGGTAAATCCATTAGGGTCCAAAATGGGGAGTGGGGAAGGCTACCTCTAACCTCCATGCATTCCCAATATATTCCTGTGTTTTCAGACACATTGCTCTTAAGTCAGAATCAGAGGAAATCAGCTCCTGATCAGAAATCTCAATGTTTCTGATCTCTCTCTCTCTCTCTCTCTCTCTCCCTCCCTCTCTCTCTCTCACAGCCCTTCCTCTCTAGAACAGCATCTCTCTGGTTTCCCCCCTGATCATCTTCTAACCACCTTTCAAAACCTGACTGTTCTCCCAGGTCCCGGGTGGAGCATCATGAGCCCAAAGTTGTGCATCTGTTTCTTCCAGAGCTGCAGAATCCGTTTCTTTTTTATCTTTTTGTTCTTTACTTTTTAAAACCCGCAAGCCATCTGGAATGGTTGGTCCCCTTCTAAGTTGAATAAAAGCCAAACGGCCCAAAGACTCTGTGTCTTTTAAGCTTTAGCTTTACCTGCAGGAAATAGTTAATGCTGCCTCCTGAGCCTGTGTCTCTGTCCACTGCTTCGATTTTGAAGATGCTGCTCCCAACCGGCATGTTCTGAAAATCCAGAAAAGAGTTGAATTGGGCTTGAAAGCAAGAACGGCAATAGCAAGAGATGGGATGCAAGAATAGAGTGGCCGAAGGTGGCCAGGTTGGAGAAAAAGTAGGTGAGAAGAAACAAGTAATAAAGGAGAAGACCCCACTGCCTAAATGAGAGTGCACTGGAGAAGGAAACCATGAGAGGTCCTACTGAGATGAAACCAACAAACAAATGCAAGGAATGTATCGTCTTCTCCATCCCCACTAGCTTCACAGTGATGAAAGGAGGAAATAGGAAAGCAATCTGTTAGTTGTAGATTTCCCAAGAAAAATCACATATGATAATTATGTAATATTTGACAGACATGACTTGTAGAACTGGACTTTCTCAAATACATGTATATGTTGGTTAATACAAACCCAATCACACAGCTCCCCCCCTCCCCTCCATCCCTACCTCTATCCCCTCCCCCACTTTTGTTCTATATAATTCAAGATAGTGGACATACCTAATAACCAGGTGAGGTGGGTTGGGCTGAGAGAGCGAGAGCAACTGCTCCAATGCTACCCAGCTGGCTTTCATTGCTATCACAAGGCTAGAGCTTACAATCTCCTGGTTTCTAGAGCAGCATCTTACCACTAACCAAAGTGGCTACCATATGAGTGTGAAAGCTTTGTCCTTCATGCAGCTTCATCATTCCAGCCATCCAAGAGCCCAAGCAAAACCCACCAACCTCTTGGACTTGAACGATGTAAGGCGTGTTGATGAATTCTGGTCTCTCATCATTTGCGTCTGTTATAACGATTCTGACCTTTTCCGCCACCTAAAATTGAACATGTGAACAGTTCAGGCAGGCAGGCAGGCAGTGTGAGTGACACACAGTCCTGTGCATGCTTGCTTGCTTATTGCATCCTAGTCTACTGGTAATGGAAGAAAGAAATATGGCGGTAACAAAGGACTACAGTATAAAGATGGAAAAATACAGCCTGGAGATTTAAGCAATTGGGATAGTAACAGCAGTGAGTCTTCCGAAGATCTTATTGGTTACATTCAAGGAAATTAATTATGTTCAGAACAAAAGAGAAAAATGCAAATCAATGGCTTTTTTTAAAAAAACCTGAACATTTCCTTTTAAAGGAGAGAATAGCTGAAAAGCAAACGTCTTAGAGGAGTTTCAGATCAAGCAGCAAAGTCTGAAAGATTTCTGAGATTTTAGACAATTCAGTGCAAAAATACCTCAGCTAAATTCCATGTGAGAGACCTTTCAATTTCTCCCAATATGTGAAACCATAGAGTTGTATTGATCATGCTGAGCTATAGCTGGTTTTAACTAGACTATTGTCAAAGCCATCAGAGCATAGATCACACCCAATACTAAGCTAGAAATCACAACTGGAAAATGGCAATGGCTGACTTCACAGCTCATAGCGAAGCCAAAATTAAACCAACCACATGATACCTTGTGTGACATTTATTTGAACAAGAATGTAAGGACACAGCCCTGTTAGTACTGGTTTTTCTGGGTGAAGTCAGAGAATAGCTCAATAAGGATTTGGGAAAACTCCAGGTTGGGACCCATGGTCCACACACTCCAATTAGCATATATGCAAAAAATAAATTTAGATTCGTAATAGTTTTGAAGACCAAATGAATGAGTGGATTAAAGAGCCCGAGATCGGATGGACATAAAGTTGAAGTCAAAGCACTGAATTTTCAGGATAGTCTCACGTTCACCCAAAGAGATAAGTATCAACAAATGCAAAGAATTTTGGATCATGTGGAGACATTGCCTGAACCATGTTACCCTCTAATGATCTTCTTTCATTCCTTGAGTAAAACAGCTTCTTGTCACAAAGATCTTCTAATGTGAATGTTTGGCTTCTGTCTGATAATCAGAAGCTGGACTGAATTTATAACTATGGAATCGGCTTTTAAGTTATTTATCCTGGCAATGATCCAGGTAGCAACACAAGGATTCATTGTCACCCAGATTTGAAAATAGATACGGGATGATTCAATTTGCAGTTTGAGAACAGCAGCCCAAGCAGGGATGTGTGACCCAGTGAAGATGGAGCGAGGCATCTTAGAACAGGGCTTAAGATCAATCAATCAGGGTAGAGCTGGAAGGGACCTTGGAGGTCTTCTAGTCCAACCTCCTGCTCAAGCAGGAATACCATTCTGAACAAATGTCTGTCCAGTCTCTTTTTAAAAACCTCCAGTGATGGA